>NC_091291.1:137572317-137885272 GCF_032444005.1 Ranitomeya imitator
GCCACGAATGTTCTTGCTTTGAAGAATAGTGACAGGCAAAGTGCTGCCATTCCCAATAATAATTGTGACTACCCTATTAGTAATACTAGCCACAGTGCCTCCATGAACAGTGCCATCCAGAATCGACCATTAATAGTGCCACTAACAATGTCCCTTTGAACAAAGACTCTCAATAATAGTGCCAGTCAGAATATGTACATGAACAGTACCATCTAGAATACCCAATTATTAGTACCCCATTAACAGTGCCGTCCAGAGCACCTTATTAAAAGTACAAGCCAGTGTCCCCCCATGACCAGTGACATTCATCTGGCTAATGATTAGTCAGAAACATGAAAAATCTGGTTAAAATCCACCAACAGGAGCAATAATGCTGACATTGGGGTCATCCATTTCCCCAGGGGCAAATATAACTAGGAAAAGGCCGGACTACAAATTTGGCAGAATCCGGAGATAAGGGGCTGCCTTCTGCGGAGCGGCCGGGGACAGCCTGGTTATTGGGGATGTAACTGCAGAGTGATGAAGGTGCGGCTGGAGGGAGATTCATGCTTTCTGCAGTGGAGCAGTAAATGCTGCCCGTCACCGCGAACACATTACAAAGACTTGTAGGTTTTGGCTGCTCTCCCTGCACGAGTCCTAGGGCGGATTGTGGGAATCCAAGAAGGAGCTGCGGAAAACATCTCCGCAATGATGGAAGGCAGCGATAAATGCTGGTACAGGTCCCATCAGAGCAGACATATGAGCAGCCGCTGTGGGCACTGCCCGCCTTCACCCGCCGCCTGTCAATCATCCACCTGCCTGCTTTCTGAATTACGCCAGTCTAAGGAGATGAATGAAATCCTGTCCAACCAAGGAAATAATATGAGTGAAGCTGCAATAAATCACGAGGATGCAGATGGACGCCGGCGCCGCACATAATTCACATTTGCATCTTAATGCTCAGATTTTGCATCTGCAGACATCACGCAGAGCACTGAGCCGCACTTCATGTCCCACAATTATCCAGATCATTGCATGCAAGAAGATGTCTAATACCAGCTGTACGTATACACAGGCCGGTGCAAAAGTTTTAGGCAGATGTGGCAACAATGCTGCAAGAAAAAAAGCTTCCAAAATTAGAAGCGTTAATAGTTTATTTTCATCAATGAACAGAAGAGAAATGTAAATCCCATCAGTATTTGGTGATCGCCCTTTGTCTTCAAAACATCAAAGCTTCAGTTCTTCTAGGTCCATTTGTGCATAGTCAGGGATTTTGTAAGATTCATAGTCGGGTGTATGATTGACCAAATTATACCAAACAGGTGATGATAGTAATCATTTTCATTGATAGGTTGAACCACAGTCATTAACTGAAACAGAAACAGCTGTGTAGGAGACAAACTTGGTGAGGAACATACACCATGGCAAGACTGAGAGCAGCAACAATACACAAGGTAGTTATACTGCATCAGCAAGGTCTCTCCCAGGAAAAGATATCAAAACAGACACTGGAGTTTCGCGCTGTGCTGAACAAGACTTATTAAAAAAGCCTCGAGAAATAGGCATCATTGAGGATCGTAAACGCGTAGATCAGCCAAGGAAACTTAGTGTAGCAGATGAAAAACACATCATGCTTCCCTTTAAAACAGAAGATATACAGCAGTGCCATTAGCTCAGTACCTGCAGTAACCAGTGGGACCAGCCACACTTATCTACTGTTTGAAGACGTCTGAAGGAATAATGGTCAAAAACCAGACATTCCACACAGAAACAAGACCAACCGTCTTAACTATGCACACAAACATAGGAACTGGGGTGCAGAAAAATGGCGGCAGGTGCCCTGTACTGAGGAGTCACAATGTGACATATT
The DNA here is from genome assembly GCF_032444005.1 of Ranitomeya imitator. Classification (NCBI taxonomy): domain Eukaryota; kingdom Metazoa; phylum Chordata; class Amphibia; order Anura; family Dendrobatidae; genus Ranitomeya; species Ranitomeya imitator. Next base: position 137,574,167 of record NC_091291.1, read on the forward strand.
TGACTGTAACAAAAGGCAAATTGTTCCTCCCCTATTTAGCAGATCTTATTTGCCAACATTTCCAAATTACTCGTGATTTTGGAAAACAGTTCCATCAAATATGGGATGTTTCTTGTTTAAAAAAAAATCCTAAATCTACATACACCTGAAGACGCTTTAAGATCTGCCATCCACAGGTTATTCACTGTTTGAGCCTCTGTGACCTTGGCGTCACCTCTTCTCTTTGTTTATCGGCAATTTTCCAAAATGGTATATCTTGGTGTTTGTTCTGGGCTCAGCTGAGAGACAGAATATTGGTCACTGAAGAATGGAGGATTTATTGTGAGGAGGGGAAGAGAAGCCATAGACGGAGGACACGCTGGTAAAAAGACTACTGATAGGACTTTGGTGCTCAGAAAGGCATTAATTCTTCAGTCAGTCACGTCACTAATGTCTGATGATATGAAAGGAGCCAAATCCAGGATTGAAGATGCAGAAGCGACAGCAATATGATAATCACCATTACAATGGTATTTATGGGTGCTAATTAAAATCTAAACCATCTTGTGCCACTGACCAGTATCTCAATCACCTAAAGCAGGACATTAAAGCCAGTGCCATGGGCAACCCGTCTCTTCTCATCTTCAGTCTTCCACTCTTCTTGGTTTTGGTCTCCTCATCTTCAGGTCTTCCACTCTTCTTGGTTTTGGTCTCCTTGTCTTCAGGTCTTCAACTCTTCTTGGTTCTGGTCTTCTCGTCTTCAGGTCTTCCACTCTTCTTGGTTCTGGTCTTCTCCTCTTCAGGTCTTCCACCCATCTTTTTCCGTGTTCAGTTCTTCTTGACTTTGATCTTTTCTTCTTTGATCGTCTACTCTTCTCGTCATTTGGTCTCCTGTCTGGGATCTTGGACTGAAGACCGTATATAAAAAGGGTTGAAAACCAAAAGATGAGAAAAATGGAAAATCAAAGAAATGAACAGTGGAAGATCAAAGTCGAAACGAGTGGATGTCCGAAGACGAGAAGTGAGCGAAACACTGGGTATGGAGCTGTGGTGGACAGTTCAGGAGTGGGTCTATAACAGGTGAGTACAATTGTTTATTATTTTAACCTCTTCCCAGCCCTATAAAGAATTTCGCTAAATAGCCGTTGACTGGCCATCATTTTGCCAGATGTGTGTGAATCAAATCCTGAAATATTCATAATTGGATTTGCCTCTCTCGATTTAGTTGTAAAAACCATAGTATTATGTCAGAGTCCTATAAAAATTCACTCCAAGCAAGAATACATAGTAACATAGTAACATAGTTAGTAAGGCCGAAAAAAGACATTTGTCCATCCAGTTCAGCCTATATTCCATCATAATAAATCCCCAGATCTACGTCCTTCTACAGAACCTAATAATTGTATGATACAATATTGTTCTGCTCCAGGAAGACATCCAGGCCTCTCTTGAACCCCTCGACTGCGTTCGCCATCACCACCTCCTCAGGCAAGCAATTCCAGATTCTCACTGCCCTAACAGTAAAGAATCCTCTTCTATGTTGGTGGAAAAACCTTCTCTCCTCCAGACGCAAAGAATGCCCCCTTGTGCCCGTCACCTTCCTTGGTATAAACAGATCCTCAGCGAGATATTTGTATTGTCCCCTTATATACTTATACATGGTTATTAGATCGCCCCTCAGTCGTCTTTTTTCTAGACTAAATAATCCTAATTTCGCTAATCTATCTGGGTATTGTAGTACTCCCATCCCCTTTATTAATTTTGTTGCCCTCCTTTGTACTCTCTCTAGTTCCATTATATCCTTCCTGAGCACCGGTGCCCAAAACTGGACACAGTACTCCATGTGCGGTCTAACTAGGGATTTGTACAGAGGCAGTATAATGCTCTCATCATGTGTATCCAGACCTCTTTTAATGCACCCCATGATCCTGTTTGCCTTGGCAGCTGCTGCCTGGCACTGGCTGCTCCAGGTAAGTTTATCATTAACTAGGATCCCCAAGTCCTTCTCCCTGTCAGATTTACCCAGTGGTTTCCCATTCAGTGTGTAATGGTGATATTGATTCCCTCTTCCCATGTGTATAACCTTACATTTATCATTGTTAAACCTCATCTGCCACCTTTCAGCCCAAGTTTCCAACTTATCCAGATCCATCTGTAGCAGAATACTATCTTCTCTTGTATTAACTGCTTTACATAGTTTTGTATCATCTGCAAATATCGATATTTTACTGTGTAAACCTTCTACCAGATCATTAATGAATATGTTGAAGAGAACAGGTCCCAATACTGACCCCTGCGGTACCCCACTGGTCACAGCAACCCAGTTAGAGACTATACCATTTATAACCACCCTTTGCTTTCTATCACTAAGCCAGTTACTAACCCATTTACACACATTTTCCCCCAGACCAAGCATTCTCATTTTGTGTACCAACCTCTTGTGCGGCACGGTATCAAACGCTTTGGAAAAATCGAGATATACCACGTCCAATGACTCACCGTTGTCCAGCCTATAGCTTACCTCTTCATGTGCTGTTCCATGTATATTCCTCAGTTTCCATGTATGTTGTTATATTTTACTCTGCTGCCACCCAATGGCCTTTTTCTGTATGGCAGCTTGTTTTTCATGTATTTCTTGTGGGCATGTCTTACATCCGGTTCAGGGGTCAAATCTTCTCTTCCTCTGGCAGCCATTTCCAGTTTACTTTCTGTTGTGAGAGGACGTGCTTTTGAACTGGGCTTAGGAAGGCATCAGTCTTTCGACCACTCTCTCATGCTGCTCACACTTGCAGACACATTTGGTGCTACATCTTACTGTACCCTGTCTACCCTGCATTTCTGGAGAAGTTCTGTATTACCAGTTATACGCTGTATGTCCAGATCTACAAAATAAACAAGTCTGGATTGCACAATCCCTGGAGTGCATCATCTCTCTGGACGCTGAGCAGCATTGGTCCTGTCTGCCTCATATCGAGGAAATACGAAGGTACGATTATCTCTCTCACAACTCTTATTAATCAACCACACCTCCATTCGCCTCATGTGGGGACAGAACAGTCGAAAGACTGCCTTGAAGCCCGGCCAGAATCACCCTTATATCACTATTCACGTGCCCGCTCTCTGCCCGCTCACATACTGCAGCCCTGCTCTGCTAAGAAATCTCCTGCAGCATCACCTCAGACTGCATTGTACATAAAGACTCTCTGTGTATTATACCACACTGCTGCAGATCGTCGGACCGCAGAACCCCACAATTCTCCAACAACACCTTGGGAATCTTATCAGGGGGTCGCAACTAAGCTGCACCGCAATTTCCAGCCCCAATTTAAAGGTTCAGTTTCTTAAAGGGACAGCGCACCTTAAATCAAAATGGCCGAAAAGGACCTTCCACAGTTCCCCAATGCTGAAACAGAGCAAATACAACCTGATACTGTCCATTATGAAGACCAGGAAGCAGAGCCCGCTTCCACAGCAGACCCAGATGCACGACCAGTACGTTCCATCAAGCCAACATTAAAGGTCCTCGAGAATTACTGTTCCACAATGGATGAGTTCAATGACAACTTAGACGACCTATGGGAACGAGTCGCCTCCCTTATGTCAAGCGTCCAACGCCATAAAAATGATGCAGCGGGTTTACAGGACACTATAAGACAGCTAGACGTGGCCCACTGCAGATACAAGAGACTGTCCACAAAGTATGCTGCCTTCCTTAAAGAATCTAAAATCGACGAAGCCCTATCAGAGTTAAGCAAGGCAGATTCCACAGACAGAGAAAGGGACGCCGCCGTGCAAGACGCCAAAGATAAAGCGGAGCTTCGTATCACCCATCTGCAAGAAACTAGATCGCACAGGTCAGCCTCGTCTAAACACTCTGCTCGGTCGTACAAATCATCCTGCTCAAGAACTTCAGCCCTCAGCGACAGAATCCTAGAGGCCCGTTTAAATGCAGAGCGGTCCAAACTAAGACGTTCATACACCGAAAAGAAAGCAGAAGCAGAGGCTCGAGCAAAGATTCTTCTAACAGAAATGGAGGAAGAAATTGCATTAGCCGAAGTAAAAATACTCGAGCAAGCATTGAAGCAAAACCTCGACCCAATTTGCCTGCCACCACAGGAAGAAGACGACCCAGCTGTTCGTACCAGAGACTACATGCAGAAACAGATACCTGCAGCGCACACCTTCTCCAGTGACGTTCAACCCAACATTGCGGAAACGTCCAAGTCAGCCCAACCTATGGTGCCAGTATCGCCCACAGCCCCTACAGAGACCCAAGACCAACGCCGTGATGTACCCCCTCAGGAGCAATCATCATCGCAAGACGACCACAAGGCACACTCCAGCCCGCCTCCACAGTTCAAGCAGCAGTCATCGGAATCTCTAGAGGTTAAACCACAGCTCAACCCTGCAGCGACATCATTCTACCCGGGAACAATTCACCCTTCCACGCCACACAGCTTATACGCCCGAGGGGCACCACAAGCTAATATGGTAACAAGGAGTGAAGGATCAGACATGTCCGAGTTTGCCAGGTTCATGGTGAGCAGGGAGCTAATCAGCACTAGCCTCTCAAAATTCGACGACCGTGCAGAGAACTACAGAGCCTGGAAAGCAACCTTCAAGGCCGCCATTGCTGATCTCAACCTATCCGCGGAGCAGGAGCTCGACCTCATGGTAAAATGGTTGGGTCCTGAATCCACAAACCGTATCAAGAGTCTTAGGACCGTCTATGTGGGGCAAGCTGAAGCAGGTCTCGCTGCGGCCTGGCAGAGACTTGAAAGAACCTACGGCAGCGCTGAAGCCATAGAAAAGTCCCTATTCAAGAGACTGCAGGATCAACCTTAAGGAAGCCCACAAGCTTCTGGATTTAAGTGACCTGCTTATGGAGCTGGAACTTGCTAAAAGAGACCCTCGTCTGTCTGGACTGTGCTACCTGGACACTGCCCATGGGGTGAACCCAATCGTCTCAAAGCTGCCACACAGTCTGCAAGAGAAGTGGGCAGTGTGCGTCTCCAGGTATAAAAGGTCACATGACGTCACCTTTCCTCCGTTCATTCAGTTCTGCAAGTTCATTGACGAACAAGCCCAAATGAGGAACGACCCTAGCTTCGACTTCCTGGAGTCTAACACTGCAGCTCCAGCAACACCTTCATCAAGGTATGAAAGCGTCGCACATAGACGCAAGGACTCAAGGAACAGTGTAAGCGTCAGAAAGACTAACCTGCAATCACCTGCAGTACCTGCCGACAAGCAGTACACTATTCCGTCGAGGGATAAGTCTTTCAATCGTGAGTGTCCCATTCACAAAAAACCACACTCACTGAACAAATGTAGAGGCTTCAGGTCCAAAACCATGCAGGAGCGCGAGAAAATCCTCAACGAACTTGGGGTATGTTTCAAGTGCTGCGCTTCATCAGAACACATGGCCAAGGACTGTAAATCTGCCATTAAGTGTGAAGAGTGTCATAGCGACAGACACCCATCAGCCTTGCACCCAGGCTCAGCCACCAGCGATCCAGCAGTCGCAGTTACCTCTGGTCCCGCTACAAACCATGGCGGGGAGCCACAGAATCACGCCAAGTCCACCACAGCTGTGTCCTGCTCATGCTCAGAGGTATGTGGGGAGAATCAAAGTGCTAAATGCTGTGCCAGGATATGCCTAATCAGAGTCTATCCAGAAGGGCAACCAGAGAAGGCTGTAAAAATGTATGCCATCATTGACGATCAGAGCAATCGATCCCTAGCTGGACCTAAGTTCTTTGAAGCCTTTAGAATCAAGGGACCAGCAACGCCCTACACTCTGAATACTTGCTCGGGGCGCATAGAGACTAGCGGCAGAAGAGCACAAGGTTTCATCGCTTCTCCTGTCAATGAAGACGTAGAAATACCCCTACCTACGCTAATTGAATGCGATCAAATACCAGACCAAAGGGATGAGATCCCTACCCCGGAAGCTGCTTTCCACCAACCACACTTAAGGCACCTAGCCAGCGTTATCCCACCTTTGGACACAGATGCTGAAATCCTACTTCTGCTCGGCAGAGACAATTTGAGGATACATAAGGTCCGCCAACAGTGTAATGGTCCTGACTACGCCCCCTACGCCCAGAGACTTGACTTGGGGTGGGTAGTCATAGGAAATGTATGCTTGGACCAAACAGGAGTCCACTCCTTTAAGACGTACGTACGCCGAGACGGGCGCACTACCTTCTGCAAACCATGTCCTCATCACTATGAGGTGAAGGAAAAGCTTCCAGATTCCGTAGAGCTGCCTGATGTTATCCCTTCTCCCTATGCAGACGACTTGGGAAAATTGGTGTTTCATACCACTAAGGATGACAACAAAGTAGCCCCATCTATGGAAGACAAGGAATTTGTCAGGATAATGGACAATGAGTTCCTTAAGGACGAAACCAATCACTGGGTTTTCCCCTTACGCTTCCGAGCTACCAGGGTAAGGCTCCCGAACAATCGTGAACAAGCCTTGTCCAGATTTAACTCTCTCCAGCGCACGCTAAGCAATAAACCGGAGATGAAAGAACACATTGTCACCTTTATGGGCAAAATATTCCATAACAACCATGCGGAGCCAGCGTCTCCCTTAAAGGAAAATGAGGAGTGCTGGTACCTACCCTCATTTGGAGTATATCACCTGAAGAAACCTAAACAAATTAGAGTTGTCTTTGATTCAAGCGCCAAACATCAAGGCGTATCTCTCAATGATGTCCTCCTCACAGGTCCTAATCTGACAAGCAGCTTGGTGGGAGTGTTGATGAGGTTCAGGAAAGAGCCCATTGCCATCACCGCCGACATTGAACAGATGTTCCACTGTTTCATAGTCCGAGAGGACCACAGGAATTTCCTCAGTTTCCTGTGGTACAAGGACAATGACCCCAGCAAAGAGATGGTGGAGTATCGCATGCGGGTGCACGTATTCGGGAACAGCCCTTCACCCGCTGTGGCAACATATGGCCTGCGGAGAACCGCACAAGAAGGAGAGTCCGAGTATGGAACAGACGCCAGAGACTTTGTAGAGAAAGACTTCTATGTAGATGATGGACTAAAATCTCTACCTACAGAAGAAGCTGCAATCGACCTACTCAAAAGGACCCAACATATGCTGTACCGAGCTAAGCTTAGACTGCACAAAATTGCTTCAAACAGCCCGGCTGTCATGAGAGCCTTTGAGTCAAGCGACCACGCACCTGGATTCAAGGACATAGACCTGGGACCAGACCGTCCGCCTGTGCAGAGAAGCTTAGGCCTGAGGTGGAACCTGTCAGCCGACACCTTCGGATTCCAAATCAACTGTGCAGACAAACCATTCACTAAACGTGGTGTCCTGTCAGTGGTAAATAGCCTGTATGACCCACTGGGATTCGTAGCACCAATTACCATACAAGGTAAATCCCTTCTGAGACAGTTGTCCGAAACTGTCAAGGACTGGGATACCCCTCTACCTCCTGATAAGGAACCAAAATGGGAAACCTGGAAGCAGTCTTTGTGTGCCTTGGATAAAATCCATATAACGAGATGCTACGCTGGAATCTCACTTGCTGCTAGCACTAGGACGGAACTCCATGTGTTCTCGGATGCATCCACGGAGGCCATTGCAGCTGTTGTCTACCTGAAGGTAACGGGATCTGACAATCAAGATCATGTTGGGTTCGTTTTCGGCAAAGCTAAGTTGGCTCCCAAGCCTGACCACACTATTCCCAGGCTGGAACTCTGTGGGGCTGTGCTTGCAGTAGAACTCGCAGACTTTATTCAGCATGAGCTGGACACTCACATAGATGACGTACAATACTACAGTGACAGTAAAGTTGTCTTAGGTTACATCTACAACCAAACAAGGCGCTTCTACGTGTACGTCAGTAACCGCATTGAGAGAATAAGAAGGTCTTCCAAACCTGAACAGTGGCACTATATCCCATCTGAACTTAATCCAGCCGACCATGCCACTAGACCTATGTCTATAAATTCCTTTGCTAACTCTTCTTGGCTTTCAGGTCCAAAGTTTCTGCTGGAACAGAAGGGAAGTGAATGTGTTCAGGAATTCTTCAGCATCCAGGATCCGGACGATGATCCAGAAGTCCGCTCCGAGGTCAGTGCTCTGGCCACGAATGCAAAACCAACCTCCACCCTCGGTTGTCAGCGCTTCAAACGCTTCTCCAATTGGATGAAACTCATTAAGACTATTGCAAGGTTAGTCCACATTGCGAGATCTTATCACAAGCCACATGGAGACAAAGACTGTCATGGTTGGCACGTCTGCCAAAAAATACTCACTATCGAGGACATTCCGGTAGGATAAACTATGAACAGAACACTGCACTACTATTTGTCCATTGGATTACAGTGGGTCAGAGATAGTTTGGCCTAGTGCGGCTTCTCTGATCCGAAGATGGGTTTTCCATTGGATTATCTCAGGAACTGACTTAATGTCTTGTTTAAAGTTATTATTGCATTACATGCATGTTTGGTTTCACTTTCTAGGTTGTTGGACTTTTTAAGGACATTGATATAGTGAAATCCCTTACGGAATTTCAGACGGGGAGTGTGCTGTTCCATGTATATTCCTCAGTTTCCATGTATGTTGTTATATTTTACTCTGCTGCCACCCAATGGCCTTTTTCTGTATGGCAGCTTGTTTTTCATGTATTTCTTGTGGGCATGTCTTACATCCGGTTCAGGGGTCAAATCTTCTCTTCCTCTGGCAGCCATTTCCAGTTTACTTTCTGTTGTGAGAGGACGTGCTTTTGAACTGGGCTTAGGAAGGCATCAGTCTTTCGACCACTCTCTCATGCTGCTCACACTTGCAGACACATTTGGTGCTACATCTTACTGTACCCTGTCTACCCTGCATTTCTAGAGAAGTTCTGTATTACCAGTTATACGCTGTATGTCCAGATCTACAAAATAAACAAGTCTGGATTGCACAATCCCTGGAGTGCATCATCTCTCTGGACGCTGAGCAGCATTGGTCCTGTCTGCCTCATATCGAGGAAATACGAAGGTACGATTATCTCTCTCACAACTCTTATTAATCAACCACACCTCCATTCGCCTCATGTGGGGACAGAACACTTCATAAAAACTGATTAGATTGGTTTGACAGAAGCGATTTCTCATAAACCCATGCTGATATGGAGTTAAACAGTTATTCTCATTGAGATAATCCAGAATAACATCCCTCAGAAACCCTTCAAATATTTTACCAACAATAGAGGTTAGACTTACTGGCCTATAATTTCCAGGTTCACTTTTAGAGCCCTTTTTGAATATTGGCACCACATTTGCTATGCGCCAATCCTGCGGAACAGACCCTGTCGCTATAGAGTCCCTAAAAATAAGAAATAATGGTTTATCTATTACATTACTTAGTTCTCTTACACCAAAGAACTATCAATAATGGCAAAATAACCTATGTCGCTCCCAACCACCATATATCTGTGGGGCCACCAGGAAATACATCTACCACTATATTACAATGTAAAGAAAAAGAGAGATACGTTCTGTCATCTGGATCACAATGTGAACGACGCCCTGCTGATCACGGTCCATGTTATGAATTTTATGGTCTGTTCTGTTCTTTCCGAAACTCGGGGTCCATTAAACACTACTAGCTGGGTACCAGACGTGAGCAATGGTGTCAGGGTTATGTAGGGATTAGTGAGTAATCATTTACAAGGACTAGTGAGGCCAAACCATGCAAATTCTATTAGTGGGGAAAAGCGAGAAAGCCCCCGAGCACATCTCTCCTTCCCCATCGGTATGAATATTGGGCCCATTTACATGATGCAGTAATCAACTCAAGGAATGTTAGTTCCCAATCATTGTCTTGCAGCGCTGGGCTCCTGGGTCCAAATCCCACCAGGGACAACATCTGCAAGGGGTTTGTATGTTCTCCCTGTGTTTGGTGGGTTTCTCCGGTTTCCTGCCATAGTCATACTGATGGGGAGTTTAGACTGTGAGCCCCAATGGGGACAGAGATGAAGTCTGTAAAGTGCGGAGGAATTAATGGCGCTATGTAAGTGTGTAAAATAAAAAAGTATAGCTAATTAAATTTGAAGAAGTGCAATGATATGTGGGATCCTGATGTTCTCACACCCATCTAGAAATGCCCACCATGTGCATACTTCATGGTGCGAGAGACGGTGGTCCTTGTACGCTGCCTCCAGATAGATCCCCATCTAATAAATTATTGATGCGAACCAATAATATCTGGGAGTCTTTAGCCGACATCGGCAAACAGCCGCCTGGAAGACGTACAATGAAATCATCAGCAGGAAATAATTGCTTTCTGCATTTGGGATTTATAGAAGAGGCTCCAGGACACAAAACTGCATCTCAATGTGAATGGGACTTGTCATAATCCCGACTCCTTCTTAATGAGATCCCCAGACTTAGGAAGATATTCAGCTGAAAAAAGGATTTTATATCATCAGATAAGGTGGGAAATACCTGACGTGGTCTCACCTGCATCCTAAATACATACGTACAATGTACTGCCAGACAAACATGGTGTCTTCAAGGGGAACTCCACTATGATGTGAGGGTGACTAAACAGTACTGTGGTCCTAATGTATTAGGAACAAGTTAGGATCTCAGCTGATCACCGACACTATAATAATAGAATGATTCTATGTAGAACGCTGCTCCAACATTCAATTCATAATATACGTTTATGGTGGTCAGAGTTCTGGTACACAGCTCCAAATCCTCTGCACAGATGACTGATATAATTATTGCTGCCTGCAGCCGCCACTAGAGGGAGCTCACTGTAAGCTCAGAAATAACACAGTATTCAGTGAGCTCCCCCTAGTGGTGCCATCAGGCAGCAATAACGCCATATAACTAGGTCAATGCAGGGTATTTGGAGCTCTCACCCTTGTAATGATTTATTGCAAAATCCTCTGCATAGACGTAAATGCTGAGTGTAGTTTTTCTCCTATCTCCCCCCTCTTACAGCACCCAGACATTGAGAGAATGATACTGCAGCCGCATCCCCCTCCTCTCCCTTTGTTTTCTAATATTAATTAATTTCTTGTCTTGTAAAGTAAAACTACAGATGGCCGGAAGGTGAGGGCCTTTAATATCACATAAGAAACATGAGTCTTAAAGGGAATCTGTCAGCAAGTTTCTTACAATTTTAGAGCATCATAATGTAAGGGCTGAGACCCTGATTCCTGCATTGTGTCATTTGCCTATCTGCTTGCTTTCATTTTGATACACTCATTATTTTATCTGCTGCAGATTTTGCAGAGCTCGGAATGCTGAGCTGTGTGTAACTCCGCCCACATCATTCATTGGCTGCTTTCTGTGTACACTGTATAGAGGCTGCTAATAAGTAGTGTCCACAGACGCCTGCAGACACTGACATGCGGCACGTCAATTTCTCTTGCAGAGATGTTAAGGTACCTTCACACATAACGATATTGTTAACGATATCGTTGCTTTTTGTGACGTAGCAACGATATCGTTAATGAAATCGTTATGTGTGACAGCGACCAACGATCAGGCCCCTGCTGGGAGATCGTTGGTCGCTGAATAAAGTCCAGAACTTTATTTCGTCGCTGGACTCCTGCTGACATCGCTGGATCGGCGTGTGTGACACCGATCCAGCGATGTCTTCACTGGTAACCAGGGTAAACATCGGGTAACTAAGCGCAGAGCCGCGTTTAGTAACCCGATGTTTACCCTGGTTACCATGCTAAAAGTAAAAAAAAAACAAACAGTACATACTTACCTAACGCTGTCTGTCCCCGGCGCTGTGCTCTGCACTCCTCCTGTACTGTCTGTGAGAGTCGGTCAGCCGGAAAGCAGAGCGGTGACGTCACCGCTCTGCTTTCCAGCCGCTGTGCTCACAGCCAGTACAGGAGGAGTGCAGAGCACAGCGCCGGGGACAGACAGCGTTAGGTAAGTATGTACTGTTTGTTTTTTTTTACTTTTAGGATGGTAACCAGGGTAAACATCGGGTTACTAAGCGCGGCCCTGCGCTTAGTAACCCGATGTTTACCCTGGTTACCGACATCGTTGGTCGCTGGAGAGCGGTCTGTGTGACAGCTCTCCAGCGACCAAACAGCGACGCTGCAGCGATCCGGATCGTTATCGGTATCGCTGCAGCGTCGCTTAATGTGAAGGTACCTTAAGTCTCCGCAAGAGAAATTACATCAATAGAATGTATTGAATGCAGTGACTCCGCATGGATCAGTGAACACATGCGGATTTGTCTGCGTTCAAAAGAAGGCAGCTTTTTGGACGCAGCGAAAGTGTATCATGACACAAACAAGATTTCTGACAACCTCAGAAGAAACGTTATTGATGCTCATCAGGCTGGAAAAGGGTAGAAAATCATCTCTGTATAGTTTGGACAGATTATGTTCAAATGTAGGAAATTTGGAGGAAATATAAGTCCATTATTACAAGCCTTATGAGTGATTGACCAACAAAGACCACTCCAAGAGAAAAAAAAGGAAAATAGTCCATGAGGTGACAAAGGAACCCAAGGTAACCACTAAACAACTAAAGGCCTTTCACATTGGCTAATGTTAATGCTCATGAGTCCACCATCAGGAGGATGATGAGTATGGAAAAAAAAATTTGTTTTCCGTCTCCAGTCTGCTAATGATCATTTGGACAAGCCAGAAGGCTACTGGAACAATGCAGACTAAGCAACAATTACAGGAAATGTTTAGATGCAGTTATTGCCATTCCAAGAGGTCACACCAGATACTGAAAGCAAAGTTCAAATACTTCCGTCACTCACTGACGTGAAATTGGGTCATTTTCCTCATTTAGAAAAATTACAAATTCTAATATTTTTTCTCCTCTCTTTTATTTGGTTCTTTGTATACTTTTACTTGTGTGAAAAATCTGATGTAATTTGTATAAATATGTCGAATTCTGAAGGGTTCACAAACTGTCAACCGCTACTGTGCTATTTAATATCTATCTAAAATATTTTCTACCAGTGTAATATTTGTGCATCGATATATCTTATACCTCTCTATTTGTTTAGAATCTATTCTCTCTAATACCTGTATTTCTATCTATCCATCCATCCATCTATGGTATCTATCTATCTATCCATCTATCCTCATAATATCTATCTATCTATCTACAGTCCTGAAAATTAAGTATTTCTCCCAGACAATTATTACCATTCCCCATGTTTTGTTATACACATTTTTATTTCCTTTGTGTGTATTGGAACAACACAAAAAAGCTGAGAAACAAAAGGCAAATTGGATATAATTTCACACAAAACGCCAACAATGGGCTGGACAAAATTATTGCCACCCTCGGCTTAATATTTGGTTGCACTCTCTTTGGAATAAATAACTGCAATCAATCGCTTCCTATAACCATCAATAAACTTCTTACACCTCTCAGCTAAAATTGTGGATCACTCTTCTTTTGCAAACTGCTCCAGATCTCTCATATGTGAAGGCGCCGGCTTGCAACAGCAAATTTCAGATCCCTCCACAGGTGATCAATGGGATTTAGATCCAGACTCATGGCTGCCACTTCAGTACTCTCCACCTCTTTTTCATCCATTTCTGGGGCTTCTTGAAGTATGTTTGGGGTCACTGTCCTGCTGGAAGACCCAATACCTATGATGCAAACCTAGCGTTCTGAGGCTGGGCACTACATTGCGATCCAAAATCCATTGATAAACCTCAGATTTCAGGCTGACTTGCACACAGTCAAGGGACACAATGCTAAAGCCAGCAAACCAACCCCAAAACATCATTGAACCTCCACCATATTTGACTGTAGGTACTGTGTTCTTGTAAGATTTAGCAAACAGTAGAATGATGTTCTTTATCGAAAACCTCTATCTTGGTCTCATCTGTCCACAAGACGCTTTCCCAGAAGAATTTTGGCAAACTGCAATCTACCTTTTTTATGTCTCTGTGTCATCAGTGGGGTCCTCCTGGGTCTCCTGCCATAATGTTTCATTTAATTCAAATATGGACGAATAGTTTGTACTGACACTGATGCACCCTGAGCCTGCAGGACAGCTTGAATTTGTTTGGAGCGTGATTGGGGCTGTTTATCCACCATCCGGACTATCCTGAGCTGCAACCTTTCATAAATTTTTATCTGCCATTGACGTCCAGGTAGATTAGTTCCAGTGCCATGGTTTGTAAAGTTCTTGAATATGTTACACACTGTGGACAAAGGAACAACAAGATCTCTGGAAATGGACTTGTAACCTGGAGGTTATTGATATTTTCAACAATTTTGGTTCTCAAGTCTTCAGACAGTTATTTTCTCCTCTTTCTGTTCTCCATGCTTAGTGTGGCACATACAGACACAATGCAGAGACTGAGTCAATTTCTCCCCTTTTTATCTGGTTTCAGGTGTGATTTTCATATTTCCCACACCTTTTACTTGCCACAGGAGAGTGTGAATGAGCATCACATGCTTGAAACAAAGTCATTTACCCACAATTTTTGAAAAGTGCCAACAATTTAGTCGGGATCATTTTGGGGGTGTTGTATGAAATTATGTCCAATTTGCCTTTTTTCCTCTTTTTTTTCTGTAGTTCCAATATACACAAAGGATAAATATGGGTATAACAAAACGTGTAATTGCAATAATTTTCTGGGAGAAATACTTCATTTACTGAAACAATTTCAAGGGTGCCAACTTTCGGCCATGACTATCTATTATCTATCTGTCTATTATCAGTCTATTATCTATCATCTATTATCTATTAACCATCTATCACCTATTTATTATCTATCTATTATCTATTATCCATCTATCATCAATCTATCAATCTATCTCTCTATCTATTATCGATCAATTATCTATATCTATTTATTATCTATTATATATATACATACAAATGTATTACCTATTTATCTATATCTATTATCTAGTATCTATCTATTATCAATCTATTATCTATCCATCTATTATATATCTATCTAAATTCTATCTATTTATTAGCTGTCTATTATCTAATATCTTAGCTATCTATTATCTATCTATTAATTATCTATCTATTATCTATTTAGCTATTTATTATCTAGCTATTTTTTATCTAATAGATCGTGGCCTGATTCTAACGCATCGGGTATTCTAGAATATGCATGTCCACGTAGTATATTGCACAGCCACGTAGTATATTGTCCAGCCACGTAGTATATTGCACAGCCACGTAGTATATTGCCCAGCCACATAGTATATTGCCCAGTCACGTACAGATAATAAACGGGAAATGTTTAAGAACATCCTAAATAGGCACTGTAAGCGGTTTATACCTTGTGGGAATAAAAGGACTAGAAATAGGAAAAACCCAATGTGGCTAAACAAAGAAGTAAGACAGGCAATTAACAGTAAAAAGAAAGCATTTGCACTACTAAAGCAGGATGGCACCATTGAAGCTCTAAAAAACTATAGGGAGAAAAATACTTTATCTAAAAAACTAATTAAAGCTGCCAAAAAGGAAACAGAGAAGCACATTGCTAAGGAGAGTAAAACTAATCCCAAACTGTTCTTCAACTATATCAATAGTAAAAGAATAAAAACTGAAAATGTAGCCCCTTAAAAAATAGTGAGGAAAGAATGGTTGTAGATGACGAGGAAAAAGCTAACATATTAAACACCTTCTTCTCCACGGTATTCACGGTGGAAAATGAAATGCTAGGTGAAATCCCAAGAAACAATGAAAACCCTATATTAAGGGTCACCAATCTAACTCAAGAAGAGGTGCGAAACCGGCTAAATAAGATTAAAATAGATAAATCTCCGGGTCCGGATGGCATACACCCACGAGTACTAAGAGAACTAAGTAATGTAATAGATAAACCATTATTTCTTATTTTTAGGGACTCTATAGCGACAGGGTGTGTTCCGCAGGACTGGCGCATAGCAAATTTGGTGCCAATATTCAAAAAGGGCTCTAAAAGTGAACCTGGAAATTATAGGCCAGTAAGTCTAACCTCTATTGTTGGTAAAATATTTGAAGGGTTTCTGAGGGATGTTATTCTGGATTATCTCAATGAGAATAACTGTTTAACTCCATATCAGCATGGGTTTATGAGAAATCGCTCCTGTCAAACCAATCTAATCAGTTTTTATGAAGAGGTAAGCTATAGGCTGGACCACGGTGAGTCATTGGACGTGGTATCTCTCGATTTTTCCAAAGCGTTTGATACCGTGCCGCACAAGAAGTTGGTACACAAAATGAGAATGCTTGGTCTGGGGGAAATTGTGTGTAAATGGGTTAGTAACTGGCTTAGTGATAGAAAGCAGAGGGTGGTTATAAATGGTATAGTCTCTAACTGGGTCGCTGTGACCAGTGGGGTACCGCAGGGGTCAGTATTGGGACCTGTTCTCTTCAACATATTCATTAATGATCTGGTAGAAGGTTTACACAGTAAAATATCGATATTTGCAGATGATACAAAACTATGTAAAGCAGTTAATACAAGAGAAGATAGTATTCTGCTACAGATGGATCTGGATAAGTTGGAAACTTGGGCTGAAAGGTGGCAGATGAGGTTTAACAATGATAAATGTAAGGTTATACACATGGGAAGAAGGAATCAATATCACCATTACACACTGAATGGGAAACCACTGGGTAAATCTGACAGGGAGAAGGACTTGGGGATCCTAGTTAATGATAAACTTACCTGGAGCAGCCAGTGCCAGGCAGCAGCTGCCAAGGCAAACAGGATCATGGGGTGCATTAAAAGAGGTCTGGATACACATGATGAGAGCATTATACTGCCTCTGTACAAATCCCTAGTTAGACCGCACATGGAGTACTGTGTCCAGTTTTGGGCACCAGTGCTCAGGAAGGATATAATGGAACTAGAGAGAGTACAAAGGAGGGCAACAAAATTAATAAAGGGGATGGGAGAACTACAATACCCAGATAGATTAGCGAAATTAGGATTATTTAGTCTAGAAAAAAGACGACTGAGGGGCGATCTAATAACCATGTATAAGTATATAAGGGGACAATACAAATATCTCGCTGAGGATCTGTTTATACCAAGGAAGGTGACGGGCACAAGGGGACATTCTTTGCGTCTGGAGGAGAGAAGGTTTTTCCACCAACATAGAAGAGGATTCTTTACTGTTAGGGCAGTGAGAATCTGGAATTGCTTGCCTGAGGAGGTGGTGATGGCGAACTCAGTCGAGGGGTTCAAGAGAGGCCTGGATGTCTTCCTGGAGCAGAACAATATTGTATCATACAATTATTAGGTTCTGTAGAAGGACGTAGATCTGGGGATTTATTATGATGGAATATAGGCTGAACTGGATGGACAAATGTCTTTTTTCGGCCTTACTAACTATGTTACTATGTTACTATGTAGTATATTGCCCAGCCCGCGTAGTATATTGCCCAGCCCGCGTAGTATATTGCCCAGCCACGTAGTATATTGCCCAGTGACGTAGTATATTGCACAGCCACGTAGTATATTGCACAGCCACGTAGTATATTGCCCAGCCACGTAGTATATTGCCCAGTCACGTAGTATATTGCCCAGCCCGCGTAGTATATTGCCCAGCCCGCGTAGTATATTGCCCAGCCCGCGTAGTATATTGCCCAGCCACGTAGTATATTGCACAGCCACGTAGTATATTGCCCAGCCACGTAGTATATTGCCCAGCCACGTAGTATATTGCCCAGTCACGTAGTATATTGCCCAGCCCGCGTAGTATATTGCCCAGCCCGCGTAGTATATTGCACAGCCCGTGCAGTACCACGCACGCAGTATACAACACAGGCCACGTAGTGTATAACACAGGCCACGTAGTGTATAACACAGGCCACGTAGTGTATAACACAGGCCACGTAGTGTATAACAGCCCATGTAGTACATTGCACAGCCCACGCAGTACATTGCACAGCCCGCGTAGTACATTGCACAGCCCGCATACTATATTGCACAGCCCGCGCAGTACATTGCACAGCCACGTAGTATATTGCCCAGCCACGCAGTATATTGCCCAGTCACGTAGTATATTGCCCAGCCACGTAGTATATTGCCCAGTCACGTAGTATATTGCCCAGCCACGTAGTAGTATATAATACAGCCCACGTAATATATTGCACAGCCACGCAGTATATAGCAATGTGGGCACCATATCCCTGTTAAAAAAAAAAAAAAATTAAAATAAAAAATAGTGATATACTCACCCTCCGTTGGCCCCCAGATCGAAGCGGTTACCGACGCTCCTCGTGCGCTCCGGTCTGAAGAGTGCATTGCGGTCTCGCGAGATGATGACATAGCAGTCTCGCGAGACCGCACGTCATCATCTCGCGAGACCGCAATGCATGGACCGGTCACCGGGGCGTCGCGAGGAGCGGGAAAGGCCTGTTCCTGATCCGACGGACCGTTAGTATATAACTATTTTTAATTTTTTAAATTATTTTTAACATTAGATGTTTTTACTATTGATGCGGCATAGGCAGCATGAATAGTAAATTTGGTCACACAGGGTTAATAGCAGCATTAACCGAGTGCTTTACACCGCGGTCAACGCTGCCATTAACCCTGTGTGAGCGCTGACTGGAGGGGAGTACGGAGCGGGCACTGACTGCGGGGAGGAAGGAGCGGCCATTTTTCCGCCGGACTGTGCCGGTCGCTGATTGGTCGTGGCTGTTTTGCCACGACCAATCAGTTGCTTGGATTTCCATGACAGACAGAGGCCGCGACCAATGAATATCCGTGACAGAAAGACAGAAAGACGGAAGTTACCCTTAGACAATTATATAGTAGATGATCAATCTATTATCTATCTATTATTTATCTATCTAAGATCTATCTATCTATCTATTTATTAGCTATCTATTATCTAATATCTTACTCTTTTTTTCTATCTCAGTTGGTCATTTCATCCCGTTATCCCCCGCTGTGACCTTCCTCTTGAATTGCCTCATTGTCTCCAGGTGACAGCGGGAAACTAATGAATTAAAATCTTCCGCATGTTTCATGGAAGACAAAAATAATAATAATGATAATGTGCCTGCATATAAAAGTATGAAATTCAGCATTGAGAATAATTTCTGCAATGTTTAGAAGAGAAGTCGTCTTTTTTCCTCGGAGATCTGAGTGACTCAGACAATTCCGGCGACGGTAACTGGATGGCATTTGGCATTCGATTCATTGAAGACGGTGTGAAATACTAACACAGGAAGCCAATTAGAGTTTACTTAAGGTATTAGCATATCAACGGGACTGGCTGCATCAGGAAGGCCAAAAATAACGAGAGCGTTTATCTGGTAGTGTTCCTTTTATCTAGAAAGAATTCATAGCCGACGGAACAATGGAAACAGACTGGCTGAAGTGGGGGCCGAGCGTTGTCCTATATACGGCACCACTTTCAGTAATGATCTTTGTGCTCTACAAAAATTGCTAACCCGCTGATTCCATAAAAGCAAAAGTTTATTTATTTGTTCATTTATGTGACTTTAAAGGAGCACTGTGGGCAAAACCGATACACCGCGCCACGCCTAATATTAGTACATCCAGAACCTGAGCCCGCTCCACAAACGGCAGATGCCGGCTGTACTAAACATCCAGCATCCGACTCTAACAGCAGTAATCGGAGCTAAACTCTGTTCGCTGCTGGGAGGAGCTGGCTACGGAAAGGCTACTTGACAAATGGACGGAGCGGATTCCACGGCTCTAAGGCATGGAGACTTTTCCAGTATGGCGCACAGGTTATGTTGATCTCATTGTTGTGTTTTAGAGATTTGCTTGCTCGCAGTTTAAGGTGCACAAATCACTCCTGGAGAGTGTTCAGTCTCCGGAATAGATGTTTCCATTCAGTGACAGTAAGCAGAGGAAGGCGTGTGGGCTGGATCTTATGTATACATAAGGCCAAACTCGAGATTGGTAATCAGGTAAAGAAATCATTCCATTACTCTCATTAGTGTCTCAGGGTCCTCAATTAAATCATTGTTCCCCCAGTTACTAGTCCTAGTATGTGGATAGCAGACCCAGTGGAGCCGTCACCACAGTGGTTCTCACATGCAGTCCCAGGTGATGGGGCTTACCCTGAGGAAATTACCAATGGACAGTTAGCTTTGTGGGTTAGGGGGACGTTTTCTGAGGGCCACGCTCAATTCAGGGGACATCTTAAGGTACCTTCACACAACGATATCGTTGCTTTTTGTGACGTAGCAACGTTATCGTTAAGGAAATCGTTCTGTGTGACAGCGACCAACGATCAGGCCCCTGCTGGGAGATCGTTGGTCGCTGAGGAAAGTCCAGAACTTTATTTCGTCGCTGGACTCCCTGCAGACATCGCTGGATCGGCGTGTGTGACACCGATTCAGCGATGTCTTCACTGGTAACTAGGGTAAACATCGGGTTACTAAGCGCAGGGCCGCGCTTAGTAACCCGATGTTTACCCTGGTTACCAGCATAAAAGTAAAAAAAAAAAACACTACATACTTACCTACCGCTGTCTGTCCCCGGCGCTCTGCTTCTCTGCACTCCTCCTGCACTGGCTGTGAGCGTCGGTCAGCCGGAAAGCAGAGCGGTGACGTCACCGCTCTGCTTTCCGGCCGCTGTGCTCACAGTCAGTGCAGGAGGAGTGCAGAGAAGCTGAGCGCCGGGGACAGACAGCGGTAGGTAAGTATGTGGTGTTTGTTTTTTTTACTTTTACGCTGGTAACCAGGGTAAACATCGGGTTACTAAGCGCGGCCCTGCGCTTAGTAACCCGATGTTTACCCTGGTTACCCGGGGACCTCGGGATCGTTGGTCGCTGGAGAGCTGTCTGTGTGACAGCTCTCCAGCGACCAAACAGCGACGCTGCAGCGATCGACATCGTTATCACTTATCACTCCTGGTTTTTACCCTTGAGCCATCTATACAGGGATCTGGTATTTGCAGCAGATGGTTTGCAGAGCAGCTGCTGACTGGTGGAGCGAGCTTAGAGAAAATTAATAAAGCCAAAGTCTGAATAATCAAATCAGAACCAGAGGAGTCTGGGAATAGCTGGATCAGAATCCGGGAGGAATAAACAGAGAAGGCAAAGGTCCAACCAGAATCAGCATCCAGGGGTGAATCAAGGAGACTGGTCAGGGAATAAACTGAACCCAAGTCAGCTAAACAAGTACTCAGTTGGGATAAAGAACATCTGTCAAACGATCCCCTGAAAAAGCCCCAGGAGGGAGGATTAGTGCGGGAATGCACAGAGGTGAGTTTGGGAGATTTTTTTTCCTAAAAGCTTTGATCTAAAAAGAGTTAATGTCCTAAAAAGTATCATCTGTCTGTTCAGGATTGATATGTCGGACTCCTTAACGTTTCCTTTCGCCTGCAGAGCTAAATTGTATTTTCCTGAGAGCAGAGGATACATCTGTCATATGTCTCTACCAGAGGCCCTCTCTGTAGTATATATATTATATACTGTACGTCTATAGTGGCCAGAGGCTCTTGCTGCAGACCTCTCACTGCAGTATATATATACAGTCATGGCCAAAAGTATTGACACCCCTGCAATTCTGTCAGATAATACTCAGTTTCTTCCTGAAAATGACTGCAATCACAAATTATTTGGTATTATCTTCATTTAATTTGTCTTAAATGAAAAGACACAAAAGAGAATGAAGCAAAAAGCAAAACATTAATCATTTCACACAAAACTCCAAAAATAGACCAGACAAAAGTATTGGCACCCTCAGACTAATACTTGGTTGCACAACCTTTAGCCAAAATAACTGCGACCAACCGCTTCCGGTAACCATCAATGAGTTTCTTACAATGCTCTGCTTGAATTTTAGACCATTCTTCTTTGGCATACTGCTCCAGGTCCCTGATATTTGAATAGTGCCTTCTCCAAACTGCCATTTTTAGATCTCTCCACAGGTGTTCTATGGGATTCAGGTCTGGACTCATTGCTGGCCACCTTAGAAGTCACCAGTGCTTTCTCTCAAACCATTTTCTAGTGCTTTTTGGAGTGTGTTTTGGGTCATTGTCCTGCTGGAAGACCCATGACCTCTGAGGGAGACCCAGCTTTCTCACACTGGGCCCTACATTATGCTGCAAAATTTGTTGGTAGTCTTCAGACTTCATAATGCCATGCACACGGTCAAGCAGTCCAGTGCCAGAGGCAGCAAATCAACCCCAAAACATCAGGGAACCTCCGCCATGTTTGACTGTAGGGACTGTGTTCTTTTCTTTGAATGCCTCTTTTTTTTTCTCCTGTAAACTCTATGTTGATGCCTAAAAAGCTCTACTTTTGTCTCATCTGACCAGAGCGCATTCTTCCAAAATGTTTTGGGCTTTTTCAGGTAAGTTTTGGCAAACTCCAGCCTGGCTTTTTTATGTCTCGGGGTAAGAAGTGGGGTCTTCCTGGGTCTCCTACCATACAGTCCCTTTTCATTCAGACGCCGACGGATAGTATGGGTTGACACTGTTGTACCCTTGGACTGCAGGGCAGCTTGAACTTCTTTAGATGTTAGTCGAGGTTCATTATCCAACATCCGCACAATCTTGCGTTGAAATCTCTTGTCAATTTTTCTTTTCTGTCCACATCTAGGGAGGTTAGCCACAGTGCCATGGGCTTTACACTTCTTGATGACACTGCGCACGGTAGACACAGGAACATTCAGGTCTTTGGAGATGGACTTGTAGCCTTGAGATTGCTCATGCTTCCTCACAATTTGGTTTCTCAAGTCCTCAGACAGTTCTTTGGTCTTCTTTCTTTTCTCCATGCTCAATGTGGTACACACAAGGACACAGGACAGAGGTTGAGTCAACTTTAATCCATGTCACCTGGCTGCAAGTGTGATTTAGTTATTGCCAACACCTGTTAGGTGCTACAGGTAAGTTACAGGTGCTGTTATTACACAAATTAGAGAAGCATCACAGGATTTTTCGAACAGTGCCAATACTTTTGTCCACCCCATTTTTTATGTTTGATGTGGAATTCTATCCTATTTGGCTTTAGGACAATTCTTTTTGTGTTTTTTTCATTTAAGACAAATTAAATGAAGATAATAATAACAAAGAATTTGTGATTGCAATCATTTTCAGGAAGAAACTGAGTATTATCTGACAGAATTGCAGGGGTGTCAATACTTTTGGCCATGACTATATATATATATATATATATATATATATATACATATATATATATATATATATATATATATATATATATATATATATATATACACATACATACACAGTACAGACCTCTCACTGCAGTATATATATATATATACTAGATTGTGGCCCGATTCTAAGGCATCGGGTATTCTAGAATATGCATGTCCCTGTAGTATATGGACAATGATGATTCCAGAATTCGCGGCAGACTGTGCCCGTCGCTGATTGGTCGAGGCAACCATTATGACATCTACGTCAATACTGTGCCCGTCGCTGAATCAGAAACGTGGGATTTCTACGTCCTTTATGACATCATCATCGCTGTGCCCGTTGCTGATTGGTCGAGGCCTGGCTGCCTCGACCAATCAGAGACGCGGGATTTCTATGTCGATACTGTGCCCGTAGCTGATTGGTCGAGGCCTGGCAGCCTTGACCAATCAGAGATGCGGGATTTCCAGGACAGACAGACAGACGGAAAAACCCTTAGGCAATTATATATATATATATATATATATATATATATATATACACACAGTTCGGGCCAGAAATATTTGGACAGTGACACAATTTTCGCGAGTTGGGCTCTGCATGCCACCACATTGGATTTGAAATTAAACCTCTACAACAGAATTCAAGTGCAGATTGTAACGTTTAGTTTGAAGGGTTGAACAAAAATATCTGATAGAAAATGTAGGAATTGTACACATTTCTTTACAAACACTCCACATTTTAGGAGGTCAAAAGTAATTGGACAAATAAACATAACCCAAGCAAAATATTTTTATTTTCAATATTTTGTTGCAAATCCTTTGGAGGCAATCACTGCCTTAAGTCTGGAACCCATGGACATCACCAAACGCTGGGTTTCCTCCTTCTTAATGCTTTGCCAGGCCTTTACAGCCGCAGCCTTCAGGTCTTGCTTGTTTGTGGGTCTTTCCGTCTTAAGTCTGGATTTGAGCAAGTGAAATGCATGCTCAATTGGGTTTAGATCTGGAGATTGACTTGGCCATTGCAGAATGTTCCACTTTTTGGCACTCATGAACTCCTGGGTAGCTTTGGATGTATGTTTGGGGTCATTGTCCATCTGTACTATGAAGCGCCGTCCAATCAACTTTGCAGCATTTGGCTGAATCTGGGCTGAAAGTATATCCCGGTACACTTCAGAATTCATCCGGCTACTCTTGTCTGCTCTTATGTCATCAATAAACACAAGTGACCCAGTGCCATTGAAAGCCATGCATGCCCATGCCATCACGTTGCCTCCACCATGCTTTATAGAGGATGTGGTGTGCCTTGGATCATGTGCCGTTCCCTTTCTTCTCCAAACTTTTTCTTCCCATCATTCTGGTACAGGTTGATCTTTGTCTCATCTGTCCATAGAATACTTTTCCAGAACTGAGCTGGCTTCTTGAGGTGTTTTTCTGCAAATTTAACTCTGGCCTGTCTATTTTTGGTATTGATGAATGGTTTGCATCTAGATGTGAACCCTTTGTATTTACTGTCATGGAGTCTTCTCTTTACTGTTGACTTAGAGACAGATACACCTACTTCACTGAGAGTGTTCTGGACTTCAGTTGATGTTGTGAACGGGTTCTTCTTCACCAAATTAAGTATGCGGCGATCATCCACCACTGTTGTCATCCGTGGACGCCCAGGCCTTTTTGAGTTCCCAAGCTCACCAGTCAATTCCTTTTTTCTCAGAATGTACCCAACTGTTGATTTTGCTACTCCAAGCATGTCTGCTATCTCTCTGATGGATTTTTTCTTTTTTTTTCAGCCTCAGGATGTTCTGCTTCACCTCAATTGAGAGTTCCTTTGACCGCATGTTGTCTGCTCACAGCAACAGCTTCCAAATGCAAAACCACACACCTGGAATCCACCCCTGACCTTTTAACTACTTCATTGATTACAGGTTAACGAGGGAGACGCCTTCAGAGTTAATTGCAGCCCTTAGAGTCCATTGTCCAATTACTTTTGGTCCCTTGAAAAAGAGGACGCTATGCATTACAGAGCTATGATTCCTAAACCCTTTCTCCGATTTGGATGTGGAAACTATCATATTGCAGCTGGGAGTGTGCACTTTCAGCCCATATTATATATATAATTGTATTTCTGAACATGTTTTTGTAAACAGCTAAAATAACAAAACTTGTGTCACTGTCCAAATATTTCTGGCCCTAACTGTGTATGTATATATATATATATATATATATATATATATATATATATATATATATATATATATATATATATATATATATATATATATATATATATATACACACACACACACACACAGTACAGACCTCCTGCTGCAGTATATATATTATTATTGTTTATTTATATAGCCCCATTAATTCCATGGTGCTGTACATGAGAAGGGGTTACATACAAATTACAGATATCACTTACGGTAAACTGACAATGACAGACTGATACAGGGGGGCGAGGACCCTGCCCTTGCGGGCTTATATTCTACAATTACACGTCTACACTGGCCCGAGGCTCACGCTGCAGACCTCTCTCTGCGGTATATATATATATATATATATATATATATATATATATATATATATATATATATATATATATATATATATATACTGTTCGTCTATTGTGGCCATTGTGATCTGCTGTTATGTCGGATATGGGACACATCTATAACTCCCGCAGTTCTGCTTTACAGAAAAGAAAAATCTATATTTCTTATTTGCGCGGCAGTCGTGATCAATCGCTCCATTAATAGCTGAACATCTTTACGAGTCGCATTTTATGAAGGACGGACAAATTGTATCTTATTATCTACAAAGAATCCATCAAATGTTCTTATGCTGCCAACTGTGGTAACAAGAACGGCAAAACAGCAACAACATGGATTCTTGTCCTGATTCATGTAGGAAAGTGTCACTTTTGTGTTAGGTTCTAGTCTTGTTACCGATGGAGGCTGACAACACAATTAAAAATACTGTAATGTTTTATCAGTTGTCGGAGGGATCAGTGACTCAAATGCTGAAGGTTTGATGCCAGTCACTTCTCGGATCAAGTGCCAAGAGCTCCGTCCTCCTTATTAGCAGCAGCTTCCTATGCTCCTTATGCAACAGGTTACAATGGCAACTGACACGCCGCTGCTACGTTACGTTCCCAGACCATTCAGAGTATGTAGTCATTGTCCTCTACACTGCTTACGTCTCTGCTGCTTCTAGGTAGTTATTAGCCTACTCAGCTTTGCCATAAGGCTGAGCTCTGCTACATATACATAGTGAGCTATTACATGTACTCAACTCTGCTACATCTCTGGGCTCTGCTACATCTCCATAGTGTGTCTCCTGATCTACTCAACCCTGCCACATCACTGGGCTCTGCTACATCTCCATAGGGAGTCTCCTGATCCACTCAACCCTACCCCATCCCTGGGCTCTGCTACATCTCCATAGTGAGTCTCCTGATCTACTCAACCCTGCCACATCACTTGGCTCTGCTATATCTCCATAGTGAGTCTCCTGATCTACTCAACCCTGCCCCATCCCTGGGCTCTGCTACATCTCCATAGTGAGTCTCCTGATCTACTCAACCCTGTCACATCACTGGGCTCTGCTACATCACCATAGTGAGTCTCCTGATCTCCTCAACCCTGCCACATCACTGGGTTCTGCTACATCTCCATAGTGTGTCTCCTGATCTACTCAACCCTGCCCCATCACTGGGCTCTGCTACATCTCCATAGTGAGTTTCCTGATCTCCTCAACCCTGCCACATCACTGGGCTCTGCTACATCTCCATAGTGTGTCTCCTGATCTACTCAACCCTGCCCCATCACTGGGCTCTGCTACATCTCCTGTTATGACCTGGTGGTTAGGAGCACCCGGCACGACCTGATAGTTAAACTCACGCAGGACAAGCTCTGGGATGTGGGAGCTCTGCTGACCGCAGGCCCTAATCCTATCACAACAACTAGAAATAGCTGTGGAGCGTTCCTGACTCTCCCTAGACGCCTCTTCACAGCCTATAAGTTAGCTAGCCCTAGAGATAGAAAATAAAGCCTACCTTGCCTCAGAGAAATTCCCCAAAGGAAAAGGCAGCCCCCCACATATATTGACTGTGAGTAAAGATGAAAGTCACAAACGCAGAAATGAAACAGGTTTCAGCAAAGGGAGGCCAGACTTACTAAACAGACAGAGGATAGGAAAGGTCTCTTTGTGGTCAGCACAAAAAAACTACAAAAGACCACGCAGAGTGTGCAAAAAGACCTCCGCACCGACTCACGGTGCGGAGGTGCCACTCTGCATCCCAGAGCTTCCAGCTAGCAAGACAAAATCATGATAACCAGCTGGACAAGGAAACAATGAACAAATAATAACTATCAGGAACTTAGCTTCTGCTGGAGTAGACAGGTCACCAGAAAGATCCAAGAGCAAACTGAACCAATGCAGGAACATTGACAGCTGGCATGGAGCAACGATCTGAGTGGAGTTAAACAGAGCAGCCAACCAAAGGATAAACCACGTCACCTGTGTAAGGAACCTCAGAAGCAGCAGCTTCACTCACAGCCACCAGAGGGAGCCCATAGACAGAACTCGCCGAAGTACCATTCACGACCACAGGAGGGAGTTCGACAACAGAATTCACAACAGTACCCCCCCCTTGAGGAGGGGTCACCAAACCCTCACCAGAGCACCCAGGCCGATCAGGATGAGCCAATTGAAAGGCACGAACAAGATCGGCAGCATGAACATCAGAGGCAAAAACCCAGGAATTATCTTCCTGACCATAACCCTTCCACTTGACCAGGTACTGGAGTTTCCGTCTCGAAACACGAGAATCCAAAATCTTCTCCACCACATACTCCAACTCCCCCTCAACCAACACCGGGGCAGGAGGATCAACGAAGGGAACCATAGGCGCCACGTATCTCCGCAACAACGACCTATGGAACACATTATGGATGGCAAAAGAAGCTGGAAGGTCCAAACGAAATGACACAGGATTAAGAACTTCAGAAATCTTATATGGCCCAATGAAACAAGGCTTAAACTTAGGAGAGGAAACCTTCATAGGAACATGACGAGATGACAACCAAACCAAATCCCCTACACGAAGTCGGGGACCAACACAGCGCCGGCGGTTAGCGAAACGTTGAGCCTTCTCCTGGGACAATGTCAAATTGTCCACCACATGAGTCCAAATCTGCTGCAACCTGTCCACCACCGTATCCACACCAGGACAGTCCGAAGGCTCAACCTGCCCTGAAGAGAAACGAGGATGGAAACCAGAATTACAGAAAAAAGGAGAAACTAAAGTAGCCGAGCTGGCCCGATTATTAAGGGCGAACTCAGCCAAAGGCAAGGAGGACACCCAATCATCCTGATCAGCAGAAACAAAGCATCTCAGATATGTTTCCAAAGTCTGATTAGTTCGTTCGGTTTGGCCATTAGTCTGAGGATGGAAAGCCGAAGAAAAAGACAAATCAATGCCCATCTTAGCACAGAAGGACCGCCAAAACCTCGAAACAAACTGGGAACCTCTGTCCGAGACGATGTTCTCTGGAATGCCATGCAAACGAACCACATGCTGGAAAAACAATGGCACCAAATCAGAGGAGGAAGGCAATTTAGACAGGGGTACCAAATGGACCATCTTAGAGAAGCGATCACAAACCACCCAAATGACCGACATCCTTTGAGAAACAGGGAGATCAGAAATAAAATCCATGGAAATATGCGTCCAGGGCCTCTTCGGGACCGGCAGGGGCAAAAGCAACCCACTGGCACGAGAACAGCAGGGCTTAGCCCGAGCACAAGTCCCACAGGACTGCACAAAAGAACGCACATCCCGTGACAAAGAAGGCCACCAAAAGGATCTAGCCACCAAATCTCTGGTACCAAAGATTCCAGGATGAATAGCCAACACCGAACAATGAACCTCAGAGATAACTCTACTAGTCCATCTATCAGGGACAAACAGTTTCTCCGTAGGACAACGGTCAGGTCTATCAGCCTGAAACTTCTGCAGCACGCGCCGCAAATCAGGGGAGATGGCAGACAAAATTACCCCCTCTTTAAGAATACCCGCCGGCTCCGGAACACCCGGAGAGTCAGGCACAAAACTCCTTGACAGGGCATCAGCCTTCACATTCTTAGATCCCGGAAGGTATGAAACCACAAAATCTAAACGGGAGAAAAAGAGCGACCATCGAGCCTGTCTAGGATTCAACCGTTTGGCAGACTCGAGATAAGTCAAATTCTTGTGATCCGTCAAGACCACCACGCGATGTTTAGCTCCTTCAAGCCAATGTTGCCACTCCTCGAATGCCCACTTCATGGCCAACAACTCTCGATTGCCAACATCATAATTGCGCTCAGCAGGCGAGAATTTTCTAGAAAAGAAGGCACAGGGTTTCATCACCGAGCCATCAGAACTTCTTTGCGACAAAACAGCCCCTGCTCCAATCTCAGAAGCATCAACCTCAACCTGGAACGGGAGCGAAACATCTGGCTGGCACAACACAGGGGCAGAAGAAAAACGACGCTTCAACTCCTGAAAAGCCTCTACAGCTGCAGAGGACCAATTGACCACATCAGCACCTTTCTTGGTCAAATCAGTCAACGGTTTAGCAATACTAGAAAAATTAGCGATGAAGCGACGGTAAAAATTAGCAAAGCCCAGGAACTTCTGCAGGCTCTTCACAGATGTCGGCTGAGTCCAATCGTAAATGGCCTGAACTTTAACAGGGTCCATCTCGATAGTAGAAGGGGAAAAAATAAAACCCAAAAATGAAACCTTCTGAACTCCAAAGAGACACTTTGACCCCTTCACAAACAAGGAATTCGCACGAAGGACCTGGAACACCATTCTGACCTGCTTCACATGAGACTCCCAATCATCCGAAAAGACCAAAATGTCATCCAAATATACAATCATGAATCTATCCAGGTACTCTCGGAAGATGTCATGCATAAAGGACTGAAACACAGATGGAGCATTAGAAAGCCCGAATGGCATAACCAGGTACTCAAAATGGCCCTCGGGCGTATTAAATGCAGTTTTTCATTCATCGCCCTGTTTAATTCGCACAAGATTATACGCCCCTCGAAGATCTATCTTGGTGAACCAACTAGCCCCCTTAATCAGAGCAAACAAATCAGACAGCAGCGGCAAAGGATACTGAAATTTGACTGTGATCTTATTAAGAAGGCGGTAATCAATACAAGGTCTCAAAGAACCATCCTTCTTGGCCACAAAAAAGAACCCTGCTCCCAATGGTGACGACGACGGGCGAATATGACCCTTCTCCAAGGATTCCTTTATATAACTCCGCATAGCGGCGTGCTCTGGCACAGATAAGTTAAACAGACGGCCCTTAGGAAACTTACTACCAGGAATCAAATTAATAGCACAATCGCAATCCCTATGAGGAGGTAGGGCACCGGATTTGGGCTCTTCAAATACATCCCGGTAATCTGATAAAAACTCAGGGACTTCAGAAGGAGTGGAAGGTGAAATTGACAACAATGGAACATCACCATGTACCCCCTGACAACCCCAGCCGGACACAGACATAGATTTCCAATCCAACACTGGATTATGGACCTGTAGCCATGGCAACCCCAAAACGACCACATCATGCAGATTATGCAACACCAAAAAGCGAATATCCTCCTGATGTGCAGGAGCCATGCACATGGTCAATTGAGTCCAGTACTGAGGCTTATTCTTGGCCAAAGGCGTAGCATCAATTCCTCTCAATGGAATAGGATACTGCAAGGGCTCCAAGAAAAAACCACAGCGCCTGGCAAACTCCAAGTCCATCAAATTCAGGGCAGCGCCTGAATCCACAAATGCCATAACAGAATAGGACGACAGAGAGCAAATCAGAGTAACGGACAAAAGAAATTTAGACAGTACCGTACCAATGGTGGCAGACCTAGCGAACCGCTTAGTGCGCTTAGGACAATCGGAGATAGCATGAGTGGATTCACCACAGAAAAAACACAGCCCATTCCGACGTCTGTGTTCTTGCCGTTCAGCTCTGGTCAAAGTCCTATCACACTGCATAGGCTCAGGCCTATGCTCAGAGAATACCACCAGATGGTGCACAGCTTTGCGCTCACGCAAGCGCCGATTGATCTGAATGGCCAAGGACAGACTCATTCAGACCAGCAGGCGTGGGAAATCCCACCATGACATCCTTAAGGGCTTCAGAAAGACCCTTTCTGAAAATTGCTGCCAGGGCACACTCATTCCACTGAGTAAGCACAGACCACTTTCTAAACTTCTGACAGTACACCTCTGCTTCATCCTGACACAAAGCCAGCAAGATTTTCTCTGCCTGATCCACTGAATTTGGTTCATCATAAAGCAATCCAAGCGCCAGAAAAAACGCATCAACATCACGTAATGCAGGATCTCCTGGCGCAAGGGAAAATGCCCAGTCTTGAGGGTCACCACGCAACAAAGAAATAATGATTTTTACTTGTTGAACGGGGTCACCAGAGGAGCGGGGTTTCAAAGCTAGAAACAGTTTACAATTATTTTTGAAATTCAAGAACTTAGATCTATCCCCAGAAAATAAATCAGGAATAGGAATTCTAGGCTCTAACATAGGATTCTGAACCACAAAATCTTGAATGTTTTGTACCCTTGCAGTGAGATGATCCACACAAGAGGACAGACCTTGAATGTCCATATCTACACCTGTGTCCTGAACCACCCAAAGGTTTAGGGGAAAAGAAAGACAAAACACAGTGCAAAGAAAAAAAAATGGTCTCAGAACTTCTCTTATCCCTCTATTGAGATGCATTAATACTTTGGGTCAGCTGTACTGTTATGACCTGGTGGTTAGGAGCACCCGGCACGACCTGATAGTTAAACTCACGCAGGACAAGCTCTGGGATGTGGGAGCTCTGCTGACCGCAGGCCCTAATCCTATCACAACAACTAGAAATAGCTGTGGAGCGTTCCTGACTCTCCCTAGACGCCTCTTCACAGCCTAAGAGCTAGCTAGCCCTAGAGATAGAAAATAAAGCCTACCTTGCCTCAGAGAAATTCCCCATAGGAAAAGGCAGCCCCCCACATATATTGACTGTGAGTAAAGATGAAAGTCACAAACGCAGAAATGAAACAGGTTTCAGCAAAGGGAGGCCAGACTTACTAAACAGACAGAGGATAGGAAAGGTCTCTTTGTGGTCAGCACAAAAAAACTACAAAAGACCAAAAAAGACCTCCGCACCGACTCACGGTGCGGAGGTGCCACTCTGCATCCCAGAGCTTCCAGCTAGCAAGACAAAATCATGATAACCAGCTGGACAAGGAAACAATGAACAAATAATAACTATCAGGAACTTAGCTTCTGCTGGAGAAGACAGGTCACCAGAAAGATCGAAGAGCGAACTGAACCAATGCAGGAACATTGACAGCTGGCATGGAGCAACGATCTGAGTGGAGTTAAACAGAGCAGCCAACCAAAGGATAAACCACGTCACCTGTGTAAGGAACCTCAGAAGCAGCAGCTTCACTCACAGCCACCAGAGGGAGCCCATAGACAGAAGTCGCCGAAGTACCATTCACGACCACAGGAGGGAGTTCGACAACAGAATTCACAACAATCTCCATAGTGTATCTCCTGATCTACTCAACCCTGCCACATCACTGGGCTCTGCTACATCTCCATAGTGTGTCTCCTAATCTACTCAACCCTGCCACATCACTGGGCTCTGCTACATCTCCATAGTGAGTTTCCTGACCTACTCAACCTTGCCACATCACTGAGCTCTGCTACATCTCCATAGTGTGTCTCCTGATCTACTCAACTTTGCCCCATCACTGGGCTCTGCTACATCTGTATAGTGTTATGATCCGGTGACCTTGGAGCTGCATGAGAACTTTCACTGGAGAAAGTGGCCACTGTACTGACCACAAACCTAAACTTAACACCGCAACTAGAAGTAGCCGTGGAGTGTACCTAACACACCTAGACACCTCGTCACAGTCGGAGGACTAAATATCCCTAAAGATGGAAATCGGAATACTGTCTTGCCTCAGAGAAAATCCCCAAAGGATAGACAGTCCCTCACAAATATTGGCGGTGAGTTGGAGAGGAAAAAACATACACAGGCAGAAAAAACAGGATTTAGCACAGGAGGCCACTCTAGCTAGATAGGGCAGGATAGGACAGAATTCTGTGCGGTCAGTATTAAAACCCTTCAAAAAACCACAGCGGAATATACAAAAAACCTCCTACATCTAAAGGTACCTTCACACATAACGATATTGTTAACGATATCGTTGCTATTTGTGACGTAGCAACGATATCGTTAATGAAATCGTTATGTGTGACAGCGACCAACGATCAGGCCCCTGCTGGGAGATCGTTGGTCGCTGAACAAAGTCCAGAACTTTATTTCGTCGCTGGACTCCCTGGAGACATCGCTGGATCGGCGTGTGTGACACCGATCCAGCGATGTCTTCACTGGTAACCAGGGTAAACATCGGGTAACTAAGCGCAGGGCCGCGCTTAGTAACCCGATGTTTACCCTGGTTACCATCCTAAAAGTAAAAAAAAACAAACACTAGATACTTACCTAACGCTGTCTGTCTTCCAGCGCTGTGCTCTGCACTCCTCCTGTACTGTCTGTGAGCTGGAAAGCAGAGCGGTGACGTCACCGCTCTGCTTTCCGGCTCCCAGCCAGTACAGGAGGAGAGCAGAAAAGCAGAGCGCAGCGCTGGAGGACAGACGGCTGTAGGTAAGTATCTAGTGTTTGTTTTTTTTTACTTTTAGGATGGTAACCAGGGTAAACATCGGGTTACTAAGCGCGGCCCTGCACTTAGTTACCCGATGTTTACCCTGGTTACCGGCATCGTTGGTCGCTGGAGAGCTGTCTGTGTGACAGCTCTCCAGCGACCAAACAGCGACGCTGCAGCGATCCGGATCGTTGTCGGTATCGCTGCAGCGTCGCTTAATGTGAAGGGGCCATAACTAAAGATGTAGGAGCGTATATCTGCAACTCCAGTGAAACCAATCAGACTGAGAAAACACAAACACAGTCTAATCTGGACAAAAGAAAAAACAAACGAATAGTACTGAAAATAAGCACACTGCATGTGTGCCACAGGAAAAGAAACAAACACTTATCTTTGCTGAACTGGCAGATAAGCAGGAGAGGCCAGGCTGAGATCTAACACTTCCAGAGAAACATTGGCAACTGGCAAGGGCTAATGAATCCTGCACACTTAAATATTCCAGTCAGAACAGCAATTAGCAGATACACCTGGCCAGGACTGTGATTTAGAGACAACTGCATTCCCAGCTACAACCACTGGAGGGAACCCAAGAGCAGAATTCACAACAGTATATTCAGCCTTCTGACCTACTCAACCATGCCAAATCGCTGGGCTCTGCTACATGCGAACCGCTCAGCTGGATTGAGGGCTTTGGGGATTCACCTTTCCAATGAGAAACAACATTTGATGAAAGGCAAACTAATTATTGAGTCCAAGTATACTAATTATATAAAGTCTGGAAGCAGGTATGGTGAGTAGTCGATAGCAACTAGGAGCTATACCAGCAAATCAGATGAACTAATAAAAACTGAAAAAACTATTAAGAGTTTTCCTCTTATTTTGGATAGATTTTTTTTGTTTCTGTGATTATAGATATAGATCATACCTGCAGCCACCACTAGGGGGAGCTAAAGAGCTAACTGCATACAGCTGCAGTCTCCCCCTGGTGGTGACTACAGGAATCCTCAATTACCTCTATGGCTATCCAATTTCCAGCTCTGATTGCATCTACACCTCTTTCCAAATTATCGTGCAGATTGGATTTAAGTGGTATAAAGATGTAAGCTTTTTATTTTCAAAATAAACTCATGGATAGTTTGAATCCCAGGGGCTTTGGATCACTGAAATCAATGTCAAACATGTGTGATAATTCGCTTCCCAGGGGTCCATTTAAATGAAAACTAATTAAGAAGGATAGTCCACATTAACTCCTTCAAGTTGCAGCCCTTCTTCGTTTTTCACTCCCCTTCTTCCCAGAGCCATAACATTTTTATTGTTCCATCAATATGGCCATGTGAGGGCTTTTATTTGTGGGACGAGTTGTACTTTTGAACAACACCATTAGTTTTACCATGTCAAGCACTAGAAAACGGGAAAAAAAATCCAAGTGTGGTGAAATTGCAAAAAAAGTGCAATCCTGCAGTGTTTTTTTTGGTTTGGCTTTTTTGCTAGGTTCACTAAATGCTAAAACTGACCTGCTATTATGATTCTCCAGGTCATTATGAGTTCATAGACACCAAACATGTCTGTTCTTTTTTATCTAATTATGAAAAAAGAATTCCAAACCTTGCTAAAAAAAAAAAATTGCGCAATTTTCCGAGACCCGTAGCGTCTCCATTTTACGGGATCTCAGGTTGGGTGAGAACTTATTTTTTGCGTGCCGAGCTGACATTTTTAATGATACCATTTTGGTGCAGAGACGATCTTTTGATCGCCAGCAATTGCATTTTAATGCAATGCCACGGCGACCAAAAAACGTAATTCTGGCATTTTGAATTTTTTTCTCACTAAGCTGTTTAGCGCTGAAGTTAATCCTTTTTTTTATTGATAGATCGGGCGATTCTGAACACGGCAATACTAAATATGTGTATATTTGATTTTTTTTATTTTATTTTGAATGGGGCGAAAGAGGGGTGATTTAAACATTTATATTTTTTCCAATTTTTTAAAACATTTTTTTTTTACTTTTGCCATGCTTCAATAACCTCTATGGGAGGCTAGAAGCTGGCATAGCCTGATCGGCTCTGCTACATAGGAGCGATACGCAGATCGCCCCTATGTAGCTGGA
Organism: Ranitomeya imitator; assembly: GCF_032444005.1. NCBI lineage: Eukaryota > Metazoa > Chordata > Amphibia > Anura > Dendrobatidae > Ranitomeya > Ranitomeya imitator. Next base: position 137,610,086 of record NC_091291.1, read on the forward strand.
TTACTACATTGCTATGAGTGCCGACCACAGGGTGGCGCTCATAGCAATCCGGCATCAACAACCATAGAGGTCTTCAAGAGACCTCTGGCTGTTATGCCGACACATCGCTGACCCTCAATCACGTGACGGAGGTCAGCAATGCGCGCATTTCCGGCCGGACAGCCGGAAGCGCTAGTTAAATGCCGCTGTCAAAGTTTGACAGTGGCATTTAACTAGTGAATAGTGGCAGATGAATCGTGATTCCACCCGCTGCTATTGCGGGCACATGTCAGCGGTTCAAAACAGCTGACATGTCCCGGCTTTGATGCGGGCTTATCGCCGGAGCCCACTTCAAAGGGGGAGATGTGACATGCGCTGTACTAGTACGGCGTATGTCACGAAGGGGTTAATAAAAAGCCACAGGATTCAAGCAATATGTGAAAGAAGACAGGTTCGTGCAAATAAAGGCATAACGAGGAAGATTTCTGCCAGACAAATTCATCCTAATTAACAGATCAGCTGCAAAAATCCCATTACAAAGCACCAAACAGGTATCTGAAACTGCTGGAGCCTCTGGAGTCCAGTGACTCTGAAGGTGTAGGATCCTCCAGAACAGTGGCATATTTAGGGAAGGACAGCTGGGGCATGTGCCCCGGGCGCAGCCAGCAGGGGAACGCAGTTGGGCCGCCTAATGTGGCAGTCCGCAGTGTCTCCCCCAGAGGCTGCGTTCTGCTGAAGGACTGAGAGTCGGCTGTTCTCTGTGCCGACTGTCAAGCTGACAACTGGCACAGAAAAGCTGCAGCGTGCAGGTTCCCAACATGTGCAGACATACCTGTGCGGACAGCCTGTGAGGCTGCACTGGGGCCCGGAGGGGGGGGCCCTGCAGGGTGGCGTCAGCAGGCAGGGAGAAATCCCTGCAGCTCCGCTGCCTACTGTAACAACTCTGCTGGCATCACGGCATGGCCTCACATCTCTCACACAATCTTACCCACTGCTCCAGGCCATGATGTGGTTTGTTTCATGCCAGCTCCATGTTCTGTGTCTCTGCTCTTTGCATGCTTCATGGCTATGTGTATAAGGGGCCGGCGCCTGAACTCTCTGGTTCTTATAGGAATCAGGTGCATCTGTCTAATCAGTTCCTGACCAATTACCAAGAGGTCTCCTGTATATAGTGCAGCTCCACCCTGTGGTCTGGGCCTGTGCAACTTACTCCCTCAGTCAGTTCTTAGCTGCTGAGGTGCCAGGTCCTGTCTCGGTTATTCTCTCTTGTCTGCCACCCAGGGGGGCGCTGTACCCTGGTCTGTGTCCTGTGTAGCCACCCAGTGGGGCTTAGTACCCTGGTCTCTGTCTTGTGTAGCCACCCAGAGGGGCTTCGAACCCTGGCCTATGTCTGCCACCCAGAGGGGCATCATACCCTGGCTTGTGTCTATGTCTCTGTGTCTTGTCTCGTTCCTGACTCTGTCTTAGTCTAGTCCTATTCCACTGTCTGTTTACATCTGTCTTGGTTTGCCACAACCTGTGCTTCTGTGTCTCTCAGCTTTTCCCTCAGCTCTGCTCTCTGTAACTTTGCTCTGCACTCTGACCTTGCTCCGCACTCTGTGGCTTTGCTCTGTCGCTCCGCTCTTTGCGGTTCTACCTGGCTCCGCTCTTTGCGGTTCTACCTGGCTCCGCTCTTTGCGGTTCTACCTGGCTCCGCCCTTTGCGGTTCTACCTGGCTCTGCCTTCTCCTTCTCTTCTTAGTTCCACCTTCTACTCGTACTCAGCCTCCTGCGTTTCTGTTCTTGGTTCTAGCTCTTGTGCTTTCCCTCTGCATCCGCTTTCGGTCTTTCTCTACTTGTTACTTAGTCCTCCTGTCTGAACAGGTTCCTACCTGTTTCACATACCTGCCTGCAGACCGGTCCCTACCGGTTCATCCTATGTTCCAGCCGTACCCGCCTGCCTACCAGAGAGCCAGCCGTGTCCGCCTGCCCGTCAGTGTCTTTGTTTTACCCGTCTGCCTGCCTGTGTCCCAGCCGTGCCCGCCTGTCAGCCAGAGTGCCAGCCGTGCCCGCTCTGTTCCTTAGTGGGATCAGCAGCCACAGCCAGACATCACCCTGGAGTGGCACCTGGTAGCTTCCTATTGCACAAGTCTGACCTCACCATCAGAGGCTCCAGCGAACACCTAGGAAGCTACTTAGTTACGCCCCTTCCAGGGAAGTTTGGTCTGTGGTCCAGTGGGGCCACACCCCTGTATGCCCGCGCCAACCAGTCTGGGCGCGTGTGTGACAGTTTGCACAGGCCATGGTCCCCGCTGAGTCCCATGTGCCTTCGCTCTCGAAGCAAGATTAACTCTCTTCTTGCCAGTATTGGCCTCCGAGGAAAATGTTTACCCAGTCTGAAAGCCAGTCCTTCACTGCTCCATCACCAATTGTCATCTCCAATGAGCTGTTGGATGAATTTCAAGCCTGCACTCCTAATGATGACTCCATGCCAGCAGATCCTCCATGCTACGATGGGGACCGAAAGCAATGTCGTGTGTTCCTGGAGCGGTGCTTGCGTTATTTCAAGTGGCATGCTACCCAATTCCCCACTGACTGGTTGAAAGTAGGTTTCTTAATGGCCTACCTTAGAGGAGATGCTTTGATGTGGTGCGACTCCCTTTGGGAAGCAGGGGACCCCATCATCTCGAATCTGCCGGCCTTCCTGGTGGCCTTCTGTAAAGCCTTCGATGAGCCAAGTACTGCATCTCCTAAAAAGTCTTCCCCTTCAAGCACACAGAGACGGTCCAGACGAAGGAAACCTGTAGGTAAACCGTCACTTCCGTCCATGACCGTCCAAGACTCATCTGTTCCACAACCCGCCAAAACGGCCACCCGAGCAAGATCTAAGAGGTCTAATAAGAGGGGTCTGGCAAATTTGCAGCCTGAATCTGGTGCTGAGATTGAAATACGGTATCCCTGTGGTTGTAAAGAACATTCAGATGGTCTTTGCCCTGTGAAGCCTGTACTCCAAAACCCTGGGCCAGTAGGAGAGGCTGCCCCTGGCGAGAGTACTTCCTCTCCGTCAAAGTTAATGACTGTTTTTCTGCCTTCTGGGAGCTTTGGTGTGTTTGAGCCGCCTATCATTCGGAGTCAGTGTATGGTCTCCGTTCTACAGCTCCAGAACCCGGTGTGGGCGTTGCCTGATAATGGCCGAGCCCTGCTAAAGAGCAGTCTAGTTCTGCAAGGACAACTACAGCTCCAAGTTGGAGCCTTATACATGAAGAAGTTTGTTTTCCGTATGCTGTCTGTTATGCCCATGGGTCATTCTGAGCCAAGGACTCTACCACCCGCTCTGGTCAAGAGTTCCAGTAAAGTGCTTCGTTTGAACTTACCCAGTCTTGAGAAGTGTCTGGTTCCCATGCATCAAAAACTCTCAGCAGTGTAATCTTCTTCAGCTGGTCTGCTAGTCGTCGAGTCAAGGTGTGCTGGCGTCACCGAAGATGGGGAAACGGTGACGATGTCTCCACACATCTCCAATGACTATACCAGTAAACAGTTAGTCGTCGAGTCAAGGTGTGCTGACGTCACTGAAGATGGGGAAACAGTGACTATCTCTCCACACATCTCCCACGACTATTCCTGTAATCCGTTCCTAGGAACATCCCCGCCGTTTGGACGATTTCTTCTTCTGGATAACGGGCAGAAGATGGTTCCTATGTGGATACCTTCAGCGTCCTTGGGGCCGGCTGGTAAAGATTTCAAAACAGAAGTTTGTTCACCTCAATTTTTCTCTGACCCGGTGGAGCTGTTGTTCTCCACTCTCATCTCTAATGACTTTTCTTGTGTTCCGTACCTAAGAACATCTCTGCTACCTGTCGGGCAAAAGTTGAATCCTATGAGAAGGCTTCCAGTTTCCATGTGTCCGGCTGGTGAAGATGTAAGACAGCAGCATTCAATTCCCTGTTATCTTTCTACCTGAAGGAGGTGGTCCAGCTCATTGTGGAAGCTAACCCTGTTGAGCACCAAGAGACTTTGTTTTATGAGATTCCTGGTGACCCGCCTGCCTTATTCTACACTGAAGATGTCATGTTGGCCTGGACTATGTGTGCTCCTATCCTTCTTCTTCAAGTTATTCTGGCGGGCTTGAAGAAGAGGGGCCGTAAAGGGGGGGGGGGGTACTGTAACAACTCTGCTGGCATCACGGCATGGCCTCACATCTCTCAATCTTACCCACTGCTCCAGGCCATGATGTGGTTTGTTTCATGCCAGCTCCATGTTCTGTGTCTCTGCTCTTTGCATGCTTCATGGCTGTGTGTATTGGGGCCGGCGCCTGAACTCTCTGGTTCTTATAGGAATCAGGTGCATCTGTCTAATCAGTTCCTGACCAATTACCAAGAGGCCTCCTGTATATAGTGCAGCTCCACCCTGTGGTCTGGGCCTGTGCAACTTACTCCCTCAGTCAGTTCTTAGCTGCTGAGGTGCCAGGTCCTGTCTCGGTTACTCTCTCTTGTCTGCCACCCAGGGGGGCGCTGTACCCTGGTCTGTGTCCTGTGTAGCCACCCAATGGGGCTTAGTACCCTGGTCTCTGTCTTGTGTAGCCACCCAGAGGGGCTTCGAACCCTGGCCTATGTCTGCCACCCAGAGGGGCATCATACCCTGGCTTGTGTCTATGTCTCTGTGTCTTGTCTCGTTCCTGACTCTGTCTTAGTCTAGTCCTATTCCACTGTCTGTTTATATCTGTCTTGGTTTGCCACAACCTGTGCTTCTGTGTCTCTCAGCTTTTCCCTCAGCTCTGCTCTCTGTAACTTTGCTCTGCACTCTGACCTTGCTTTACACTCTGTGGCTTTGCTCTCAGCTCTGCACCCAGACCTTGCTCCGCACTCTGTGGCTTTGCTCTGTGGCTCCGCTCTTTGCGGTTCTACCTGGCTCCGCTCTTTGCGGTTCTACCTGGCTTCGCTTTTTGCGGTTCTACCTGGCTCCGCCCTTTGCGGTTCTACCTGGCTCCGCCCTTTGCGATTCTACCTGGCTCCGCCCTTTGCGGTTCTACCTGGCTCTGCCTTCTCCTTCTCTTCTTAGTTCCACCTTCTACTCGTACTCAGCCTCCTGCGTTTCTGTTCTTGGTTCTAGCTCTTGTGCTTTCCCTCTGCATCCGCTCTTTCGGTCTTTCTCTACTTGTTACTTAGTCCTCCTGTCTGAACAGGTTCCTACCTGTTTCACATACCTGCCTGCAGACCGGTCCCTACCGGTTCTTCCTATGTTCCAGCCGTGCCCGCCTGCCTACCAGAGAGCCAGCCGTGTCTGCCTGCCCGCTAGTGTCTTTGTTGTACCCGTCTGCCTGCCTGGGTCCCAGCCGTGCCCGCCTGTCAGCCAGAGTGCCAGCCGTGCCCGCTCAGTTCCTTAGTGGGATCAGCAGCCACAGCCAGACATCACCCTGGAGTGGCACCTGGTAGCTTCCTATTGCACAAGTCTGACCTCACCATCAGAGGCTCCAGCGAACACCTAGGAAGCTACTTAGTTACGCCCCTTCCAGGGAAGTTTGGTCTGTGGTCCAGTGGGGCCACACCCCTGTATGCACGCGCCAACCAGTCTGGGCGCGTGCGTGACACCTACAAGAGAAAATAGAAGCAGAGCTGCAGCGATCTGTCTTCCTGCCCGCGCTTCCTCTCACACAAGCAGCGCCGCTGGATGACATCATCATTCAGCAGCCGGCTGTGTCAGAGGAAGGTGATGGAGATGCTCCGGCAGAGTGTGCGGAGAGGTGAGAGTTTGTGTGTGTTGTGCATGTGTGCATGCGTAGTGCAGCGGGGGGATGTAGAGAGGTAAATGGTGTGTATACGGGGAGGAGAGGGCAATGATGGGGCTGACGGAGAGAGGGCAATGATGGGGATGGTGGGGGAGGAGGAAATGATGGATGTGGTGGAAAGGGCAATGATGGGGGTGGGGGGGAAATGATGGAGGTGGTGGAGGAAATGATGGAGGTGGTGAAATGGGCAATGATGGTGGTGTGGGGAGAATGCTATGATGGTGGTAGGGGAGGAGGAAATGATAGAGGTGGGGGAAAGGACAATATTGGGGGGTGGAGGGGGGAGGAAATGATAGAGGTGGTAGAATGGAGGTGGTGGACAAGACAATGATGATGGTGAGGGGGAGAAAATGATGGAGGTGGTGGAATGGGTAACAATGGTGGTGACAGTAAGGACAATGATGATAGTGGTGGAAAAGGCAATGATGGGGATGGTGGGGGAGGAGAAATTGATGAATGTGGTGGAAAGGGCAAAGGATAAAATGTTGGAGTTGGGGGAGAAGGCAATGATGGTGGTAGTGAAAAAGACAATGATGGGAGTGGTGGAGAAGGAGGCAATGATGGGGTGGTGGTGGAGAAGGCTGATGGAGGTGGTGGAAAGGGCAATGATGGGGTAATGGAGAGGGCAGTTTTGGGGTGGTAGGGGAAATAGCAATGATGGAGTTGGTGGAAAGGGCAATGATGGGGTGGTGGGGGAAAAAGCAATGATGGATGTGGTGGAAAGAACAATGATGGGGTGGTGGGGGAGAATGCAATGGTGGTGTTGGTGGAAAGGACAATGATGGTGGTGGTGAAAAGGGCAATAATGGGGGTGGTGGGGGAGGAGGAAATTATGGAGGTGGTGGAATGGGCAATTATATGGGGTGGTGGGGAAGAAAGCAATGATAGTGGTGGTGGAGAAGGCAATGATGGAGGTGGTGAAGAGATCAATGATGGGGTGGGGTAGAGGACAATAATGGGTTGCAGGGGGAAGCGGATATTGAGGGGTGTTGGGAATTGGGATGGGAGGAAGGGGGACTTATAACTGACTTAGGAATAGGGGAAGACATTATTAATCGCTTATAATGTCTAACACAGTCCCTTAGTATATAGTGTACTCACTTATATATATCACAGTCCCTTAGTATATAGAGTACCCACTAATTCTGTATAACACCATCCTTAGTTACATAGTTTCCTCTTTTATTATTAGTATACATTTTTATAGCGCTATTTATTCCATGGCACTTTATATGTGAATACGGGGCAAATATAGAAAAATACATTAAACATGAGCAAAAAATAAGGCACACAGGTACATAAGGAGGGAGGACCCTGCCCGCGAGGGCTCACAGTCTGCAGGGGATAGGTGAGGATACACTTATGTTTAACATCGTCCCTTATTACGGACCATTCTCTCTAGTTATATATGGTGCTGTCCTTTATTATATAGCTTCCTCTGCTTTGTACAGTGCTGTCTCTTACAGAGGGATTTTTTATGTGTGGGGATAATTTGAGTGGGGATAAGGGGATTTATTATGTGTGGGGAGAATTTGAGTTGGGATGGGGGATTTATTATGTCTGGGGTGACATTTGGAGTGGGGATGAGGGACTTAATGTGAGGGGGAGATTTGAGGACACAAAATGAAGAGCAAAGGGGGAGATGGGGGAATATATAAGGAAACAGTATAGGGGAATGGGGACATGTATGAGGAAACAATATGGGAGAATGAGTGCATGTATGAGGAAACAGTACAGGGGAATGGAGTGCATGTATGAGGAAACAGTATGGGAGAATGAGTGCATGTATGAGGAAACAGTACAGGGGAATGGAGTGCATGTATGAGGAAACAGTATGGGGGATGGGTGCAGACAGTATGGGGAGCGAACGGGGGAATGTATGCGGACACAGCATGAGTGGCTATGTGAAAAATGTATGTGGACAGAGTATGGGGAGTGAGGGTGATGGGATGTGTGCAGACACAGTATGGGGAGTCAGGTGAGCAGGCAGTACAGAAAGTGAGGGGGTAAATATATGAAGAGACAGTATGGTGAACAGGGGGATGTGAAAGGAGACAGTATGAGGAAGGAGGGGAATAGTGTGCGCAGACAGTATTGGGGGAGAAAAGTGAGTGGGCACAGAATAGAAACTGGGTAGTGGGGGCGTAGCATGGAGGCACAGTGTAAGGGCACAGCCAGGAGGGGACAGTGTACCAAGGAGGGGGAGTGTGATAAGAGTACAGTATAAATACTGGGCCCTATAGGGGGACACAGTATGAGAGGACAGTGTGAAGAGGGGGCTGGTATGGAAAGGAGAGCTCAGTGTGAAGAGAATGCACCATAAGAGGGACAGTGTGGGGGTGGTCACATTTTGTGCAGACAATATAGTGAGGAGCAATTTTTTATTCAGGAGCATTATGACACTTCTATCTTTAAGGGCATCATGTGGAGATTTTCTGCAAGAGCGGAGAAGATGGAAGTCTGCAGAGACGGCTGTGGATGAGAAAACTCATCATGGGGTCTGGACAAGATGAAGAAAAGGAGAATGACTCCAGAGATGACGTCATCTATAAGGTACCTGGATGTAAATGTTATGTGTGAGACTAACTAACTCTCATGTCTTTATTTATGTTAGGAGCATTAAAGGGAATGTCCAGGTATGTAATGAGTCTGCAGTCATTCTTTGTGACTGCAGACATCTGACTTCTCACAGTGCGCACTGCACCGTGTCAGGATTCTCTTGTGCCAGCGATTTACATACATGCGGTGACATGCTGACTAGACATATGTGGCCTCACTAAATGAAAATGAACTGATCGAGGCCGGGCATGTCTAGTCGGAATGTGGTCAGAAGTATACAAATCGCCTGCTTGTGCTGACATGACCGTCCACCGGCAAGGGAGAATCCTAAAAGTGTGCAGTGCATGCGTTGTGAGAATTCAGAAGCTGCGATGTCAGGATTCAGCTCTGCAGGTTCCAGTAGTCGTCACATGGACACTTCACTCATATGTGACTTTCATACTTATGGTCCTGTGACAACGAGCTTCTCTTCTGCTTCTCTCAGTTTTTCACTGAATATTGAGAGCATTAGAGAGAGGAGCTTGTGGGTACATGACTAAGTGTGCAAATCGCATATGTCCTGGGGGGGGGGGGGGGAGGGCGCCAAAATGAATTCTTGCCCCGGGTGCCAGAGACCCTAGACACACCTCTGCTCCAGAGGCGCCAGTTGTGCATAAACCTACTATTCGGCTGCCCCTAAACAGCGCTCACAAGCAGAAATGGTTGCAGTGACCCAGACATACATAAGGGCTAATTATAAAACAGTTTTGTTAACTGAGGAGTGTCGGCAACCCTGGATGGTCCGGATGGATGGAGTATTGGATGGTTGGTGGAGGCCACCATGACCCAACAAGGCTGTGACTGATTTTGATTGAAAAGGCTTTTGATTGTAGTAAATGTGACCTCTTCATGTTGCAAATTCAGCAAATCATCATTTTCAGATCTTTACAAACTAGAGAATGTTTAGAAACAGGTCGATGACTTGAACGTTATTCTGACTCATTTGCATCGACCATTTAGGAAAATCAGAGAAAAATTACATTTGCGCAATAATTTGGAACTTGGCGTGTTATAAAATTAATTGAATTACATTTATTTTTTTTAATTTTCAGAATATTAATTAAATAACCTCCAAAATAATTCAAATACAAATTGCAGAATTCATAGGCAATTATTCAGAATCGACAAAATGAAAACCTCCACCATGATAACAAGTAGCAGCCTGCAGAAGGCGATAGAAGTTGTACTGATTGAACACTTTAATTTTAAGTTTCGTTGACTTTTAAATGTTTCAGAATCTTTTTTTATTGTTTTTATGCATCTAGAATAAGAATTCTAGAATATGAATCAATACTTTAAATATATTTTCTCATTTTGGTATACAGCTCCCATACAGAGCTATGAGTTTCCATAGTTACAGACTACAAACAAACCCTGTGTGTAGTCAGATCCCGCAGTCATGTGTTCCTCCTTTCCATCTGTCTCCTACCTCACAGATATTAGAAGAGGAGGCAGATGGAGAGAATTGTAATATAACTGCGTGGATCAGACTACACATTAGCGCTGTGTAGCCTGTTACCACGGAGACACATAGATCTGAATAGGGGCAGTATACACAAAACGGTAGAAGATTTTTTTTTTAATGTGAAAGTCCCTGTGGACCCCATCTCCTGTCATTGGCTGAGTATCATGATCTCTGCATGGTTGTAGGGCAGTGATGTATGACCAATAAAGACCTACATTTACTGTGCATGTGGTCATAAATCAGCTGCGAGAAGCTCAGAAGATAAGAGTGATAAACTCTCCCTTCAGAATGAGCTCACTAGCGGAATCTCAGTTAACTCATTCATCAGCCAGCAATGGAAAGTGCAACACAGTCTCTATAGAAGGCAAATTGTGACCGGCACTGACTTCAGGACCTTAGAAGCCGCATGGCGTTAGTAGGTGGAGTTTCCCTTTAAGTGGGTCCTAGTATGCGCTTGCATTATACACCGTATCCTGGGACGGGGAATCACTTAGTATAATAAACACATCTCATAGCCAACACTTCATATTCACTGAAGATTATTATTCACAAGCTGCAAGGGGAATATAAATCTAAGTGGCGGCCGGTGAATGTGGCGCATTTATAAATGCAGCTGCAGGAGCTGCGCTCACGAGTGGATTCAGCAGGCTAATAGCGGATATAAGAGAATTAGGAATAGTCCTTCTCTTCAGCCATATAGAGGTCAACGATGGCGATCGACATGGTTTATTACAATTCTACGCCTATGTGTCAGTCTTCACTGCAGCCTGGGCATTATATTCATGAAGTAGGAATTGGAAACTTAGGAGAAGTTGGGATTCTCAATGCCAAGCGGATGCAGGTAAAGCAGAAGGGATCGTGTCAATGATCAGACCCTGTGGTTCTCCCCCGGGGGATATCAGGTAAAATAAAACTATTCCTTTAAGAACCTGGATCCGTGTGCTGCACCCCCCGCCCCTTTTTTTTAATAGGTTTTCCTGTAGATAAATTCTGAATTCTCCGCTGTATTTTATCCTAAACCCATATACATATCAAGTGAGCAATTTATCACCGGAGCCTCCAGACACAAATAAAACTATCATCAAAATTCACAATTTCTAAGTAAAATATCATAAAATACAAAGTTCTGAAACTTGTGCTTGTGAATGACAGAATCGATGGCATGGCGCCGCCCTGCTGGTGACGCGGAGGATGGCGGAATTGTTTCTTTAAGAATTTGCCAATTGTTGCCTCTCCTCATCAAAAAAAAAGGCATAGAAAATGTGCTTCACGTTTACTCTGGAGAGTTTGACTTATTTGGGTCACTGCTGTCAGCGATCAGTAAATTATACCCGTCCACTCTCCTACAATGTCCTGGACACCCGGGCAGCGATTATGGAGGCACTGTGGCTGTCAGTGTGGGGTCCCATACTTTGCAATATTATGGGGATACTGTAGCTGATACAGCAGCAGCGTGACTGTCAGTACGTGGGGCAGCGTGACTGTCGGTACACGGGGCAGTGTGGCTGTCGGTACACGGGGCAGTGTGGCTGTCGGTACGTGGGGCAGCGTGACTGTCGGTACACGGGGCAGCGTGGCTGTCGGTACGTGGGGCAGTGTGACTGTCGGTACGTGGGGCAGTGTGACTGTCGGTACGTGGGGCAGTGTGACTGTCGGTACGTGGGGCAGTGTGACTGTCGGTACGTGGGGTAGTGTGGCTGTCAGTACGTGGGGTAGTGTGGCTGTCAGTACGTGGGGCAGTGTGGCTTTCAGTACGTGGGGCAGTGTGGCTTTCAGTACGTGGGGCAGTGTGGCTGTCAGTAAGTGGGGCAGTGCGGCTGTCAGTACGTGGGGCAGTGCGGCTTTCAGTACATGGGGCAGTGCGGCTGTCAGTACGTGGGGCAGTGCAACTGTCGTACATGGGGCAGTGTGGCTGTCAGTACGTGGGGCAGTGCGGCTGTCAGTACGTGGGGCAGTGTGGCTGTCAGTACGTGGGGCAGTGTGGCTGTCAGTACGTGGGTTAGTGCGGCTTTCAGTACGTGGGGCAGTATGGCTGTCAGTACGTGGGGCAGTGTGGCTGTCAGTACGTGGGGCAGTGTGGCTTTCAGTACGTGGGGCAGTGTGGCTTTCAGTACGTGGGGCAGTGTGGCTTTCAGTACGTGGGGCAGTGTGGCTGTCAGTAAGTGGGGCAGTGCGGCTGTCAGTACGTGGGGCAGTGCGGCTTTCAGTACATGGGGCAGTGCGGCTGTCAGTACGTGGGGCAGTGCGGCTGTCAGTACGTGGGGCAGTGTGGCTGTCAGTACGTGGGGCAGTGCGGCTGTCAGTACGTGGGGCAGTGTGGCTGTCAGTACGTGGGGCAGTGTGGCTGTCAGTACGTGGGTTAGTGCGGCTTTCAGTACGTGGGGCAGTATGGCTGTCAGTACGTGGGGCAGTGTGGCTGTCAGTACGTGGGGTAGTGCGGCTGTCAGTACATGGGGCAATGCGGCTGTCAGTACGTGGGGCAGTGTGGCTGTCGGTAGGTGGGGCAGTGTGGCTGTCAGTACGTGGGGTAGTGCGGCTGTCAGTACATGGGGCAGTGCGGCTGTCAGTATATGGGGCAGTGTGGCTGTCAGTACGTGGGGCAGTGCGGCTGTCAGTACGTGAGGAAGTGTTGCTGTCAGTACACGGGGCAGTGTGGCTGTCAGTATGTGGGGCAGTGTGGCTGTCAGTATGTGGGGCAGTGTGGCTGTCAGTACGTGGGGCAGTGTGGCTTTTAGGTCGTGGGGCAGTGCGGCTGTCAGTACATGGGGCAGTGTGACTGCGTTTGTCACTATTATGGGGTCACTGCCCCATATTTTGGCTGTGGCTTACTTTACAGTTGGCGTTTGTCATTATTATGGGGATTCTCTGGCAATCATAAAAGGGGCCCTGTATGCCGCAATTAAAGGGGGTATTGTGGCTGTCAGCACATTGGCCATTGAGCCACTTTTATAGGAGAACTAATATGACCGTTATTATGGGGATGATGGTGGCAGCCATGATGGACACTGTTCCTGCCATTATGAGGGAAGGTGATTTATTATGGGGTGACTATGGCAGTAATTATGGGATAGCTGTCCTTCTCACTATTGCTATCAGTATGGGACCCTTTGTATTGGGGTCACTGTGCCACACAATGGGGGCACTAAAGCTGTTGTTATGAGGGGATGTGACTTAGTATGGGGGTGATGCTGGCAGCCATTATGGGACACTGTTCCTGACGTTATGGGGGCTCTGTGGCGGTCGGTATCACAGTTTTGGCTGCCATTATAGGTGACACTATGGCGGTGTGGTGGGAGGATTTGGCGGTGTGTAGATGTGTGTGTTACATGTATACAGAGCGGCAGCCATGGATGATCCTATAGGTCATATATTCCTTTTTGATTTCTACCTTTTTCTATAAAGCCGGATTTCCCCTGTGACGGCCACATAAGTGACATGACGGACCACCCAATCACGTCGGGCCGGTACTCGCCCTGTATACTGACGGATGGCCCTGTGTGTGTCAGCGTTACACATTTTATGGCATTTCTATTGTATTAATAACTCCGGGGCGATGTACAATACACGGCAATCCCTCTGCGCCTGAATGTCGCCCGCACACACCTCGGCCCATGATTACCCGCATCCATATGAAATACGTCAGGACGGGAGCGATTGTGGCCCCCGCGATCCTCCCCGTATATTATGTGCCGGCAATCATGTTGTCTGGGTGTTTGATGGACCCTCATCTATTTACATTTTCAGCAGAGAAAGTCATTACCGCAGTGAAGAGGCGACCTTCAGTCTGGCAGCCGGAGGGCATTGCACTTGTTTTACGCCCCTATGAAAACTTTTGGCTGAAAGTTTGTGTATACAGAAGGCCGTAAAGTACAGCGGAGAAAAACTAAAATCTCTGGGTGTCTTTTCCGAAAGAGATTTTCTACACAGTGGTCCTGGATTAGAACAACATGGCTGCCTTCTTCCAGGTCTACAGGTTGTGTCTGGCATTACAGCAAAGGAGCTGAGCTGTAATACCAGATCCAGCCTACAGACAGATGTGGCGCTGTGTCTGGTAAAAGGTGCTTTATTTTCTTCAGTCAGTAAACCGCTATAAGGAAAAGTGTTTTAATTTCTGACTATTTTAAAGATCCCTGCTTGCTTTAAATGAATGTTTATCCATGGAGGCCAAAATCAGTCCTCAGCTTTCAATTTACTATAGCAGCAAATCAGAGCGCAGCTTTCATTTCACCAGAGCACAGCTTTCATTTCACAAAAGCAACCAATCAGAACGCAGCTTTCTTTTCACAAGAGTAGTCAATCATTTTTTAAGCGCAGAATATGAAATGAAAGTCGTGCTGTGATTGATTGCTATGAACAGCAGAAGCAGTTTTGCATTGCGTTGGCCCCATGAATCTTGTGTGTACGATGGGGCAGATTTACTACCCTATCTGTCAAGCAGCTTCAATGCAGGAAGGTGCAGGCTCCACTTGATGGCAGTAGAGTGGAAGCAGGACTGCACCTGCACAAAGCTGGCCTGCAGTGCAGCAGTGAGGCTACTATAGGTGGCTGCAGAATAGTAAAACAAGCCGGGTCAAATCCTAGACTAAAGCAGTACCAAAGGAATAAGCAAACTCATGGTCAGAGACAAGCCAGGCAGTCAGTAACGGTCAGGAGCGGATAAGACAAACGACAGAAGCAGGTCAGGATACAAGCCAAGTCAAAACCAGGGAGTCAGCACACTAAAGGGAAACAGGGAGTCAATACGGGAAGAGGGGAAAACAGAGACACGGGTTCAGACCGCAAACGCTGCAGGACAAATCAGAGAAATCAGAGTCAGCTACAGCATCACTAGGCAGAAACTATAACTGACATCGCCTGCAGGAAGCAGCGGCGATAAAAAAAAGCCAACCTGAACCCAGACAGAGGCTGAGAAAGGTTAACTCTTGACATGACTAGACCAGAAAGCAGGACTCAAAGCCCGGGCTGGTTCATGTCACTATCTAATATGTGAACGGCGTAAACTGCAGGAATTTATCATGGATGCTCGTGCTAAAAAATACATTTGACACATCTTTGACTTTACGCATCTTCCTGGTCGTCTTACTTTGAGCCACATTTCATGACTACATTATGCTGCAATTTGTTGCATGTTATAACCCTTAAGCCACACCCTTTTCCTGAGCCACACCTCCTTGTCAAATAAAAAGTTAAAGTGTCTAAAACATAAAAGTAACCAGGTTTAAAACATTAATCGACCGTATGTGTAAAATGTTGGTGCATTTTTTTTTCCAACGTATAGGTGCAAACACATTAGATACTTTGCTCCAATATAGCTAGTGTAGGTACTGCGGAGGTGGGGCATCACACAGCCATACAAAGTGAATTACAGTGAGCTTTCCTTTGCAGGCCCCGCCCCAGCAGAACCAGAAGTAAACAGGACACTGTGTTTCAGATTTGCCTGAAGTTAACCTTTAATATTAAGCCCACATTCAGTAACAGTGGACAAAAAGGGTGGGGCTTGCTCTGGTTTGCATAATATTTGCACAGAAATGGGTGGTTTTAGACAGGATTAGTACATTCCCAGCTGATGGGAGGGGCTTAAATGTCCCTTGATTTGGGAGACAGAGGTGGACTTTAACTCCCAGCATCCCTTGACATCTGCGGTTCTGCAACTGTTGGAGACTGTCGGGTCTAGAATATTCTCCTCCCATTAGCACACACTTGCCAGTGAATCTGGAAACTTCCTTGCGCACCATTGGACAGAACCGCGGTGTTCAAAAAGTTCCTGGAGGTTGGATGGGCTCCCCGAATTCAGCGATCACACGTCGTACAACCATGTGATCAGTACGGCCAATCACTGGCCTCGCAACACTACTGAGGCCAATGATTGGCTGGATGCGTGTGATGTCATCCGTGCAAGACTGGCGGGGACCACAGGAGCGACGGCACTGGAGCGGCCGGGGTGTAATAGAAAAGTATTGGTGTTTTTTGCTTTTTCTTTAAATTTCCTGCTATTAGATTTACACAATTTTGTATTTTTCTTTTACTCAGGATCCCCATTAATGTTGGATTAAAATGCTCATTCTACAAGAATATGTCTGCTCTGAGACTGAATGTGCGATTTATCGTACAAGGCAACCGGGGTCACTCGGTCCTCACTCCTATAAGGGCTGTGTAAGTCTCATACTGAAGGCAATTTCTCAGAGTAATGGCGGCTGCAGGAGACACAGCTGAGCCCTCATGCAAGTAGAGACAGTATCCTACATTGTTTCGGCCTCAGACATTCATATTAATCCAGCCTTGTCACTATTTAAAGAGCGCCTCCATCCAACATAAAAAATGGGTTGCATGGAGAGAGGGGGATAATAAATTAAAAATAAAGTAGAAAATCCAAATAGTCCAGGTGTAAAATCCCTTCAAATTTCCACTTTATCTTCCCACCAAATCCATACTTGTCAATTTTATTGCAAAGTCGCCCGATAGGTGAGAATTTTTTAACCCCTTTTCCAGACCATGGCCCCTGTACCCGCTGTTCAGCCTCGGATCAGGTACAGGGTTTCAGCAGCACAGTGAAGATTTGCCGACTCTTCCAAAAGTCTGAGAGGTCTTGCCCTTTTCCGGACATTTTGGGAGAGTTGCCATGTGTTATATATTTCCCCCAAAGAACCAAATCTTCAATGTTCTTGAAGAATGAGATTAACCATCCCAAAATGGCTTCATTTTTGGGATCGCCCCCGCCAGTGTTATTCCTGAGCAGATATTCGTTGGTTTAGTGCCCTAGATCATTAGCAAAGTCTGTGGCAGTATTTTCTGTGCCCAGTAAGTTCCGATCCCCATGAACACCAGAACTTGGAAACAGAGCGGCTGACACTTGGCAGCCATTCCATGCCCTTTATTTTTTAGGGATCATCTCGAAAGCGCGGCAGGAGCATGGTTCATATTAATAGTCCTGTCCCTCAATCTACCCTTATGGTGGCCCTCTTCTCTTTAGGGTTCCTAGATTTGCTGACCCCCATTATCTGCGGGTGCTTTCGATCTAACCCCCAATCACACACTCACTCATTAAAAAGATCTAAGAAGTTTTGCTACTGTTATAGCCTGCGGCCCCCAGACGTGGCTTTGGCTGTATCCCCCTTTTTCTGGTGATTTTCGATGTTCTGGGACGTTCCCGGTCGTCTTTCGGTTTTCTTGTCACGATTTCACTGAAGGTTTAAATGATTGGAAACCAAATTCTGCACAAACATTTCTCTGAACAAAGCTTTTTCCTCCAAGAAGAAGGAGGAGGAGGAGGATAATAGAAGTTTCCTGGTAAAGTGAAAAGTGATTTTTGCGCCTGTATAGATCTTCTCCGGGTTTCGCTCCCGAGCGCCATGCTGAGATGTTCATAAAATTTTTGACTTATCCCTCTACGCCGTCTTATGGCAGAGATGTGATCAGGCAATGAGCCTTGTCGGCTAAGATGTATGATTTGAATCTACATTTCAACACAAGAAAATTAAACCACAGACATTCATCTTCTCGTTGCGAAATGGGAAAAAAATAGATATTTCTATGCAGATAAAGCAGCAGACCTTCCATAACAAAGCCACAAATACGACTGCGTGCAAAGGGACGGTGAGGCTGCTCTATGTATCATCACATTGCCACAATCACTGGGATGTTGTAGAAATGAAAAAGATTCTGTCCCTGTCCATGTGATTTATTAGAGGACATTAATAACATAAAAAGGTTCCCCCACTATTATCTCCCGATATCTGTTGGCCAAAACAGGGAACCACCTTATAAAAGCAACCCTAGCTCTGGAGGACCCGACCTGTCCATACGTTACATAGTTAGTCACTTATGTAGTGTGTAATACCACATTTCTCCTGTAGTGGCCACTGTAGGAGAACTGTATTGAGATTCCCCAACTGATAGCTGTTAATCACTGATCGTGGCGATCTCGAGAACAACATGTTGACATCACAAACCCATTTCTCTTATTTCATGAAGGCCGTAGTAGTATTAGTAGTAGTACAAGCGGTCACTAGGAGAGACCATTGTCTCTTTAAATCTACAATCACCTGAACAATAACCCCGTAATTTCCCCCAAAATATAAATTACAAGAAGGTTTCCCCTTCACAATAGAGGAGGTCTTCAATGTAAGAGAAGTCACACAATATGGAAGTAGTTTAAAGGGGATCTCCAGGCTAATAAAATTTGAAGAGGACATCAATATTAGATTGGTAGGGGTCCGACTCTTAACAAATGTCATTCAGCTCTTTAAAGGGGTTTAATCACTCTCAGGACAATGTTTATACTGGCTCGCACGCTCTTCTGTACATGCCTGCGATACATTTTTTGCAGTGGTGGCCCAAGGTAATCATATAAAGAGGACCTGTCACCTGTTTTTGCCTTTATTTTTTTCCTACTGCTCCTCCGAGTATTAGTTTTTTTTTCTCCTTTGCTTTGTTTCTTTAAATCCACCATACAATTGTATTTAGTGCTAATTTTTATGGCATTACAAGAGAGTGTGTCTCACAGGCTCCTCAAGGGCGTGTTTTTAGGCTGCTCTGCATAACTAGCAAGTGAGCCACGCCTTCTGGGTAAAAACAATGTAAAGCACCAAATAAAAAGGGCCATATCTCTGGAACCGTTTGACAGATTAAAAAACAAAACAAAATAATGAGGGGAGAAGAGGGAATAAAATAAGAGCAAAAAGTGGCCACTTTTGAACTAGTGATGGGTCATGTAAGCAGCTGCAGCATTCCACCAGGGCCCCTTCGAACAGCTGATCAGCAGTAATGCCAATAGTCGGCCCCCACCCATCTAATAATGAAGGATGGTCCATTAGTTTTAAGCAGTTGGATTACCCCATTAATCTGCTTCTTGCAGGCATGGACTGATTTCATCTGACATTTTTCTTCTAATTACAGACATTGTACGAAAGGCGTTAACGCCTGTCCTCGACTGTATCCGGTCCCGTAACCGTGTATGAGCCGCACATTTTGCCGTAACCTTTACTGTTCCCTCTGTAACCACAAATCTGGATAGTCCGGGTTGTAAATCTATGCAACCTGTCGGCATCCCAAGCCTCCACCATTAATCGCGACATTCTCCTGCTGTCGGACCTGATGGCGCCAGCGCCGCTCTGCTCACTTTTACGCCCTGTTTTATGCGCCGCCACATCGTGAAATGAGAAATTTTCATAGGAAAAAGAAAAATAATGTTCTTTTGGAGAAACAAAACATCTTTCCAATGTGAACCCAATCCTCGTGAATAATGGATCCGCCCGACTTCCTCGCTACAATGTGCCACCCGTAAAGCAGAACTTTTGCTGCTGAGGAATGAACGTCTCGTTAATTTTTCGCACCGCGCCTTTCTAATCTTCTGCGGTAATTATCTCTCTTTGTATTTATCTTTTTTGTATAATGATGGCAAAATAATTAGTTTACACAAGTTAACGCGGCAAAGTAAGACCCGGATCCTCAATTACTTGTGTATTGAAGAATGTGCAATCAAACATTACCGTAATAACAGAGAGGAGATTTATTCCGGGAGAGAATTACACAAACGCGTAACCTGAATCATAACAGAGCAGAAAACAAAGTGGATTCAGAACTTACATATCTATGGCCTATCCTTTAGGACAGATCTTCAATATCAGATCAGCTTTTACCAGGTCCGGAATCCCACAGTATACAGAATTGTTCCTGCACAACTCCATACACCATGTAGTGGCCATTCTGCGTACTGCAGCTCAACTCCTATTGAAATTAATACAACCTGAGCTGCAGTACCGAAAGTGGTCACTACTCAGTCATGGCGCTGTTTAGTTCTGGGCGCAGCAGGAGCTCCAAACAGCGGATCGGTGGGATTGTAGGCTGTCAGACCTCCAACCCATCTGATATTGACGACCTACCTTCGAATAACACCACTTTTTTTTTTAAACGCAGTTAAAATCTAATTTAGTAGTCAAGTCACTTAGTAAATACTTTTTATCACTTATTTTGTACTGATTTCGAATCACATGTCATTTTCTTCTCCATTTACAGCCAATGCCAGAGTAAAAATTCATCCGCGCTCCCATGATGCACTGCTCTCATAGTTGAGTAAAAGTGGAGTTCTCCTTTAAGTAAGCTTTAGCCTTCTGGGGGAAAGAACCCTCCTGATAGAAGAAAGGGCTGAAGGCAATGTGCGGCCTGCTGCAAAGAGCAGACACCTCCTTTTTAGAGCACTAACAGCCAATCAGATGCTTCGTAAAGGAACGTGACCATTCAAATTATCCCATCTTCTTAAAGGGAATCTGCCACTTAATCTAAGAGCGGTATAACAGAGACATGAAATTTCTGCTCATTTTTGGTTTAAGAGTCCAGTGGGCGGGGCCAATCAATGATTGACAGTCCTGCTGAATAACATAACGCTGACAGATCGTAGCACTTTTTCTTTGTCACTGGTTCACTGTAAGAGACCTGGACAAGAAAAAGATTCAAATGTGTCGCTTATTGTTGATAACTCCGAAGGATAAGAAGTTGGGTGACCAAAGAGCGTCATTTCTGGGGTCCACATCTTTGTTATCTTCACCTCCCAGAACAGCGCACATAGAAGTTCATTGCAAAATTAATTCTCGCAAGAAAACGTTGATTCTAACGATCTCTCCCCTAATATTGATCGACGGCGGCGCACTCGATATGGGAGTAATACGATGCTCTGATTAAATTACCGCCTATCAGTCTAGAAATTACGTGAAAGCCGTGGACGCCGCTGTTTGTTTGCCTCGTTTATGAATGTTTACCGCCGCGCGTTCCTCAAGGATCCGGAGAACTGCATTAATATGATAAGCGATGGTTAATTATTCATGCCGAATTAATAAGAGAAGGTGGGAGGGGAATCAAACGAGCAGTCACTTACCGTACACAACTTGCCATAATACAAATTCTAACAGTCTATTCAGTAGGACTATCATCTGTGTATCCACCAGACTTCTGCTCAACACAACTGATGGTCCCAACACCATTTATAAGGCAAGAAATCCCACTTATTAAACCTGACAGGGCACACCTGTGAAGTGAAAACCATTCCCGGTGACTACCTCTTGAAGCTCATCAAGAGAATGCCAAGAGTGTGAAAGCAGTCATCAAAGCAAAAGGTGGCTACTTTGAAGAACCTAGAACATAAGACATAATTTCAGTTCACACTTTTTTGTTAAGTATATAATTCCATATGTGTCAATTCATAGTTTTGATGCCTTCAGTGTGAATGTACAATTTTCGTAGTCATGAAAATACAGAAAAATCTTTAAATGAGAAGGTGTGTCCAAACTTTTGGTCTGTACTGTATATATATATGTGTGTGTGTATATATATATATATATATATATATATAATTGTCTAAGGGTTTTTCCGTCTGTCTGTCTGTCTGTCTTTCTGTCTGTCTGTCTTGGAAATCCCGCGCGTCTGATTGGTCGAGGCCGCCAGGCCTCGACCAATCAGCAACGGGCACAGCGACGATGATGTCATAAAGGACGTAGACATCCCGCGTCTCTGATTGGTTGAGGCCGCCAGACCTCGACCAATCAGCAACGGGCACAGCGACGATGATGTCATAATGGTTGCCATGGTGACGATGATGTCATAAAGGTTGCCTCGACCAATCAGCAACGGGCACAGTCTGCCGCGAATTCTGGAATCATCATTGTCCATATACTACGGGCACATGCATATTCTAGAATACCCGATGCGTTAGAATCGGGCCACAATCTAGTGTATATATATATATATATATATATATATATATATATATATATATATATATATATATATATATATATATATATATATATATATATATATATACACACACACACACACATACGTTTGTATAATATATATATATATATATATATATATATATATATATATATATATGTATATATAATTTTATTTCTTTTATTTAGTTTTTTTTTTACATAAGTTGACTCCTAAGAGGTCGTGATCGAAAATCTCTGGGGAACTTTTTTTTTTCCCTTTAGTGATCATTTTTTTCCCACTGTAACTGGGGCATCCATAGGAGCCCCAGTACCAGGGGAAAACAGCCCCTTTAACTGTGCCAAGTGTCAATGGAAGGTCTGATCTGGGTTTGCTAAGACCCAGCAGCTCTGTTATTCCGTCTGGCACCCAGCAATCATGTGATCGCCAGGTCCGACAGCAGCAATGATGCTTCTGTTGTGTAGCCTATGAAATAGGAGACAGTTGCCGTAATAAACCACTTCTGTCTTCTCCTCAGGATCCATGGTTGTGTCTGACAGGGGAAACGGAACTGTTAAAGTGCACATGCTTTTACCTATCAATATACAATAGGGTGGGGTTAAAACCTGGGACTATTTGATCGGCATGGAGTAAATGATGTAACTCTGCTTTCCATATATGGAAATAAGATCACATGGTTACATCACATGACTTAGATCTATGCTGTGCATTGGAGAGTGAAGTCACATGACATGCAGTGCTGTGCGGTTGTGGAAGTATTATGGTGCTGTTTTTTACTCCGGTGAGTGTGCTCTGCTTTTTTCTAATTGACAATTATTATTATCTACTAGATGGTGGCCCGATTCTAATGCATCGGGTATTCTAGAATATGTATGTATGTATATAGCAGCCACATAGTATATAGCACAGGCCACGTAGTATATAGGAGTACTATGTGGCCTGTGGTATATACCATGTGGCTGCTATATACATACATACATATTGTAGAATACCCGATGCGTTAATACAGGCCACGCAGTAAATAACACAGCCCACGTAGTATATAACACAGCCCATGCAGTATATAGCAGCCACGCAGTATATAACACAGCCCATGTAATATATAACACAGCCCACTTAATATATAGCACAGCCCACATAGTATCTAAGAGTGGCCACGTAGTATATAGCACGCAGTATAGAACACAGCCCACGCAGTATAGAAGCCATGTAGTATATAACGCAGCCCACGCAGTATATAACACTGGCCACGTAATATATAGCACAGCCCACGCAGTAGAGAACACAGCCCACATAGTATCTAACACTGGCCAGGTAGTATATAGCAGCCATGCGGTATCTAACACAGCCCACGTAGTATTTAGCAGTGTGGGCACCATATCCCTGTTAAAGAAAATAATTAAAATAAAAAAGTTATATACTCATCCGGCGGGATCCAGCGTAGAGCCAGCGAACCTCTGGCGATGCGCGCGGTTGCTGCCATCTTCCGTTCCCAGGATGCATTGCAAAATTACCCAGATCCTCTGGGTAATTTCGCAATGCATCTCTGGGACTGGAAGCTGGCGGGAGCGCATCGTCGGACTACGGAAGGTGAGAATAGCAGGTTTTTTGTTTTTTTAATTATTTTTAACATTAGATCTTTTTACTATTGATGCTGCATAGGCAGCATCAATAGTAAAAACTTGGTCACACAGGGTTAATAGCGGCGGTAACGGAGTGAGTTACCCGCGGCATAACGCGGTCCGTTACCGCTGGCATTAACCCTGTGTGAGCGGTGCCTGGAGGGGAGTATGGAGCGGGCGCTGACTGCGGGGAGTATGGAGCGGGCACTGACTGCGGGGAGTATGGAGCGGGCACTGACTGCAGGGAGTATGGAGCAGGGGCCGGGCACTGACTGCAGGGGAGTAGGGAGGGACTAATCGGACTGTAGCATCGCTGATTGGTCGCAGCAGCCATGACAGGCAGCTGGCGAGACCAATCAGCGACTTGGATTCCATGACAGACAGAGGCCGTGACCAATGAATATCCGTGACAGAAGGACAGACAGAAAGACGGAAGTGACCCTTAGACAATTATATAGTAAATATTTATTATTATAATATATATGTATTTTATATTATTTATTATTATTGTTACATATTATATATTTTTTTATTTATTATTAACCATTAATACCGTATATACTCGAGTATAAGCCGAGATTTTCAGCCCAAATTTTTGGGCTGAAAGTGCCCCCCTCGGCTTATACTCGAGTCACGGTAGCGGTGGGGTCGGCAGGTGAGGGGGTGAGGGCGCTGAGGTATACTTACCTAGTCCCAGCGATCCTCGCGCTGTCCCTGCCGTCCCACGGGCTTCGGCGCTGCAGTTTCTTCCTCTCTTCAGCGGTCACGTGGGACCGCTCATTACAGAAATGAATAAGCGGCTCCACCTCCCATAGGGGCGGAGCCGCCTATTCATTCCTCTAATCAGCGGTGCCGGTGACCGCTGATAGAGAAAGAAGCTGCGGCACCGAAGACAGGAGGGGACAGCGCGAGGATCGCCAGGACTAGGTGAGTATGTTATATTCACCTGTCCTCGTTCCAGCCGCCGGGCGCCGATCCATCTTCCCGGCCGGCGCCTCCATCTTCCCGGCGTCTCTGCTCTCTGACTGTTCAGGCAGAGGGCGCGATGACGCATACAGTGTGCGCGGCGCCCTCTGCCTGATCAGTCAGAGCAGAGACGCCGGGAAGATGGAGGCGCCGGAACGAGACGCCGGGAGCTGCAATCAAGGGAGGTGAGTATGTGTTTTTTTTTCTTTATTGCGGCAGCGGCGGCACAAATTTATGTGGAACATCTATGGGGCACAGTGAACGGTGCAGAGCACCGTATAAGGCACAGCTAGGGGGCATAATGAACGGTGCAGAGCACCGTATATGGCACAGCACAGCTATGGGGCACAGTGAACGGTGCAGAGCACCGTATATGGCACAGCACAGCTATGGGGCACAGTGAACGGTGCAGAGCACCGTATATGGCACAGCACAGCTATGGGGCACAGTGAACGGTGCAGAGCACCGTATATGGCACAGCACAGCTATGGGGCACAGTGAACGGTGCAGAGCACCGTATATGGCACAGCACAGCTATGTATGGGGCACAGTGAACGGTGCAGAGCACCGTATATGGCACAGCACAGCTATGGGGCACAGTGAACGGTGCAGAGCACCGTATATGGCACAGCTATGGGGCACAGTGAACGGTGCAGAGCACCGTATATGGCACATCTATGGGGCACAATGAACGGTGCAGAGCACCGTATATGGCACAGCTAGGGGGCACAATGAACGGTGCAGAGCACTATATGGTTCACACCTATGGGGAAATATGAACGGTGCAGAGCACTATATGGCACAGCTATGGGGAAATAATGATCTATTTTTATTTTTGAAATTCACCGGTAAATGCTGCATTTCCACCCTAGGCTTATACTCGAGTCAATAAGTTTTCCCAGTTTTTTGTGGCAAAATTAGGGGGGTCGGCTTATACTCGGGTCGGCTTATACTCGAGTATATACGGTAGATCTGTTATTTTTGGAGTAACTTCTCCCTTAAGATCTTAGCTTCCTATACTGGCTTGTAACCGATCCACCTCCGTTTTTGGGAGCAGATGGATCCAGGACCCGGGTATATGTCTTATCTCAGCCATGCAGAGGTTATTACCAACCTCCACCAAGGAGGCGACATGTGATAAGCAGCAATCAGTCTGCACTGATGACTTACAAGCACCAGTCTATGTGTGATGATTTCTGCTCTTCAGACCGGCGCCCTCGGCGGCTCAAGGTGATTACCAGTTTTTTCATGGATTCTTGACTTATATTGACACTCTGCAGTCATAATTTCAGGTTATTTTATTGCTTTTCTTCCAGAAGGGAAAGTAACAAGTTCTCATGATTAGAAAAACATTCACACAATCCAGATCCACCCGAATCTCAGAATTACAGAACGCCGGAGAAAACACCGATAATGAACATTTGTGTGGCTGTAACTATTTCAGGGATGGATTCACATCTACACCCCCATAGTGGAGTCAATGAAATGATTGGGGCAAATTCATTAGGACTGATGTTTCATGTGCATTTTAGGTTGTGACCAAAGATACTTTTGAAGAGTTTCAAAGCCAAAAGTGAAAAAGGTTAGCGATTTGTGAATTTTAGGAACTTTTTGCACACATTGCCGCTATCTGGGGCTCAGTATAATCCATAAAGTGATTTAAAACATGAGTTTTGGGCAATCACTTACAGATAAGCTGCTCCCTTTGCAAGTCCAGCTGCTGGGAGTTGTTTGGAGACAATTTTAGTTTTCACTTACGTACATGTATTTTGGGCTAAAAATAATTTTTTGCAGCCGTCCTTTTGTGTCACCGCCACCTAATGACTAATGAGGATCTGACCTCTAAGACCCCTCATAAGAAAGTGCTGAAACTGTGACCAAGATGTAACATTGCTTCAGTATCGCAGCCACTTTATTCTCAGGAATGAGTGGCAGTTCCAGAGACCTGAGATATAGGCCATAATTTATATAATTAGGAATACCCTTTAAGAAAACCCTTTAAAGAGAACCTGTCATGAGGTCAAAATGTGACCAGACTTTGCTCTTATCTTATTCCCGCTGATTATTAATCATTTTGTTGTTTTTCTTATTAAATCTGCCATTCGATTTCAGAGAAATTTAGTGCAACCTTTTAACATGGTTCCTCGGGGGCGGGCCTTTAGGATGTCCTGCATTTTTTGACTGTAAACCACGCCTCTTTTGTAAAGACTATAAAAAATAACACCAAATAAAAAGGGCTGTATCTCTGGCACCGTATGCCAGAATAAAAAAAATAATAATGATATATTATTAAGGGGAACGTTGGTTATAAAATAGGAGAAAAACTGCCGACCTTTGGTCTCATGACAAGATATCAATTAGATGCCAGTTTTGCCAGAGGATCTTTTTCCGGCGTCTTTTCGATTTTTTTCCCCCTCGTTTTCATGGTGTTTTTTTTACATCTTGATATCAAATGAGCGGCTTCCAAAGCGACTTTTTTTTTCTTATTTTAAAATCCAGTATTTTTGGTAAAATATCAAAACACTAGAACATCCACTCAATGAACCAACGGGATCTGTCGTTATTTTTTGAGATCCGCATCAAGGTGAATTTATGTTACCTTTAAAGGGGGTTGTCAAATTTTGACAATCCATATACATTATTAAGGAATTTTGTGAAAATAGACGAGGAGACCTTCTGTTCAGTATCACCGTGTCTTGACCAGAGAAGAAAGCGGGTACAGAGAGCGTCACTCTCTCAGGAGGACCCATCCAGTTGTTTTATTTATATAATAATAATCTTTAATTTTATATAGCGCTAACATATTGCGCAGCGCTTTACAGGTTGCACACATTATCATCGCTGTCCTCGATGGGGATTACAATCTAAATTTCCTATCAGTATGTCTTTGGAATGGACACTGTAATACTTCATTTCCCCTGCGGGGGAGCTGTGGGGAAATTGAACAGCTACTGCCAGGCTTCCAGCTAATCACTAGGGACAGTTTGGGGCAACAAATAAGGATTGTTCAAGATGGAGAAACCCTTTAAGCAGCCATGGCAGTGGTGTTATCAGACCCTTGTCTCTGTATGCTACCTGTGATTGTCGAGGTATATATAAACCAGTGATGGAGAGTGGGACTCATTGGCTTAATGATCCTGAACTGTAATTATGGTGATAAATAAGAATCGAGGTTGGGAGAGATATTTTGGCTCGTGGAGTGGAGCTTTGGAGTTCATGCAACATTAGTTAGGGCAGGCAGTCACGATATTGTGGATGCCCAAGGAGGAGACAGAGCGTGAATACGTTCCAGCTGCCGGCTTGCTTGGAAAAGTATTTAAAGGGCACTACCAATAAGACTTACCCTTTAAAGGAGTATTCCAGTTTAGACCAATCATTACTTATCCACTGGAGTGGGTTTGACTGCTAGGACTTTCGACTGTTCTCCAGTCCACCAATCAGAAGACCACGTCCCGGAGGAGATGAATGGAGCGTCCTGTTGAGAATGCCTGTCTCCATTGAAGTCTATGGCACTGATGAGCGCTGAGCCTCAGCATCCATGTGCACCTTTGGGGGACCGGAAACAGGGCATGGATGGAGCTCTCAAAATCCATGGAGACAAGAAACACCAAAAGTTGCAAGTGCAAATTAAAGGGGTAGTCCATAACGTGACATAACCACTGTGAATCAGGATACCAAGGTAGAAGTTGCTTGGTTCTGACTTTTTCCTAAATTGAATCATGTTTTTTTTTTTTGCTCTGAGTGAAGGGGAACATTCTCATTTACATATAAAGGCTTAAAAAAAATCTTAATGCTGAGAGTTTACAAGGCAAATAATAAAATTCAGTCGCCGTTCGACTAGAGGGAGCTGAGGAGCAAACAGCGTAGAGTTACAAATCAGTGCTATATAGTTCAAATTTGCGGCCATTGGTTTTTTCCTGGGGAAAATTTGGATGCCACAATCATACTTATTCCCAAGCCTCATGCTAGTCCTGATCAAATACTTAATTACCGTCCCATTTCATTAATTAATACTGATCTCAAAATGTATTCCAAAGTCTTAGCTAACCGCCTTAACCTTATTTTGCCCAAATTAATTTCCACGGACCAGATTGGATTTATCAAGCACCGGCAATCCATTGAGGGTACCAGGAGGCTGATAAATATTATTAAATTAATTCCCGAAAAATTAACTCCACTTTAATTTCCCTTGATGCAGAGAAAGCATTTGATCGCTTAAATTGGACTTTTATCAAATGTTCCCTACAAAAATTTGGCCTTGATTTGGACTTTTTAAATAAAATGATGGCTTTATATTCCGATCCTCAGGCAAAGATTTATATTAATAATCACTTTTCTTCCCCATTTCCAATCTCTAATGGTACCCGGCAGGGTTGCCCCCTTTCTCCACCGCTTTTTGCCCTTGCCATAGAGCCATTAGCCCAGCTCATTAAGGATAATCCCTCCATAGAGGGCGTTCGCACGGATCGTAAGGAATTTAAAATCAGTTTATATGCTGATGATATTCTCCTGTCCCTTACCAATCCTTGTCGTTCTATTCCACATTTGCAAACCCTTCTTCAAAAAATGTTCATTTTTTTTTCGTATTTTAAAATAAGCGAGCCCAAGTCGAAAATTTTTCAATTTAACCTCACTGATTCTCAAATCCGGAGTATAAAGGATATTTCGCCCTGGGGTTGGGCGGAGACGGATATTGTTTATTTGGGTCTGAGGTTTTCTAGAAACCTTAGCTCCTTGATTCCCAGTAATTTGGATTCTCTCATTGCTTCCATTTCGAAAGAGCTTCGATTTTAAGATGATAAAGTATTATCGTGGTGGGGAAGTGCCTTACTGTAAAATCAATAATTCTTCCCAAGATCCTCTATGTCTGCAGGTCCTTTACTTTACTTGTTTCTTGCAGGCCCACCTCAATCTGTTTGTTTGGGGCAACAAGGGAGCTCGTATTGCCTCTAGTCAACTGTATAAACATAAATTGCGTGGAGGTATGGGTCTACCTAATGTTTTGGCCTATTATTTCTCTAATTCAATTAAACAGAGTCTATATTGGTGGTCTGCAGATCATACACCTTCATGGGTGGAGTTGGAATTATATTTTAATAAAAATGTTCCACCTTGTAATATTATTATCAATTTATTCACCTCTACGTCTTTGCTTCGGACTGACCATCCGATATTTGTAGCTGTTCTTGTGGCATGGCGGAAATTTCTCAAAACTAAAAGTGGTTTCACTAGGATGGAACGTATGCTGAGGCTTCCTCTCTCTTTTTTGGCTACTGTTTTCTCGTTTGATCTGCATTCAAGTTGGGCTGACTGAGGAATCTCTAAACTACATGACATCTTTGATGGTAACAAGTTTGTGTCATTTACCCACCTTAAAGATAGGTTTGGTGTTCCCTCATCGGCTTTAATGCAGTTTACTATTTCAAAGGAATTTTTGAGGCCACTGGTGACTGGTCGCCCTCCTTTATCGGAGCCGGCGATTAATATTTTATGCAATTCCGGTCATAGCATATTTTGGCCTACTCAATATATCTACCAGTGGTTTAATAATGATTTCAAAATGATAAAATCCCCATACATGAGCAAATGGGAATCAACTTTGAATCTTTCTGTAGCTCTAGATGATTGGGAACTGGCCATGTCCGTGACTTATTCTGCCACCATGTCCATGGCTCTTCATGAGGTGGTATTAATTCACCGTCTCGCTTAGCATTTATTAATCCTTCCAATTCCCCTCTCTGCTGGAGGGATTGTGGACATTATGGCAGGCTTTCCCATTTGTTTAGGTTTTGTCCACGTATTAGACCTTTTTGGGATGAAATCTCTTCTCTTATTTCTATTATATTAAAACGTTCGGATTTTTCTTTGTCTCCTCAGTTGGTCCTGCTCTCGTTAAATGCAGATCAATTGACTCCACCTTTTAGGAAACTTGTTATACATCTGCTTTTAGTTTCTAAGAATGCTATTGCTTTTTTCTGGAAATCTTCTAAAATACCCTCTTCACAAGAAATTATTGACAAACTGGCTTTGCATAAATCCTATGAACAAAAATTGGCTGCTTTCCTTCCTTTTTGAAAAAATGGTCTCGCTGGCTGGAAATATTTCCATAAGAATTTACTGTATTTATTGTTTTATTTTATTCTATTTTTACTTTTATGCTTCATGAATGTTTCATGCCATAGCATTTATGTTAACCTTGCTCTCTCTATGTCTTGTTTTGGTTGAAAATGTTAATAAAATTGTTTGGAAAAACAAGTCAGTTCTATAAGAGATACAATATTAACTCAGTGAGCTTCCCCTAGGATATTATTATTCTTCTTTATGCAGCACTTTGTTAAGAGAAGCAGGGGTTTTGGAGCTGTGTATCAGAATAATAAGCTCTGACCCTCTAAATTGCTCTCTCCTGTTTTTCAATGTATTATACGGTAAAATGAATAATGTCATTTAAAAGTGCAACTCACCTTGCAAAAAAATAAGCCCTGATACGTCCATGTAGGCTGAAACAGAAATACGTTATGGCTATTGGAAGGAGGGAAGGGAAAATATGGAAGAGCAAAAAAAAAAAAAAAAAAATTGCCTAGTCCTGAAGAGGTGTACTTAATAATGATTTTGACCTTCTGAATGGCGTTTGTAAAGTCACGAGCGCAGGAAAATCAGCCTGGATGATCTGCAGATTCGTGAGCGCGAGTGACACGAGAGTCCGGCAATCAGTAATGCTAATTTGCTTTGATGCTTCGTTGGCGCTTCTCCCTAGGACACCTTGACAATGAAGTCAGCGTAGAAGGCTCATTACACATTAGTCTGGTGTCGCAGATTTTTTTTTTAGTGCAGAGAGAAATAAGATATAAAGGGTTAAAGTTTCACTGTATACAGAATACAGAGCGACTCCAGTTACTTGTAAAGCTGCTGTCAGGACTCTGTTGTCGGATGTCACGGGACCAGGGGCTCCTTCCCTGTCCCCAACGCTAGGGGTGCCCAACTGGCCCTGTTCCCCGGGATACTTCTGATGGTGAAGATGCCAGGGACACGTACCTTGTATTAGCTCCTGAATCCGCCCTCAGTTTGTACTCTTCCCCCATCCAGGGAAAAGGGGAGTAGTAGTGTACCATAATACACCAACCAGACTAACAAGGTAATACGAACAGGGATAAAGGAAAATACCAAACATATAAATATACTCACACAAACAACAGAGGTAAACACCGGGATGTGGAGGAAGGGGTAAAACCAAAGTTAGGAGAAAGAGGGGAACTAGCACACACCCAAAACCTCGCAACAATCTCGGTTAAATCTAAACGCCTTCCCAAATAATAACTATCAACAACCTCCAGCCATGCAGTATAAGATAGCTCTGACAATGAGTGCTAGCCGGGACCCAAATTATATAGGAGAGGGGAGTGGCTAACAGTGAACAGCTGAGAGACTAAATGCTTCAGGAGCTCTCAACTGAGCAGATTAACTCCTGCACTGCTAAAATAAATTAACACAGTTTAATATGAAGGAGAAGTGCTTCTAAGCAGTGCATTTGTAGGAGAAATCAGATGCTGTGGTCTTTCTGGCTCCTCTCTGTCATGGTAAACCCGTGACAGCTACACATAAGATTCTACTATTATGTGTTATTGTGTATGTCTGACTAAGTGACTAACACCCAATTAATTTCTATGCGTCTACAGCACCTGAAGTGCACGTGACCGCCCCTTCTTACACTTTAATGGGTCTACTGTAGCTATACTGTTAATGTGTGAACCCCGCTCCAATCAGTTTATTGGGTCCATGGTAGTGGTACTGCTTATATGTGAAAACCGCTCCATTTATTTCTATGGGAGCAGTGATACACGTGTGTGTGAGCTCTGCTGCTTCATTCACTTCTATGGGTTTGTTGCAGCGGTTTTGCACATGCCCGATCACCATTCCCATAGGCTGTGACCGAATCGACGGTAACACATGTGCACACAACTGCTTCACCTGGGGGGTCACGGGACCTCTGTTCTTGTCATCAGTAAGTGTCACGGTTGTGAGACCCCACCAATCTTTGCAGCGTGGAAGATTTTATTTCACAGTTCCAGAGCATGATCCCAAAAGTTATTAAATTTAAGACCTGGAGAGAGAAAACTTTCTTATTAGTTACCGAGTGCAGCAGCCCCTTTATTGTGAGAATCTCTGGGGGTGCGGAGCTCATAGTCTCCGTTTCTGATTAGGCATCAGAATTAAAAGGTGCACTTCCCCTTTAAATACTAAGTGCACTATATTTCCATTTAGGAGCCATTTTTAATTACATTACCTTGCTGTTTCTGTCCGATCCTCTCCCCCATCTTGCCTAAAAGAGAGAATTCTACATTTCCTAAATGTCACGAATTAGGACAACGACATCTTGCGCGAGCGTCTTGTCCTGGGTATAATCATCCAATTCCTGGAGCTAATTACAAGTAAAAATAAAAGGGCAGCAAAAAAAAGAGGAATAAATAAGAGACAAAAGACAAAAGGTTCCTCATTATGGGCTTCTTGTTCACATATATCACATATATTATCGGCAGGCCGGCGCGGTACCGAGGACGACTTAACATCTGCCATATAGGCTTCTGAAATACTCTGCGCCACGGTCCAATTAAATCCTATAAATAATGAAGCAATATTTTTAATTATTGGGTTTCGTGCATTAGTAGCAGTAACGCTTGGACCCTGGTGCAAGAAGGGACCCAAAAGAATATCTCCCAACCAGATAGAAGGGAATATTTCTGGATTTTGGAGGTGTCCCACTGTCCCAGGAGATCTGGTAACATGTTACAGTTTTATCTCTTTGAGATTCCCTATAATGCAATGTAGCTATCGCATAAGCAATCAGGAGGTACCATCATAGCCTGTATAAAAGCAGAAGCAGGGAATGCAGCAGCCATTTTGTGATACATCTGGATAGTAAGAGGACGTCACAGCTCACAGCTTAGCCATAGAGATAGGGAGAGAGTGTGTGACAGCATCGCAGGGAAGAAGATAAATGGGGAGCTGATCTGTGGAAGCGCAAATAATTGGACAAACTAAAATCTACATTAAATAACACTCGTCACATCCAATAAGACATACAGGTCTTCAAAATCACAAAGTTTGTGACCCCCTCTCTTCTATGTAAGGATTTAGGACATCCGGTCACCTCTACTATAACCACGATCTGTGCTCTCTCACAGTATTTATGGCTTCTAAAATATCATGGACGTCCTTCAGAGACAGAGCGGTCGGCAGAAAGCCAGAGCGCCTTATTTTAACACAGTTCCAGGGAGAAAGCGAGAAAAACGTCTGGAATATAACGAGTGAGACGTAATAAGAGCAGGTTACTGCGACCTGCAAATTGCCGGCGTTCTCTCCACTCTCGCCTCTAATGACTTTGCCCCCATAGTGTCAGCGGAGAGTGCGAATCTGCTGGCTAAGCAAAACGAGGCATCGTGTATGGGAGGCCGGCATGCAAACATCATATTTAAAGGGCCAGTACATGAAAAAATTTAACAAACCAGTGCAAAAAGCTGGTACTTGGCCAGATGTAATAGATAAAAGGGGGTTGAGGGGTTAGGCGATTCCCTGGTAGTCTTGTGTAATGGAAGGGTTAAGAGTAGCGGCATAACCAAAGAAGGAGCATGTACCCCGGACTTCTTACCCAGTACCCCAGATCTCCTGGCGAGCACCACTTGCAATTGAATCGGCGCCAATACAGTTTGATACCATAGTAAACAGGAACCTATAGGCTCCCACTCCAACCACGCTCCACCTTGAAGGCCACAACCTTCTGTAAGCCTATGACCTACGTCGCCTGCTTCCCAACACAGTCAGATGGAGCAATGGGTGACATCATTGGTTATAAAGTTGTTAGAAGTCACTCAGAGGGTATTATTGCTTTTTAGAGAAACACTCAGGGGTATTAGAACTTTTAGAAGGTCACTAATTGGCATTATAACCCTAAAAAGAGCACCTTTAATTTGGTGGAAGATGCGGGCAGCATCATTGGGCTCTAGGGTTGTGGATCTTTTCCATCATGGAAATGGTGTGGCTTTTCCAAGACACTGTCAGCGATAATTGCTAAAGATAAAAAACAACAACATAATATATCACACCCTATGATAATAATAATGTTATAGTAGAGTGCGGTATACCAGGTAATTGTAAGGAGATGTCCACTGACCTGCAGATTGTGATAGTAGCTGCACACATTTATCAGGATAAGGACGAATGCCGACCACTCCATGATCATACTGATGGAGTGCGTGATCTGTAGGCAAATAATAATAATACAGGAAAAATTACATTAAAAAAAACCATCTCTGGTGTGCATTCACACTTATCGCAGTCGGTAGAGTTGATTTCTATTTAATATTTTCCTGCAATGTTGCCAGATGACGCACGACGCCATCAGAAGGCCAAAAATCAGAAAGCATTGGGATTTTTAAGATGAGAACCTACAGACAAGGAGGGTCGGACTCCATTATGGTCATGTAATACAAGAAAGGATACTGATGAAAAGACAGGTGAAGGTCATCACGCAGGAGTCCATTCTAACATGGCAGATGACTCGGTGGCTTCCAGGCACTTTGTACATGTTAATGGACTGCCAATGGTTGTAAATGGCACCAAATCCAAATGCCATGCCAGCGCCGAGAAGGTGAATTATCAGATGAGGCCAGCTCTAAAATCAAGCAGATGGAAATTATAGGAACCATCATGGGACTACATTACCCATAAATTCTCAATATTACCCATAAACCCTCAATGGTGTAATAGCTTTTAGTGATCTGAGCTCCCATAATGCACTGCTCCCTGGTAGACATGAATGGAAAATTAAACACCAATAAGTCCTATTATGATGTCCTGTAACTTAAGAGTATAGAGACGTCATGGGGGGATGGGTGGGACTCTACTCAATCGGTTTCTCACTACTATAAAAAAAAGCAAAAGAAAAAAAAAAGTTGAGGATTCGGGACTCCCTTGTTCCAGAGGACTCAGACCCCCATCCATTAGATTGGAAAAATCCATGTAATACTACATCTTCCCAATGGTGATAAGGATCAGGTATGTGGGAGTTCAGTTTCCACCCCCCCCCCTCCCCCGGTGATCAACTGATTGACAGTCAACTTAGAAAAGATTTTAAAAAAACCCTTTTCAATTAAAAAATGTAAGCAAAATTATTTCGTAACGAACCAAATTCAATGCAATGAGGTAAAACTCAGATTCGCAAAAAAAATGAATTTTGGGGGGATTCAA
Organism: Ranitomeya imitator; assembly: GCF_032444005.1. Lineage (NCBI taxonomy): Eukaryota > Metazoa > Chordata > Amphibia > Anura > Dendrobatidae > Ranitomeya > Ranitomeya imitator. The sequence goes on from NC_091291.1 coordinate 137,645,447, forward strand.
ATCACATGATTCCAGTCGGCCTGCCATCTTTCAGGACTCATTTGAGGGAGAGGAAGAGGTTAAGAATGAAAAAAAAAATGTATATTAATAAAATAAAAAATAAAAGCATTTTTTACTCACCTGTCCTTGACTTGCCTGTCATCAATTCTTGTTCAGCTGCTGACTAGGCCTCACGTGGAGGATGGAGCATGGACGTCAATGACATGAGGCCTAGACAGCTCCAGAAGATCAAGATTGAAGACTGATCCAAAGACAGTGAGAGGATTGGGCGGAGAACAGCAGCAGCTGGACAAGCAAGTGGCGGGTCTAGGATGAGCGAGTGGCGGGTCTAGGACAAGCGAGTGGCGGGTCTAGGACAAGAGAGTAACAAAACCGCTAAACGTTTTCGGTCGCTCTCCTCTGCTCTGCACTACTAGCGCTCAGGATCCAGCGCCGTTACTCCCTCCAGGCTTTGTGCCTCTCCTCTGGCGCTTCACCTTCCTTTGTGATCCTGCAGCAGACTGCAGCTCCTATATCCCGTGCTCTGGCTGACGCTCATTCAGGCTCATTAGCTTCCTCATCCAGTCAATGTCTAAGAAACGCTCTGACGAAGGTCCGGTGTGGACCGAAAACGTTTAGCGGTTTTGTTTGTCTGGATGCATCAATAAACTAAGAAGCTTTTCTTCTCAAAAATTGAGTGCCAAGTTTCATTCATCTTTAATATATGGGGTGGACACCCTACTTGAGCACCGCCAACCCTCATATCTACTGAGTGCCGTGTTTCCTTACCGTAGGACAAGAGAGTGGCGGGTCTAGGACAAGCGAGTGGCGGATCTAGGACAAGCGAGTGGCGGGTCTAGGACAAGCGAGTGGCGGATCTAGGACAAGCGAGTGGCGGGTCTAGGACAAGCGATTGGCGGGTCTAGGACAAGCGAGTGGCGGGTCTAGGACAAGCGAGTGGCGGATCTAGGACAAGCGAGCGGCGGGTCTAGGACAAGCGAGCGGCGGGTCTAGGACAAGCGAGAGGCGGGTCGAGGACAAGAGAGAGGCGGGTCTAGGACAAGCGAGCGGCGGGTCTAGGACAAGCGAGCGGCGGATCTAGGACAAGCGAGTGGCGGGTCTAGGACAAGCGAGTGGCGGATCTAGGACAAGCGAGTGGCGGGTCTAGGACAAGCGATTGGCGGGTCTAGGACAAGCGAGTGGCGGGTCGAGGACAAGAGAGAGGCGGGTCAAGGACAAGAGAGAGGCGGGTCAAGGACAAGAGAGAGGCGGGTCAAGGACAAGAGAGAGGCTGGTCAAGGACAAGTGAGTGTTTTTTATTATTATTTAACCCATTCCAGACACTCAATTTATTTTCTTTTAGGATCTGGAGAGACCTCAGAGCATAATATTCAGGACAAATTGCTTCAGGTGTTAACGAAGCTGAAGCCATCACGGCGCTGCCGATGCAGGAAAGTAAACCGATGGCCAGAAGAACCTTCTGGGTCAAGGTCTGATGAGCGTCTAAGGCTTCACAATGGAAAATCATAAATTTATAGTGAAGATACATCAGACCCAAACCTGAAAAAGAGAAAAAAGTTCAGAATCAATCCTGCACCATGTGAACAACCTAACAAAGACCGAGCACTAAAGGGAAATCTTTAGTAATGGGCCCATCCCTTTAACAATGTCAGACCATTGTTGTCAAATGTAGTTAAAAAAAAAAAAAAAAAACTACCATTATTTTCAGAAAAATCTGATTACTACTGCTGTGAGGCCAGGAATGGACGGTAACTATGGATACACAGCCTATCAACCACTCTTAACTTGTCCTTAGCCACCAGTCGGGGGTCTCTCTCTGCCATACTTCAGATTTTTGTAAAAAAAAAATGTCATTCAGAAAAATACAATCGTGTGATTTACTTACTGCCAATGGACGTCATTAAGAATCCTATTTTAAACATGACAATTTCAGGATATTCTTCTCCCGATTTACTGTGAAAGTTAAAAGTAAAGAAGCAAATGTTTATTAACATTGAGAACTGCCCAGAATTATTTCATCCTAGTAATCAACAGGTAATAATCAATCACCGAGGAGAGAGGATAAAAAGAATCCTCTCACCACCTTCTGGTACATCAATATGACATTTTTGGTGTACTTCCCCTTTAAGAGACTGGATTCTTTGCCTCATTATTTCTAGCCATAATTCCACGATACAATGGAATAAAATAGCATCATTAGTGAACATTTCTGTGCCCACAAACCCCCAAACACTTTAGGTAATTTCCGCACCCAGGAACACCCACTTTTGGGCAGGGTTTACATATACCCCTAGAATCAGAACATACAATCTGTTTTACAGGGACCCACGTATGAACTCAGACACAAAATGCTGGAATTTATACAAATTTATATAATAAGTTACATTTTTATGTTCTCCGTTATAACTTTGGGTTTTGTGAATGTCTGGAAATTTGTACTTTAAGTTCTTGGGGGGGGGGGATGTTTGTAGCAAAACATTGTGGTGAATTTCATTTTTATGGAGTAAAGTTACAGACTGCTAACAGGTTTATGATTCCGCAGGGGTCGTGCTGTGTATTAAGGCCATGCCCCCGAGTAATACGAGGAGCCATTTGTGGAATTAGTTGATATATTTCAAAAAGCACTCCACAGAATAAGGGTCTTTTGTTCCTCCATATTACCTGATGTACATTAGTGCGGGGGAATGGCCATTGATGACGGTCAGCGCGTAGCTCGTGGTCAGCCAGGCCATAAACCAAAAGGACAAGAAGATGGAAACAAACCCCAATCCTTTGATCTCCATGATAGTTGGAAAAAATAGCTAATAAATGAGCAGATCGCTGCATCAATTCACAGAAAGAAAAACTGTGAAGCTGTCAGTGGATTATAAAACTTGTCAGCTGTCTATGACATCACTGCTCAGTGATGTCATCACGACGCACAGTACAGTGATCACCGCTCAGTGATGTGATCATGACGCACAGTACAGTGATCACCGCTCAGTGATGTGATCATGACACACAGTACAGTGATCACCGCTCAGTGATGTGATCATGACGCACAGTACAGTGATCACCGCTCAGTGATGTGATCATGACGCACAGTACAGTGATCACCGCTCAGTGATGTGATCATGACGCACAGTACAGTGATCACCGCTCAGTGATGTGATCATGACGCACAGTACAGTGATCACCGCTCAGTGATGTGATCATGACGCACAGTACAGTGATCACCGCTCAGTGATGTGATCATGACACACAGTACAGTGATCACCGCTCAGTGATGTGATCATGACGCACGGTACAGTGATCACCGCTCAGTGATGTGATCATGACGCACAGTACAGTGATCACCGCTCAGTGATGTGATCATGACGAACAGTACTGTGATCACCGCTCAGTGATGTGATCATGACACACAGTACAGTGATCACCGCTCAGTGATGTCATCATGATGCACAGCAGGGGTGTCAAACTGCATTCCTCGAGGGCTGCAAACAGGTCATGTTTTCAGGATTTCCTTGTACTGCACAGGTGATAGTTTAATCACCAACTCATTATTTGTGTAGGTGATTAAATTATCACCTGTGCAGTACAAGGAAATCCTGAAAACATGACCTGTTTGCAGCCCTTGAGGAATGCAGTTTGACACCCCTGATGCACAGTACATTGATCACCACTCAGTGATGTCATCACGACGCACTGTACAGTGATCACCGCTCAGTGATGTGACCATGACGCACAGTACAGTGATCACCGCTCAGGGATGTGATCATGACGCACAATACAGTGATCACCTCTCAGTGATGTGATCATGACGCACAGTACAGTGATCACCGCTCAGTGATGTGACCATGACGCACAGTACAGTGATCACCGCTCAGTGATGTGATCATGACGCACAGTACAGTGATCACCGCTCAGTGATGTGACCATGACGCACAGTACAGTGATCACTGCTCAGTGATGTCATCATGACGCACAGTACAGTGATCACTGCTCAGTGATGTGATCATGACGCACAGTACAGTGATCACCGCTCAGTGATGTGATCATGACGTACAGTACAGTGATCACCGCTCAGTGATGTGACCATGACGCACAGTACAGTGATCACCGCTCAGTGATGTGACCATGACGTACAGTACAGTGATCACCGCTCAGTGATGTGACCATGACGCACAGTACAGTGATCACTGCTCAGTGATGTCATCACGACACACAGTACAGTGATCACCGCTCAGTGATGTGACCATGACGCACAGTACAGTGATCACTGCTCTGCGGCTGAGCCTGAGAATTCCACCTGTGATCAGGGAATCTGCAGACTTTCTTTTCCTTCAGTTCTCTAAAATTTAATCAGGAAATTTGATTTGCCTTTATTCAGACCGCTGAGCATAATAATAATACAGCTCATAAAACACGCTATATAGTGCTAATAAAAAGTATCCTCACCCTACACTGACTTTTTTTATCATGAATGTACAAAATCGATTCGTAATTAACTGAACTCATTAAAGACTTCCCAAAATTTGTGGACACGACCAAATGAGAATTTTATGGGCAGGAGATTTGCGTGAATCAAGCAAAACGGTGGCTGACACTTTGCTTGATGCGTGCGGTTTTCATTTTTTTTACATTCCCGATTTGTACATCCAAATTCTCTTACATTGAATCTGTTATCTTGCTTTTTGGAAAAAGATGTTATTGCCACCATTTTGTCTTACATACATACAACGTACTTTTAAAGGTTTATTCCCAAAATCCTAATGTGATCTATTTTCTGTACATACAGAATGAATCATACCTGTCAATACAACCTACTTTTAAATCTGCACTACTTTGCAGTTATCGTCCCCCTCATGATGCCCCCGGGGCTCTTTTTACCCTCTGTTGCCACTTTTACCATACTCCAGTAAATATAATGGCGTTGGTTGAGCATGCACAGATGCACCTAATGACTCTGTCTAATAAAACAGCCCTCAGATGCCCTCTTATCCTCATTGATCTGACAGCCAGGTTGTAGCACAGCTCAGCTACGCTATGCTCAGCTCTGCTATGGGGATCATGCTCTAGGACTATGAGGAAACTGAATATTTGAAGCGTTTATTGGAGTGGTTCTACTTAAAAATGCTTAAAAAAATCACTTTAAAAATGCTTACAACTCTTTTCTTACTCATCTCTATTTTAAAACTACTTTCGTAGTCATTTTTGTTCAGTGTTTCTAGCATTTTTATTTCTCTGCTTAAGGTTTTGGGAACCCTCTAGTGGAAAAAAAGAAAGTACTTGTCACTCCTTTGAAGCAGCTCTTGATGGAATCTACTCCAAACTAAGCACTATACAATCAAGAGGCTGCAAATAACGATGGAGGGAAAAAAAACATGATACGGATGCATCTAGTGACCCTGTCTAACAAAACAGCCCTGGACACTATCACTGCATCACTCATTGTTCTGAAGGTGGGGTTGCAGCACAGCTCAGCTCTGCCATGCATGCAGGTTAGAGCATGCTCATGGCTAGGAGTTTGGGAATAATAATATTGGTCACAGTCACTAAATTCAAAAACTATCATTGACCTCCTCATCCATATAACTGAATATGGCCCATGTTCACCCTCTACTTCCTTTTTACTAGAGAAGAATGGAACATCCGAGGGCACATTAGAAGTTAAAAAATTCTTATACACCTTTTGTACACCAACCCATCACTCCATTTTCACCATTATTTGATTAGGATATATATTTTTCAACAAAAGTAACCGTCTGAAATTGATATCATGCTTGGTTGTACTAAAAGCAGTAACTTAGTACAATAACTACTGTAGTTTACTACGCTACCTTTTTCTTTCCCTTCCCCTGAACCCCTTTCCCATCTCTGCTTTCTGTCTCTATCGCTTGCTCTTTACCTACCTCCTTTTGTGTATTTCTTTTTTTGCTTTTTTTTTTTTTGTCGCTCTCGCTTTCTTAAGTTCACTCATTCTTTCTCTATCATCTTTCTTCTTCATTCTTCTGTGAAAGGAGGGGTCTGCAGCACTGAAGAGGAGCAGGGTGCTACTTTTAAATGTAGTTTTAGCAGATAAATATAAGACCTTCCATTCAGCTCTGTGAAGCTCGATGTACATAGGGTTAAAAAGGAGATGGAAAAAAAGGCACAAAAATACAAGCCTTTATGTTGGACTTCTACTGTCTATTAAAAATAGTCATGTAGAAACTGTGCTTTGTAAAAAGAAAAATGTTATTGAAGGAATAACCCTTTACTAGTTCCCCTTATAGAACAATGGGGTCAGATGGATCCGGTACAACTCTGATGTGAGCAGAATTTTATCGTTATGGATACACAATGTATAGAGGTGAATCTGTCCAGACTTTTGCAATTTCCGCCTTATTTTTCCTTCTTTCCTGCGCTGCTCTCAGGACGGCTCTTATGGTGGGAACAGATCGCTCTTTTCATGCAGTTTCACTTATATCCTGACCTGAGGGCATCGCACACGGCGGCGGCAAATTATAAGCACAGAACAGCGGTAAGTGGTATCATCTCCCCAAGGCAATTTCACCTTCATTATCACAGTTTTTCTTTCGGAGGGAAGGTCATTGTATTCAATTTGCTGCAGAATATATCTATTTCTATAAGCAGATACATAGATATCAGAGGATGTGCATCACACCGACAAGCTCTGGGGTGTCCATGAAATTTTGCAATATGAAGACGACCACTTAAGGGTTAAAGTTCTCAATTTTTACTCAGTATTAATAATTTTTTCAGACACTGAACAGAAAGAGGAAACCGAGATTGTTATGTGTTCCGCATATATTTGGCGTAACCGGATAATACAAGTGTCGCCGGGTAAAAATAGGACGTCGTCTCGGATGCTTGAAAATGATGATGAATTGAAGCACCAGCATACGAGAAAGTTTCAGAACCAGTTATTATACAGTACTTAAAGGCTACAGGCAATTTTTCATTGCAACCATTTTGTGTGCACTCTAATTTACTGTAGGTTACGTTCCCACTTCTTAGTGGCCATTTTTTGTGGCATCTGTGGTTTAAAAAAGTTTTATCAAGCCAGTTTTACATTTACAGGTCCTTCTCAAAAAATTAGCATATAGTGTTAAATTTCATTATTTACCATAATGTAATGATTACAATTAAACTTTCATATATTATAGATTCATTATCCACCAACTGAAATTTGTCAGGTCTTTTATTGTTTTAATACTGATGATTTTGGCATACAACTCCTGATAACCCAAAAAATCTGTCTCAATAAATTAGCATATTTCACCCATCCAATCAAATAAAAGTGTTTTTTAATAACAAACAAAAAAACCATCAAATAATAATGTTCAGTTATGCACTCAATACTTGGTCGGGAATCCTTTGGCAGAAATGACTGCTTCAATGCGGCGTGGCATGGAGGCAATCAGCCTGTGACACTGCTGAGATGTTATGGAGGCCCAGGATGCTTCAATAGCGGCCTTAAGCTCATCCAGAGTGTTGGGTCTTGCGTCTCTCAACTTTCTCTTCACAATATCCCACAGATTCTCTATGGGGTTCAGGTCAGGAGAGTTGGCAGGCCAATTGAGCACAGTAATACCATGGTCAGTAAACCATTTACCAGTGGTTTTGGCACTGTGAGCAGGTGCCAGGTCGTGCTGAAAAATGAAATCTTCATCTCCATAAAGCATTTCAGCCGATGGAAGCATGAAGTGCTCCAAAATCTCCTGATAGCTAGCTGCATTGACCCTGCCCTTGATGAAACACAGTGGACCAACACCAGCAGCTGACATGGCACCCCACACCATCACTGACTGTGGGTACTTGACACTGGACTTCAGGCATTTTGGCATTTCCTTCTCCCCAGTCTTCCTCCAGACTCTGGCACCTTGATTTCCGAATGACATGCAAAATTTGCTTTCATCAGAAAAAAGTACTTGGGACCACTTAGCAACAGTCCAGTGCTGCTTCTCTGTAGCCCAGGTCAGGCGCCTCTGCCGCTGTTTATGGTTCAAAAGTGGCTTTACCTGGGGAATGCGGCACCTGTAGCCCATTTCCTGCACACGCCTGTGCACGGTGGCTCTGGATGTTTCCACACCAGACTCAGTCCACTGCTTCCTCGGGTTCCCCAAGGTCTGGAATCGGTCCTTCTCCACAATCTTCCTCAGGGTCTGGTCTCCTCTTCTCGTTGTACAGCGTTTTCTGCCACATTGTTTCCTTCCAACAGACTTACCATTGAGGTGCCTTGATACAGCACTCTGGGAACAGCCTATTTGTTGAGAAATTTCTTTCTGGGTCTTACCCTCTTGCTTGAGGGTGTCAATGATGGCCTTCTTGACATCTGTCAGGTCGCTAGTCTTACCCATGATGGGGGTTTTGAGTAATGAACCAGGCAGGGAGTTTATAAAAGCCTCAGGTATCTTTTGCATGTGTTTAGAGTTAATTAGTTGATTCAGAAGATTAGGGTAATAGGTCGTTTAGAGAACCTTTTCTTGATATGCTAATTTATTGAGACAGGTTTTTTGGGTTATCAGGAGTTGTATGCCAAAATCATCAGTATTAAAACAATAAAAGACCTGACAAATTTCAGTTGGTGGATAATGAATCTATAATATATGAAAGTTTCATTGTAATCATTACATTATGGTAAATAATGAAATTTAACTAATTTTTTGAGAAGGACCTGTAGGTTATGACTTCAAAGCTGCAGGGTTTTTTAAAAAATAGAAATCACATATTTTAAAGACATGTTAGTGTGAAAGGGGGAGGGGATGTAGGCAAGAGCATGGAAGGTAGAAACATCACAAAGAACACCCACTGAACTCTGAACTGCAGCGCCATAAGCATTCATGTCAGAAAAAGCAGCAATACAGAAAATCACAGAATGCACAGTCTAATGAGAGAACTGAACTCTGAACCTGCAGCTGCACAAGCAGCCATGCCAGAAAGGCAATAATACAGAAATCACATATTGTACAGTCTCATGAGAGAGCATGCAGTTTAGAGCATTGAGAGGAAGGAGGAGGAGGAGAGCAACTTGACTGGGAACATCCACTGAGCTCTGAACTTGCAGCTTCACAAGCTGTGTCAGAAGGATCACTAATTCTGAAACTCACATATTGCACAGTGAAATGAGAGGAGGATGCAGTTTAAAGCATTGAGAGGAACAAGAAGGAGTGAAACTTGACAGAGTATACATACTGAACTCTGAACCTGCTGCTGCACAAGCAGCCATGTCAAAAAAGCAAGAGTACAGAATTTACATTTTGTACAATCTCATGAGAGAGGGAAAGCATGCAGTTTAGAGCATTGAGAGGAAGGAGGAGGAGAGCAACTTGACTGGGAACATCCACTGAGCTTTGAACTTGCAGCTCCACAAGCAACTATGTCAGAAAGATCAATACAGAAATCCCAGATATACATATCAATTCAATCTAAATGCAAATTAAATATAGCGATTCACAGACAATATTCTTTCTGATTGGAGTTGTTTACTTTTCCCATGTTTTCCATTTGGCCCAGACTGCCATTATGACTACTTCCAGCTTTCTCCTCCTTTTCCCAACCAGCACAAACTCCTTCTCCTGCTCAACCATCTTGTGCATGAAGCCACGACCATAACATCTACTTCTTGCAGCAGCTCGTTTCAAACTCTTTTTTTGCACAGCTAGATATGATAATGTAGATAAGACTTATATATGTTTGATGGATATCAGATACTTCTATGGAACAACAGATGAGACAGATAAATATATAAGAAATAGATATATTCATCAGTAAATTGAATAGAATGACCTTCCCTCCCATAGAAAACTGTGATAATGAAGGTGAAGTTCCCTTGGGGAGATGATACCGTTGTGCTTAAGATTCACCGCCACCGTGTGCGATGCCCTCAGGTCAGGATATAAGTGATGCTGCAATGAAAGAGCGATCTGTTCCCACCATAAGAGCCGTCTTGAGAGCAGCGCAGGAAAGAAGGAAAAAGAAGACGGAAATTGCAAAAGTCTGGACAGATTCACCTCTATACAATGTGTATCTGTAGCTACAGGAGCGAAATCAGGGCGGCAACACTTCATCGTATGACGAGATCTGTAAAATATTTCTTATATGTAACACAGCATGGTGGCAAAAATTATTGCTGCAAAAAAAAAAATTGAAAATCACAGACAAAAACTAAAAAATTATAATTGGCCAAAGTCACCTGCAACATGAAGGGGTTACTAATTCTAATAACTGTGGGTCACTTTTTACGATGCTCCTGCCCAAGATATAAAAAAAATAGAGATGAGCGAATTTGGCAAATCAGGCTGCGAGGGAAACTGATGGTCATTAGAAGTGACGGCCGTCATGTTAGCATCCTTTTAAATGTCGCTGTCACGCTTGACATCCGCATCTAGGAGGTTAAACCAATGACATCAGAGTTAACAGCGATTGCGTCAGTGGTTCTCGAGTGCTGGTTCTATAATACAGCTGGCACCCGCGCTGTACGGAACTAAGCCCGCTCCATATTGTGTCACCTGTGCTGTACGGAGCTGAGCCTGCTCCATATTGTGTCACCTGCGCTGTACAGAGCTGAGCCCACTCCATATTGTGTCACCTGCGCTGTACGGAGCTGAGCCCACTCCATATTGTGTCACCTGTGCTGTACAGAGCTGAGCCCACTCCATATTGTGTCACCTGCGCTGTACGGAGCTGAGCCCGCTCCATATTGTGTCACCTGTGCTGTACGGAGCTGAGCCCGCTCCATATTGTGTCACCTGTGCTGTACGGAGCTGAGCCCGCTCCATATTGTGTCACCTGTGCTGTACAGAGCTGAGCCCACTCCATATTGTGTCACCTGTGCTGTACGGAGCTGAGCCTGCTCCATATTGTGTCACCTGTGCTGTACGGAGCTGAGCCTGCTCCATATTGTGTCACCTGCGCTGTACAGAGCTGAGCCCACTCCATATTGTGTCACCTGTGCTGTACGGAGCTGAGCCTGCTCCATATTGTGTCACCTGTGCTGTACGGAGCTGAGCCCGCTCCATATTGTGTCACCTGTGCTGTACAGAGCTGAGCCCACTCCATATTGTGTCACCTGTGCTGTACGGAGCTGAGCCTGCTCCATATTGTGTCACCTGTGCTGTACAGAGCTGAGCCCGCTCCATATTGTGTCACCTGTGCTGTACAGAGCTGAGCCCACTCCATATTGTGTCACCTGTGCTGTACGGAGCTGAGCCTGCTCCATATTGTGTCACCTGCGCTGTACAGAGCTGAGCCCGCTCCATATTGTGTCACCTGTGCTGTACAGAGCTGAGCCCACTCCATATTGTGTCACCTGTGCTGTACGGAGCTGAGCCTGCTCCATATTGTGTCACCTGTGCTGTACAGAGCTGAGCCCGCTCCATATTGTGTCACCTGTGCTGTACGGAGCTGAGCCCGCTCCATATTGAGTCACCTGCGCTGTACAAAGCTGAGCCCGCTCCATATTGTGTCACCTGTGCTGTACGGAGCTGAGCCCGCTCCATATTGTGTCACCTGCGCTGTACAGAGCTGAGCCCGCTCCATATTGTGTCACCTGTGCTGTACGGAGCTGAGCCCGCTCCATATTGTGTCACATGTGCTGTACGGAGCTGAGCCCGCTCCATATTGTGTCACCTGCGCTGTACGGAGCTGAGCCCGCTCCATATTGTAGCTGTCACCGCAGGGTTGAGATGTGCATGTTGAGCGCTGATCTGCACTTCAGAGTTTATGCAGCCACTAGAGAAATTTCCTTTGTAGAATTTGTAAAATGACTTTTTCATCCATAATCATTAATTAGTTGCTGCTTTGTGGACTCAACGAAGTGGAAAAAACTTCCCCGAAGATGGAAAATGAATAAAGTCAATGAACTGTAATTAGCAGAGAGAGAATACCAGGTTTGTTACTTGCATGTGCCTCAAAATGAAAATGTGCCATCCTTTACTCTGCAAGGATTCTTTAAGATGGACTCCTCCCGAGACCCTCTCCTGATTGACTCCCCCAGAGACCTTCCCCTGATGGACACCCCCACCAGAGACACTCCCCTGATGGACTGCCCCAGAGACCCTCCCCTGATGGACACCCCCACCAGAGACACTCCCCTGATGGACTGCCCCAGAGACCCTCCCCTGATGGACACCCCCACCAGAGACACTCCCCTGATGGACTGCCCCAGAGATCCTCCCCTGATAGACATCTCCCGAGACCCTCCCCTGATGGAATGCCAGAGATCCTCCCCTGATGGACTCCCCCAGAGACCCTCACCTAACCTATCCAGAACAAGATGCAAAAAAGGTTGCACTCTATCGTGCCAAAGCATGTCGAATATGAAATACATGAAATATGAATAGCAAAATGGCTTTTTGAACATTAGGAAAAATCTTTGTGAGACGCTTTGCATAGACTTTGGCCAAATAGTGTGAGCCCATCAGATTAATGAGACCACCTTGACGATGGTTGATGGGCTCACACTATTTGGCCAAAGTCTGGCCAAAGCGTCTCACAAATATTTTTCCTAATGTTCAAAAAGCCATTTTGCTATTCATATTTCATGTATTTCATATTCTACATGCTTTGGCACGATAGAGTGCAACCTTTATTTGTATATTGTATATGGAGGTAGCTGCTCCTGGTATGCACCTATTCACACTAGTTTGGATGTGCCAGTCGTTTTTCTGTCATTTCTATCCGGAACAAACTCTGCCCCCAGGATTTCCAGTGTTCTAGCACAAGGAAGAGCTCGTGCCTTTCCCACTTTGCCCACACACCCTCATGGTGCCAACCAATGAAAGATGATGACAATGCTGCCATGTGGGACCTGTGGAAAGTTTATCATCGCTGGGCACGCACCATTCCTGGCATAAACTCTCCATTCCACGCCATAATACACGACCTGTTGTGATTTTCTGCGCTGAGGTCGTACAATACAGCTTTATTGTTCCGCCATTAGCATCTAGGTGAGAGTCGCTGGGCACATTGCCCAGACCGAGGATATTAATTCCATCATTTATCTAAAACTTCCCCCCGTGCCGCTCGTCTTGCTGTTTTGCGCCGCTCTTCATGATAATTGCAGAACGCCACTTTCTAATCTTGGATTCCCGGAGCGGCTTTTCAGACAAATGACAGTGATTTGGAGTTTGGCCGGAGGATTTTGCAGCGGCTCCAGGGCTTGTGTGCATAAGTCCCAACATAAGAGCATAATGGGATGCCCACACAGAGCATTTTACAGCTGCCATAAAGCAATATCCCGCGGTAACACAATATGTATAATGACTCTCTAAACTCCGGATAGAAAACTCTTTAATTACTTTGTCCTCAATTTCATGTTATTTTCTAAAACTGCAGCAGCCAATAGATTCTACATAGCGGGGGGCACGGAGCCGTCAGCACTTCAGTTCTACAGGGGTTAAGTTGGTTTTTAGGTCTTTTGATGATGCCCCTCCACACACATACACAAGGGTGGCGTAATAACACTGACAGACTCAGGTCTACAGCAAAACAACGAAAACTGCACTCTAATCCGGGCAAGTGGCTTAACATTAACCCCTTCTCACCGTGGCTGTATTCGTTTTTGAGCTTTTATTCCCACCCTTCCTTTATTGCAAAATCCATAGTTTTTCTATTTTTACGTTACTATATGAAGACTTATTTCTTGCAAGACGAGTTGTAATTTTGAACGACACCACTCATTTTACTGTAAAATGTATTGAAAAACTAGTAGTGGGGCAAAAAATGAGAATAAATAAGCTGCAAAGCAAAAAAAGTAGATAAAAATCAAAATGCAACTAAAAATAAATGAATTTTTCACAACGTTCTGACATTCTTATGAACAATAATATATATATATATATATATATATATATATATATATATATATACACACACATATAATTATTATTCATAAAAGTGTTTGAACTTTGTAAAAACTATAGGCTTTTTGCTGCATTTTGATTTTTTTATTTTTTTGCTTTACAGCTTTTATTTTTGTTTTCTTTGTAGTTCCAAATTTTTCAGACACAATATAAGTACTGTATGTTTATTTCTTTAATTGCTTTACTTTGAAATGGGAAAATAGGAGATTAAAACATATACCGTGTATATAAATATTTTGAAACTTTTTTAAATTAATTTTTACTCTATTTTTTACTGATCACTTGTTCTATATACTACAGTCCTACAGTATGGCAGCATATAGCAACTTTTCAGATCTCCTATGAAAAACAGCTACATCCTGGGCTTTATAGTAGCGCTAAGAATGCCGGCAATTTGGGGCCTTCAGTAGGACTCAGAGAATGGGCATACCTGGGCTGTGGAACCATCAACTTGCATTAGCATAACACATTAATGCCTGGAATATATGGATATATGGGTTTGGTAAGTGTGGGTTTCTTTTTAGTTCTTTGGCCCAAATTGCAGCACAGTCCTGACTTTTTGGGTACAGTCCTGACAAAGGTGTGCTTTGATCCGAAGGGGAAGCGTTTACAATACCACGCCCACAAAATAGGCGGTTCCAGTGTGACTGGGGCACTCCCCTGCGGAACCAAAACATTCTTTCAGTTATATTGGTTACTATGCAGAGGTAGCAGTCGCACTCCGGGGTCTTGTTACAGGTTCTGCACCGGAGGCTCCAGAGCTTTGCCCCCTGACACCTCTGGCCATGTCCGGCACATTTTGCCTGATTTTTTCTGACACTATTTGTGCACAGGCCTCAATGGGACACAGTCAGCCCTGCTACATCTGTGTATTGCCGCCATGCAATCATATATTACAAATCTCAGGAACGGTTTTCCTCGCTCGGAGGCTTTGAAAAAATGTAATCCTCCCTCCTGGTCCCGTTATAGGAGCTGCACATTGCCGCCTGAGATTGATAGTTTGGTGTAATTGCTTTATGTCTGGACACGGGACGATGCGGAAGCGAGAATTGATCACATTTCTACTATTGCCACTGTAAATGTTCTGCCGGAGAAATGATCGTGTTATTACTGAGGTTATAATCGTCCTGGAGATTCACAAGGAGGAGAATATAATAATATATACCCATACATGTACATGTATGTGCATCTACATTTACACGTTCTTATATTCTGTATACAGTCTGCATCACCAGATAATTATTCACATTACAGTCGGCATCGTCGGACAATTATTCATATTAGATCAAAATATAGATACAAAAAGCATAAGTAACCGATCTCAGCCAGAAGCATTGCTATACTTGCTTCTCCAATATTATACACTAATTTCAAAACCAGTGGATAAATAAGCAATATCACCCAAATATGAGTGCATAGAAGCACTCACAAACCACTATATAACACAAAAACATGCTAAAATCAATAAAGTTTATTGAAAAACAATTTTAAAACAGTACAAAAATACAATATGAGGATATCAAAAGGACTCTGACAAAATTCCATTTTTTAAGCAGCAGGAAATGTACTTATATATCTCCTGGGAAGCATATTAGTATCCTAGAAAAATGTAACCTTGGTCTAGTAAAAAAGGCTCACGTACAAATCCTTTAAGGTCCTAATATTCTGTAATAAATTTCCCCTTGAGAAAGCACGTGATTGGCGAAACGCGCGTCGGGGCATTCCTGCAGCGGTATTCAATATGGGTAAGCATTGATTTCATCTATATTTTCATGGGTATCCAAGTGAAATTAGGCTGACAATATCCGAGTTTATTACAGAATATTAGGACCTTAAAGGATTTGTACGTGAGCCTTTTTTACTAGACCAAGGTTACATTTTTCTAGGATACTAATATGCTTCCCAGGAGATATATAAGTACATTTCCTGCTGCTTAAAAAATGGAATTTTGTCAGAGTCCTTTTGATATCCTCATATTGTATTTTTGTACTGTTTTAAAATTGTTTTTCAATAAACTTTATTGATTTTAGCATGTTTTTGTGTTATATAGTGGTTTGTGAGTGCTTCTATGCACTCATATTTGGGTGAAATTATTCATATTAGAGTCTGAAGAGCAAATAAGGCTCAAATTAGTTGCATAAACTAGGCGGAACTTTTGCCAATTTGAATGAAAGGGCATTTCCTTATGAAGACAATGTTACTGGAGAATTCCAGCATGCTTAACCCCTTAGTGACCGAGCCAAATTTTTGAAATCTGACCAGTGTCACTTTATGTGGTAATAACTCTGCAACGCTTCAACAAATCCCAGTGATTTTGAGACTGTTTTTTCGTGACACATTATACTTTATGATAATGGTAAATTTAGTTCAACATTTTTTGTGTTAACTTATAAAAAAAATATAAAAAATTTGAGAAAAATGTTAAAAAATTAGCAATTTTCTAAATTTGAATGATTATCCCTTTAATCCAGATAGTCATACAACAGCAAACCATTAATAAATAACATTTCCCACATGTCTGCTTTATATCAGCACCATTTGTAAAATGTTATTTTATTTTGTTAGCATTTTAGGAGGTTTAAAAATGTAGCAGCAATTTTTCATTTTTTCAAAGAAATTTACCACATTTATTTTTTTAGGGACTTATCCATGTTTGAAGTGACTTTAGGGGTCCCATATATTGGGAAACCCCCAAACGTGATACCATTATAAAAACAGCACCCCTAAACATATTGAAAACTGCTGTCAGGTAGTTTATTAACCCTTCAGGTGCTTTACAGGAATTAATGCAAAGTGGCATGACAGAAATGAAAATGTGTATTTTTACCACCTAAATGTTGCTAACTTCTAAACAGATTACTATAGCCGGCAGACTCTAAGGCCGCTATTTGGTCATGAATTGCCATCGCAAACATAAGGACAACAAAATCATGATCTGAGGGCACCAATTGTGACAAAGAAGAAGCCCCCACACTCTGTTAACCATTTATAATGATAGAAACAATATCTCAAATACAGATATCATATTATGATACCACACAACAGGCCCAGAAAGAGTGCCCGGAGCCAAGATGAATGGTATCGTCTGGAGCTCCTAGAATATCTCAATATAACAAAAAATTGGAGCAAACAACCAAAGTATATAAAATATATCAAATTTATTAAATTCCATTTAAAAGTTACATATCAATACAGAATACCACACAGAGCAAAAATAAAGGGTTAATGGTGCACCTTAAGTGATGGCACCCCCTGGACACGAACATAAAGCCACTATATCATGTGTCAGTCACACAATAAAGCAAGAGCCATACAATGCCCAGTGCATTGAATAACAAAGGCTAGCTGATATAATCTCCTAGGTCACAGGTAAACGGATCCCTCCAAATTAAACAGCACAGTGGCTATGCAATGGAAAATACCAAAGACCATAAGTGGACCTTACCTATGTTCCCGTCCATGGGGGTACCCACGCGCCCCTACGCGCGTTTCACAACAGCTTCCTCAGGGGGCGAAGTGATAGTCAAGATTCCCCACCTCCTTCCTTAAATAGCCACCTGGTGATCACCATAAGCGGCGCATGTGGCCGAGGCAGGCGCAGCAGAGCCGCATCACTCCGGCGCCATCATGGCGCTGCGGGTCACGGGGAAAACCCCGATGACGTCAATGACCCGCACGCGTCACTAACAGGCGCCGGCAATGATGCCGCAACCCGCGACTACACGGAGACATGCGCACCAGTATCACAGGCGTTCCAACCCTCCCATAAGAACACATCAATACTTCAATGCGAAGTTTAACCCTATCCTCCGCCGAATGAAAGAGTCACGGTAATATCATGATTCCGAACCATATCAAAGCAGTTAGCAATACGTGAAAAAGTGACAGTGCATAAAGTGAAGACCAGCAATACATATCACATATAATAATATGACCATTCGTGTAATTACAGTCCAATACATAATTTGCACATACAAAATTACAATACTACAATAAAATATTTGTCTGCCAAAGTACAGAATTGCCGAATCCATATGGTGCTTCCAGAAGTGATTTAGGTTAGGTGATAATGGGAGACGTATTCCTCCAACAGTAACCATAATTCAGGTGAAAACTAGATGAATATAAACAAATAATATTAATACAATAACAAAAAAAGGAAAGTAAAGAAAATACTATAGAAATAAAAAATAAATAATAAAAAATAATAAAATAAAAAATAATAAAAACAAGGGGAGGAAAAAGTCAAAGGTCCAGAGATGACGCCGAACACTACAAAAACGATGAAAAACTCAATTGCTCATTGAGGCCCGCTGGTGTCATTGTGTCGAGAGTCACAATCCAACGGCACTCTTTTTGTGTAAGAATGCGGACATAGTCCCCACCACGTGTACCCAAATGTACACAGTCAATCCCCCATACTTTCAAATCCCCCGGATTACACTTGTGTTTCAGCCTAAAATGCTTGGGGATTGTTTTCAAAGAGTCCACGTCGTCCACATCACGCGCGGCCTCAATATCTCTCACGTGTTCGCGAGTGCGAACACGTAACTCACGAGATGTTAAACCAATATATACCAAATTACAACTACATTTAGCGTAGTATACCACATGTGTGGTGGTACAGGTTATGTATTCTCTGATCTCAAATGTTCTGAGGCCGCTCGATGATGCGAAGGACGTGGACTTAACATGATTTTTGCACGCCAAGCATTTACCACACGGGAAGAAACCTTTCCGTTTCCCCCCGGAATTGAAAATAGATGTCTCTTTGGGGACGTAGTGACTAGTCACCAGTTCATCCTTCAGATTTCTGCCCCTACGTGATGTCATTAGGGGTCTAGTCGAGAGTTGATCACACAAAGTAGGGTCAGTCATTAGGATTGGCCAATGTTTAGTAAGAATTCTCCTCATAGTGTCCCATTGTTGGTTATATGTGGATATAAAGCGAATTGTTCCCCCACCACTTTTTTTGTTCATACTTTTATTTTGCCCCACCAAAAGTGCACTACGGTTTGTTGCTTTTGCTCTAACATATCCTCTCCTAATACTCCTATTACTATATCCCCGATCTCTAAATCTCTGCCCAAGGTCCATAGCCTGTCTTTCAAACAATAGATCTGATGTACAAATTCTCGGTGCCCGGAGAAATTGACCAGTAGGGATGGCATTAATTGTGGACTGAGGATGTGAGGAGGCCGCATGTAGGAGTGAATTGACAGATGTTTCTTTACGATATAGATCCGTATGTATAGATCCATCATCATGTACCCTTAATTCAATATCCAAAAAAGAGATACTACTCCTATCAAAATTATAGGTAAGTCTGATGTTGGACCTCCCACAGTTCAATCCCACCATAAACTCACTAAGTTCAGAGGCAGAGCCCTGCCAAATAAACAAAACATCATCAATAAACCTAAACCATCCAAGGATTTGGGGAGCGGCATGTGCGCCATCCAAAAACAAACCCCTCTCCCACAAACCGAGAAAGAGGTTTGCATAGGAGGGCGCACACGCCGCTCCCATTGCTGTACCCCGCTTCTGAAGAAAGAAGCGGTCCTTGAATGTAAAGAAGTTGTGGGTGAGAACGAAGCGTAGGAGGTCCAACACCAGCTCACGCAAATCAGCTTCCAAATTACTGCTCTCAAGGTAAAAACGTGCGGCCTCCAAACCATCCTCATGATCAATACTCGTGTAGAGCGATTCGACGTCCGCCACAACGAGAAATGCGTCAGAATCAAGAAAAATGCCATCTAGTCTCCTCAGGACGTCCGTCGTGTCCCTGACATAGGAGGGCAGCGTTTCCACCTGAGGGTGCAGATAATGTTCAATGAATTTGCATATTGGATCGCATAGCCCTCCAATGCCAGAGACAATCGGACGTCCCGGGGGAGAAACAGGATCCTTATGGACCTTGGGCAAGAGATAAAAGGTCGGGATAACTGGACACTTGATGATCAATCCACTCAACGTTTTTTTAGAAATGACCCCTCTCTCATATGCCATCTCCAGAATACATAACAACTCCTCTCTAAATACTGATAGAGGGTTCTGAGATAGCTGGATATATGTATTCTTATCCCTCAGCTGTTTGAAGGCCTCCCTCTCATATTTCTCCACCGGCCAAATGACGACATTCCCCCCCTTGTCAGCTGGCTTTATTACAACATCATCAAGCAATTTAAGTTCCCGTAAAGCCCTCCGTTGTACACCTGTGAGGTTATCCCCCTTTCTGCTATTCATAACCATCTTAAATTCCTCCGTCACCATCCTAGTAAAAATGTCAACCTGTGGGCACAGTGACAGGGGGGGGAATGTCGTCGATTTAGAAAGAATTGGCGGCGGTAAAATACCTGCAGATTCCCGTAAGGACTCTCGTTCCAAATCCTCCAAAGTGTCTAATACTTCTTGATCTGTGATGGTTCTCACATCCTGTTCCACGGCTGATCTGTTATGGAGTTTACGCAGAACCAGCTTCCGAGCGAACAAATGTAGATCTTTTAATGCTACAAAAAAATTAAAGTTGTTAGATGGAGAGAAGGATAATCCAAGGCTCAATACCTCTTTTTGAGTTTCACTCAACACATGAGAGGATAAATTTATCACCTCTAATGCGTTGGTCTTGGCTTTTTTATCAATCGGTGGAGAGGTCGGTATCTTCCTTTTCGAATTTTTCTTTCCACCCCACTTGGTTTTATTGTCCCTTGGATAGTCTCTTCTCTCCCACAATGTCCTAAGGCCATGTGATTCATAATTCTTGTCCTCAACTGAGGACATAGAGGAGATAGAGGTAGATCTCCCCCTTGAATAGTGTCTATTTTCAATCCTATTCCTTTTCCATTTATAAATTTGGTCATTCTGGAAGTCTGAATAATCACGTTGATATTTTCTGGTTTTACCCTCAACAATCTCTTTTTCCCACTTCTGCTGATCAACGTCAATTTCACCCCTCAGTTTCAACACTTTCTCTTGGGTCAGCTGTACATTAATATTGTCTTGCAAGGTTTTCAATTCACTATCAATGTCCCCCAGAGACATCTCATTGGAACCAATAAGCAGTTCGAGAAACACCTTAGAGCACTGAGAGGCAGCACCCTCCCACGCTTTACTTTCCTTTTTTTGTTATTGTATTAATATTATTTGTTTATATTCATCTAGTTTTCACCTGAATTATGGTTACTGTTGGAGGAATACGTCTCCCATTATCACCTAACCTAAATCACTTCTGGAAGCACCATATGGATTCGGCAATTCTGTACTTTGGCAGACAAATATTTTATTGTAGTATTGTAATTTTGTATGTGCAAATTATGTATTGGACTGTAATTACACGAATGGTCATATTATTATATGTGATATGTATTGCTGGTCTTCACTTTATGCACTGTCACTTTTTCACGTATTGCTAACTGCTTTGATATGGTTCGGAATCATGATATTACCGTGACTCTTTCATTCGGCGGAGGATAGGGTTAAACTTCGCATTGAAGTATTGATGTGTTCTTATGGGAGGGTTGGAACGCCTGTGATACTGGTGCGCATGTCTCCGTGTAGTCGCGGGTTGCGGCATCATTGCCGGCGCCTGTTAGTGACGCGTGCGGGTCATTGACGTCATCGGGGTTTTCCCCGTGACCCGCAGCGCCATGATGGCGCCGGAGTGATGCGGCTCTGCTGCGCCTGCCTCGGCCACATGCGCCGCTTATGGTGATCACCAGGTGGCTATTTAAGGAAGGAGGTGGGGAATCTTGACTATCACTTCGCCCCCTGAGGAAGCTGTTGTGAAACGCGCGTAGGGGCGCGTGGGTACCCCCATGGACGGGAACATAGGTAAGGTCCACTTATGGTCTTTGGTATTTTCCATTGCATAGCCACTGTGCTGTTTAATTTGGAGGGATCCGTTTACCTGTGACCTAGGAGATTATATCAGCTAGCCTTTGTTATTCAATGCACTGGGCATTGTATGGCTCTTGCTTTATTGTGTGACTGACACATGATATAGTGGCTTTATGTTCGTGTCCAGGGGGTGCCATCACTTAAGGTGCACCATTAACCCTTTATTTTTGCTCTGTGTGGTATTCTGTATTGATATGTAACTTTTAAATGGAATTTAATAAATTTGATATATTTTATATACTTTGGTTGTTTGCTCCAATTTTTTGTTATATTGAGATATTCTAGGAGCTCCAGACGATACCATTCATCTTGGCTCCGGGCACTCTTTCTGGGCCTGTTGTGTGGTATCATAATATGATATCTGTATTTGAGATATTGTTTCTATTAATTTTCTGTGTTTTCACAGTATCTATCTCAGATCAGATGGACTTCCGTGATCGTGAGAAAACATGGCGTACACAATTAAACAGAGTATTTGATGGGGGTCCCGGTGCCCTTGGTGATCAAAGGTCTAGAGATGACGTTGAATTGATTAAAAGATATAAGGAACTGCTCAAAAAACGTACACGCCTATGGTGGAATAAGGCATTCTTGGAAAAGTATGTTGCGTGTGGTCTGATTCCACGTGGCCTAGGGTCCAGGTTTTTCCCTCTTTCCCCATTACAAATGAAGACTTTATTAAAGCGTGGGAGGGTGCTGCCTCTCAGTGCTCTAAGGTGTTTCTCGAACTGCTTATTGGTTCCAATGAGATGTCTCTGGGGGACATTGATAGTGAATTGAAAACCTTGCAAGACAATATTAATGTACAGCTGACCCAAGAGAAAGTGTTGAAACTGAGGGGTGAAATTGACGTTGATCAGCAGAAGTGGGAAAAAGAGATTGTTGAGGGTAAAACCAGAAAATATCAACGTGATTATTCAGACTTCCAGAATGACCAAATTTATAAATGGAAAAGGAATAGGATTGAAAATAGACACTATTCAAGGGGGAGATCTACCTCTATCTCCTCTATGTCCTCAGTTGAGGACAAGAATTATGAATCACATGGCCTTAGGACATTGTGGGAGAGAAGAGACTATCCAAGGGACAATAAAACCAAGTGGGGTGGAAAGAAAAATTCGAAAAGGAAGATACCGACCTCTCCACCGATTGATAAAAAAGCCAAGACCAACGCATTAGAGGTGATAAATTTATCCTCTCATGTGTTGAGTGAAACTCAAAAAGAGGTATTGAGCCTTGGATTATCCTCTCCATCTAACAACTTTAATTTTTTTGTAGCATTAAAAGATCTACATTTGTTCGCTCGGAAGCTGGTTCTGCGTAAACTCCATAACAGATCAGCCGTGGAACAGGATGTGAGAACCATCACAGATCAAGAAGTATTAGACACTTTGGAGGATTTGGAACGAGAGTCCTTACGGGAATCTGCAGGTATTTTACCGCCGCCAATTCTTTCTAAATCGACGACATTCCCCCCCCTGTCACTGTGCCCACAGGTTGACATTTTTACTAGGATGGTGACGGAGGAATTTAAGATGGTTATGAATAGCAGAAAGGGGGATAACCTCACAGGTGTACAACGGAGGGCTTTACGGGAACTTAAATTGCTTGATGATGTTGTAATAAAGCCAGCTGACAAGGGGGGGAATGTCGTCATTTGGCCGGTGGAGAAATATGAGAGGGAGGCCTTCAAACAGCTGAGGGATAAGAATACATATATCCAGCTATCTCAGAACCCTCTATCAGTATTTAGAGAGGAGTTGTTATGTATTCTGGAGATGGCATATGAGAGAGGGGTCATTTCTAAAAAAACGTTGAGTGGATTGATCATCAAGTGTCCAGTTATCCCGACCTTTTATCTCTTGCCCAAGGTCCATAAGGATCCTGTTTCTCCCCCGGGACGTCCGATTGTCTCTGGCATTGGAGGGCTATGCGATCCAATATGCAAATTCATTGAACATTATCTGCACCCTCAGGTGGAAACGCTGCCCTCCTATGTCAGGGACACGACGGACGTCCTGAGGAGACTAGATGGCATTTTTCTTGATTCTGACGCATTTCTCGTTGTGGCGGACGTCGAATCGCTCTACACGAGTATTGATCATGAGGATGGTTTGGAGGCCGCACGTTTTTACCTTGAGAGCAGTAATTTGGAAGCTGATTTGCGTGAGCTGGTGTTGGACCTCCTACGCTTCGTTCTCACCCACAACTTCTTTACATTCAAGGACCGCTTCTTTCTTCAGAAGCGGGGTACAGCAATGGGAGCGGCGCGTGCGCCCTCCTATGCAAACCTCTTTCTCGGTTTGTGGGAGAGGGGTTTGTTTTTGGATGGCGCACATGCCGCTCCCCAAATCCTTGGATGGTTTAGGTTTATTGATGATGTTTTGTTTATTTGGCAGGGCTCTGCCTCTGAACTTAGTGAGTTTATGGTGGGATTGAACTGTGGGAGGTCCAACATCAGACTTACCTATAATTTTGATAGGAGTAGTATCTCTTTTTTGGATATTGAATTAAGGGTACATGATGATGGATCTATACATACGGATCTATATCGTAAAGAAACATCTGTCAATTCACTCCTACATGCGGCCTCCTCACATCCTCAGTCCACAATTAATGCCATCCCTACTGGTCAATTTCTCCGGGCACCGAGAATTTGTACATCAGATCTATTGTTTGAAAGACAGGCTATGGACCTTGGGCAGAGATTTAGAGATCGGGGATATAGTAATAGGAGTATTAGGAGAGGATATGTTAGAGCAAAAGCAACAAACCGTAGTGCACTTTTGGTGGGGCAAAATAAAAGTATGAACAAAAAAAGTGGTGGGGGAACAATTCGCTTTATATCCACATATAACCAACAATGGGACACTATGAGGAGAATTCTTACTAAACATTGGCCAATCCTAATGACTGACCCTACTTTGTGTGATCAACTCTCGACTAGACCCCTAATGACATCACGTAGGGGCAGAAATCTGAAGGATGAACTGGTGACTAGTCACTACGTCCCCAAAGAGACATCTATTTTCAATTCCGGGGGGAAACGGAAAGGTTTCTTCCCGTGTGGTAAATGCTTGGCGTGCAAAAATCATGTTAAGTCCACGTCCTTCGCATCATCGAGCGGCCTCAGAACATTTGAGATCAGAGAATACATAACCTGTACCACCACACATGTGGTATACTACGCTAAATGTAGTTGTAATTTGGTATATATTGGTTTAACATCTCGTGAGTTACGTGTTCGCACTCGCGAACACGTGAGAGATATTGAGGCCGCGCGTGATGTGGACGACGTGGACTCTTTGAAAACAATCCCCAAGCATTTTAGGCTGAAACACAAGTGTAATCCGGGGGATTTGAAAGTATGGGGGATTGACTGTGTACATTTGGGTACACGTGGTGGGGACTATGTCCGCATTCTTACACAAAAAGAGTGCCGTTGGATTGTGACTCTCGACACAATGACACCAGCGGGCCTCAATGAGCAATTGAGTTTTTCATCGTTTTTGTAGTGTTCGGCGTCATCTCTGGACCTTTGACTTTTTCCTCCCCTTGTTTTTATTATTTTTTATTTTATTATTTTTTATTATTTATTTTTTATTTCTATAGTATTTTCTTTACTTTCCTTTTTTTGTTATTGTATTAATATTATTTGTTTATATTCATCTAGTTTTCACCTGAATTATGGTTACTGTTGGAGGAATACGTCTCCCATTATCACCTAACCTAAATCACTTCTGGAAGCACCATATGGATTCGGCAATTCTGTACTTTGGCAGACAAATATTTTATTGTAGTATTGTAATTTTGTATGTGCAAATTATGTATTGGACTGTAATTACACGAATGGTCATATTATTATATGTGATATGTATTGCTGGTCTTCACTTTATGCACTGTCACTTTTTCACGTATTGCTAACTGCTTTGATATGGTTCGGAATCATGATATTACCGTGACTCTTTCATTCGGCGGAGGATAGGGTTAAACTTCGCATTGAAGTATTGATGTGTTCTTATGGGAGGGTTGGAACGCCTGTGATACTGGTGCGCATGTCTCCGTGTAGTCGCGGGTTGCGGCATCATTGCCGGCGCCTGTTAGTGACGCGTGCGGGTCATTGACGTCATCGGGGTTTTCCCCGTGACCCGCAGCGCCATGATGGCGCCGGAGTGATGCGGCTCTGCTGCGCCTGCCTCGGCCACATGCGCCGCTTATGGTGATCACCAGGTGGCTATTTAAGGAAGGAGGTGGGGAATCTTGACTATCACTTCGCCCCCTGAGGAAGCTGTTGTGAAACGCGCGTAGGGGCGCGTGGGTACCCCCATGGACGGGAACATAGGTAAGGTCCACTTATGGTCTTTGGTATTTTCCATTGCATAGCCACTGTGCTGTTTAATTTGGAGGGATCCGTTTACCTGTGACCTAGGAGATTATATCAGCTAGCCTTTGTTATTCAATGCACTGGGCATTGTATGGCTCTTGCTTTATTGTGTGACTGACACATGATATAGTGGCTTTATGTTCATGTCCAGGGGGTGCCATCACTTAAGGTGCACCATTTATAATGATGTAGTCACTATTGACAACAGCATCTAAGGGGTTAAACAGATTTAGAAGGTGCAAATACTGATCGTAGCTGATACAGCAAGTTGTCAGCTATAGTATACAACCAACAGATGCTGGATTGTCATCTGTATGGGGAGGCTATTCTCTTATATCTCAGGTCAGTTAAAAGACGTATTGGCGGTCATTAAGGGGTTAAAGAAGGGGCAGAGAAAAGATGGACTGTTCCTACAGAAACTCCTGTGTCCCTACGACAACACTTCCTAGGGATTTGTATGAATCTAAGCCACAATCCACATGACAGACCACATCCTCGGGGGCTTCTATAGTTACATGGAAGGGAAATAGTTTATTATTGAAGTGCAGAGATCTGGTCGTTGCAGTATGACGCTCTGCCACTAAGGGGAGTGATGGTACATCTGATGGCACTGAAGGAGTTCTCCTGACCAGGTATCACCAGAACACTTTACACTTCACACTCCGGCCACTAGGGGGAGCAAAAGGCTTTATTTATTGGGCCACTCCTCACATTGGTAAAACTAGGGGTTGGGGAGGAAGTTAGTCAGAAGCTGACTGGGTTGGATTCAGGCAACATCCCGTGGCAGGGGGTGTTGCAGGGAGAAGACACAGGGGGTCCCTGTCAGGCGTGGGAACCTGGCAGGTGCCTAGCGAACAGAACAGAACGTTACGGAACTGCG
The DNA here is from genome assembly GCF_032444005.1 of Ranitomeya imitator. Classification (NCBI taxonomy): domain Eukaryota; kingdom Metazoa; phylum Chordata; class Amphibia; order Anura; family Dendrobatidae; genus Ranitomeya; species Ranitomeya imitator. The sequence goes on from NC_091291.1 coordinate 137,672,454, forward strand.
CCTGCACTACCTTGTGGCGGTATCCTAAGAAAGAGACACGAAGGGAAGGATATAGTGGAACAGTGTAAACGAGATCAAGCACAAAGGAGAGCCAGTAGGAGTCGTGCCGTGAGACCAAGGCAACATCCTACTGAGGCGCGTAGCCGGTGGCCGGAACACCGCGGGAGTAACTGACTCTAAGCCTTACTTTGAACTCCACAGGACAGTTAATCATAGGTTGGCTGTCTACCTTAAATTTCCTAAGAAGACATAGGGGGCAACAGTGGGAGAGGGGCGTCTCTAGGGTCCCGGAAGACCTCCAGGCCTTCCCGTCATATGGGTGCGTCCTAGCCAAAACATACTGGGGAACGAGAAACTAGCAACATCTGGAACTAAAGAGAGAGAGCTGTAGAGAACGACAAACGAGAACAGCAGTTGTGAGAACTATTCCGAATGCTCAGCAGGGTAGGACTACAACACACAGGCGCTAGTGATAGGCAACGATTTCCATCTGCGAGGGAAACTCTGGAAGTGCCCATCGGACCGGCCGGTCTCTGATAGCCCTGTTAAACGTGCTCTGGATTGAGGATCCTGAAGTCTACAGTAAAGAGGTAAAGAGACTGCAACCTTGTGTCCTCGTTATTGCCTGCACCTCACACCATCACCATCCACCTTACTGGGAAGCCCTGGGGACATACTTCACCTGTGGGAAGGTATACCATCCAGCTGCCATTCCATCACCCCAGCGGACCCCACAGCAGCGTCGGTCACCCTGACCGAACACCACAGGTGGCGTCATGAACCCCTGACAGACTGCACCACCTTTATTGGACACCTTTTAGAAGGGTCACGGACCGGGTCTAGCCACCGTGACAGCCTCGGAACCGAACCAGAGAGGCCCGGTACCGAGAACCCGTGGCCCTGTGTCTGGGGGCGATCCAGAAGTAAATCCAGTTGATTGCTATAGACCTGTAATATAAGGATGGGCCAGGTCCACAAGAGCGCACTCGCTGGGGGTCCCACCTCTATGATGTCCATGTAACCTAATACAGTAAAGGCCTATTTCACAGTCCAGTGAGATGGGCCTTAAAGAAGCAAAACCAAGCCTAGAAGTGGGCGACTTGTGGGCATTCCTTGGTGGTCCTAGATGAGGGTCTCTAGTGTCTTGAATTTTCGTTTGTAACTTTGGTGACATTGCCAAGCGGGCGTTCATATCACTTCTAATAGTTTTCCTTTAGCCTTTATAAATATGGCTGACACCCTGGCCTCCCCGCACCAAGCCTCCTTCCTCCTCTCCTCTGAACATTAGGGCGGACATTTTTCAGTGGACGACGTCTTCTCATCACAAGTCGGTGTCAATAAGAAGAATTTCCTTTTTCTAAATGCGATTTAGATGAATTGTAAATTCCGGACAAATCCGTGATCTGGTTGTAACGCTGCCCAGGAAGCGCGAGGCTGCCGTCCATTACTTACAACTTCATTACTGTTTAACTTAATCATCAAATGTCATCCAAATGCCACTTACTCCACAGCCGCACCAGAGATTTACCTATTTATTCTACGTTTCACAGGAATTCTTCATTACTCTGACATTGCAGGATTTCATATTTCAGTTTATTTTATGGACTTTGGCAAGCTGAAAACGAGCCCTGACACCACCATGACAGGCATGATAATGAGGGCCGGTGTCTGCCCTCTTTATCCTCTAACTCCTGCACACAGTATGCCACCTATAGACAGAATAATTACTGCATGTGTCAATGCCGAGCCCTGGAAGAGCTGCTGTCCGGTCTCTCGGTCTCTTTCTGAGCCTACAAGCCAGCTTAATCTATGGGTCATTCTCCTTGATCCCCTATCTTTATATGTCCTTGCTAGTGTCAATCAATATGAGCGCCCCTCAAGGCTCCAATTATCTAGTTGACACAAGGAGCGTGTGCCCAAGAACCTCCATCACACCCACTCCTCAGCCCGATTATTCCAATATATTTGCAATCTAGTCCCTGGTGTCCTTCTGAACCCTACATGCCTGCCTAATATCTGGCTTCTCCTCCTCTCTATCCTCATATCCCTCGTGGTCAGCGTCAATCAATGTGAGTGCTTATGCAAAGCCAAATTATCAGGAGAGCGCCCACGTTTCGCAGTCTAATTCTTCCAATCCTTTTGTAGTCTGGTCTTCCGGCCTCCTTCTGAGCCTACAAGTCAGCCTTATCCCAGGCTTCTCATACCCTCTCTCATTATGTTCCTGTTAGACAATGTCAATCCATATGTGTGCCCATCCAGGATCAAATTATGGGGAGGATACATGGGCCCAAGGACCTCCACCACCCACGCTCTGCAGCCTGGTCCTTCCCAATCCATTTGCAGTCTGGTCTCCTAAGCCTACAAGCCTCTCCTCTCTCCTTATGTCCCTATTCATCAATGTAAATCAATGGGAGTGCTCATCCAGGCTCAAATTAATGGTAGGGTACAAGGGGCATGTACCGAAGGACCTCAGCCCCCCTGTTCTGCATCCTAGTTCTTCTAACCCTTTTCGCAGTCTGGTTTCCCGGTCTCCATCTGAGCCTACAAGCTAGTCTTGTCTCTTTCCTTATGTCCCTGTTAGAGTCAATCAATGTGACTGCTCACCCAGGGCCAAACTATAGGATGGTCACAGGGGGCATGAGACCAAGTTCCTCCTCCAGCCAGGTTCAATATCGGTGCTCAGGTGGGTTTAGGGGAGTCTTTGGCCCTCTACCCTACAAGTCTCCTCATACTGAAAATAAGAAGTCCTCTTTCTATACAGACTGGTGATGGCATACATCTGATGAGGTCAAGGAGACCCCCTCAGACCAGGGACTTAACAGTCCAGGGGAGTAAGTCATGGTAATGTCTATTTTGGGAGTCCTCTAGACTTCAATACTAAGACAACCCAATATGATTTTGTAATAGGGGATCAGGTGGGATGTGAGTCCCAGAGGTAGAAACACAAGAAGCAATGGAAAGAAACTGAAAGGGAGAAGATAGAGAATAGAAATTAGAAAAAAACGTTTTGACAGTGAGGGGTGATCAATGAGTTGGAACAGGCGGCCACGAGAGGTGGCGAGTTCTCCTTCAATGGAAGTCTTTAAACAGAGGCTGGGCAGACTTGTGTCTGAAATGGTTTAGTGACTCCTGCATTGAGCAGGGGGTTGGACACGAGAACGCTGGAGATCCCTTCCAACTGTAGCAGTCTATGATTCTGTGACCCTAGGGGGCCACCATCTAATATCATTCATGACCATGAAAAACAGCAAAAAAGTGACAAGAACTACATTCCTCGAGATGTATTTGAATAAGAGGATACGGGCCCTGGCTGAGCAGTCCCTAACTTTGTCCTATAATATGTTATCGGCACCTTTATGGGGGGGGTGCACGTCCGCGCTGCATGTGCTTCACCTTTAAGGAGACCAGATATTTTTCTCAAGAGCCAAAAGAACAATTGAAAAATCCTGCTTTGCACAGAACAGGAGACTTTTTGATCAGCCGTCCGGAGATATCTGATGACTTGACATCTTGTCAAACAATTTGAAAAAAAAAAAAAAACAGGAAATGTGCCTGAAATCTGCGCACTTAAATCTCACACCACGCGGCGCCTCCGTGCCCACCGCCCCCCGCTGCTCCTGACACTGAGGTTATTTTCTCTTGGCAGAAAGCTACGATATTTTCTCCTTTTATTTAATGTTTCTGAAAGGCAGGAAATAAACCAACGCAGAACGTGACAAATGTAAAATATCCTAAATCATTATCCGAATTCATTGATCGTTATTATGTATAGCTGCCACCTGATCCGTAATAACGGTATAAACCACTCAGTAATTATATCACAGCACGGCCTTAAAGGGGAAGTCCATTTTCGAGATTTAGAGTGGAATATCCGAGCCAAATCGGCGGGTGGAGACAACGTTTATGTAATGTGTATGGAGACTTTTTAACGTTAGTCATCAGGCATCCTTCCATGCAATGCCATTGTGCCCTATACCGCTATTAATATACAACATACCCAGTTAATGTGAATCCACCCCCTTTTACAATCATTTAAGGGTACAATATTCTGATTATCTTTATAGAAGTTGGAGCTGGTACACAGCTCAAACTTCCCTGTAAAGACAAAATATAAAATTTAGTCTGCTGTAAGTCGCCACTAGAGGGAGCTCAGGAGCGTTCTGTCTACTGCTTTATTATTGGGCTCAGTGCACAATCAGTCTGCAATGAGCTCCCCCTAGTGGTGGCTGCAGGCAAACAGATTTTTATTTTTTAACTACACAGGGGATTTGAAGCTTTGGGTCAGCAAAAAGGAGCCCAAGAACTCCTAAAGATATATATTTAGATTAAAAGGGATGACATTTGTTAGTATCACGCTCTGCTAGTTGACATATAACCTACATTTATGCAGATCCGTAGCCCTTATTGAAAGGCTGCTGCAGTCGCAACCTCCTCCTCTAATCTAACAGATTAAACTCTCGTCCCAGCCCGGATCATTGCAGTAATTAATGTTACCCTTCGCTGGGTGATCTATGGCATCTCAGTTCTCTATGCAAATTACTGAATTTATTTCACCGCCTCATCCCTCTCCCGCAGCCGTCCGCCTGTCCGGATGATGTCCTGATATGTATTTATTATGTCGCTCGACCCGCAGATGAATATATTGAGTGTCACCATAAGTGCGGCGTCATTATCATAATAATATCTTATTAAGCCCCATATGGACACAATTAAAGGGGTAGTCCAGAAATAGAAAAACAGGGCTGCTTCCTTCCTAAAACAGCGCCACATCGTCCACTGGCTGTCTGTGGTATTGCACCAAAAAAACACATAACATACAGGACATCCCCTTTAACAAAAAGTTGCATCAAACCCAAGAAGGTCATTTTTTAATTATTTACTGAAAGCTTTAATTGACAGCGACCTTGAATTTTAGTGAGCCATATGCTTTCTACAGGCTCCAGCATGAATAACTATATGCAACCGGGGATTATCAATACAATTCCACTTTTTTTTTATCATCATGGCATTTTTAGATCCAACATTCTGTTTGTTTTTCAACTAAAAAAAATATATATATCTTGCACCAGACAGAGACTGGAGTAATGCGACTTTTGAAAAAAAAATCGTATTTCATGTATTTGCCTAAAAACATCTAGATAAACAAAATTCTTGAGAACAAATTAAAAAAAAATGGAGAAACAGATATGATGAATAGGGGCTGTAGAGTTCAATAATGCCATTCTGGCTACTTTGCTGTCACCACTAGAGGGAGCTCTCTGTATACTGATAATACATTGAAATCTATTAATATCCAGTATGCAGTAAGCTCTAAAGCTCCCTCTAGTGGTGGCTGCAGGCGGACATCTTTTTATCAGTTGTCTATGGAGGGGATTTTGCTCATTGTATGGGAAAAAATGAAGATCTGATCTCTATAAAGATACTGTAAGAAATGAAACAGCACATAATGTAGGACCTGAAAATGACATAATGATAAATGGTGCAAAGCCCCCAGTCTGCCACCCTTTGACCAACTATATGCAATTTAATTGGACATCCGGACAGCGGTCTTGGGTTTCTGGGAAATTGTGATGGAATTAATAATTGTGGGGTCACTCTACTGTTCGATCTGGGATTACTTGACACAAAAGCTAAAGGCTAATTCATTTTGTATTTAGTGATCAATGGCGACTTGTCAGAGCCCAGAAATGAGTCTTCCAGGAGGTCGGTTCCTCGCATTCCGCCATTAATACTCATGACCTTCCTTGTGACCTTTCCGAAGCGACTTCTCGATGGAAGGAGATGAAAATGGAATAACGAGAGAGGGGAACGCTGATCTCTTCAGATTCAGCTCTGTCTGATTTTAATTAAAAGAAGATATAATTTTGGAAGATGGATATAGGCCTCAGAAGGGTGAAGAACATCCATGTAACCTTCTAGGGGGTTCCCAAGAGCTGGGTGATGTACGGGATCGGCACCTTGGTCTACGTGGCGGATTATTATTTCACAAATGGAGGTAATTCTGCTCAGTGTTTTATTATGTGCCAGACCACATGCAAAGGGGAAGCGCAGACTTTACATTTACAATTTATCATTTCTTTACAGGTTTTCACAAATGGCAGGTAATGATACTCAGTGCCGCCAGCTGCAAACCTGCCGACAGGCCAGATTTTTCAAACACTGGCCACAAATAGTATTGTGGTTTCTGGACACCATGGCCCCCCAAGTATACATTTTTGGGGCATTGTTGTCCATTTTGGGGGCAGGATAGACCTAGAGGCAGGGTTAAAATTTGGGTTCTCTTCTTCGGGACGCTGGTAAGGTGCAGAGGAAGAGATCAGCAGAAGTCAAGGAAGGTGCCCGATGCTGGCTGCGGAGTGTACATGTACCACTGTCCCCAGGCAGTGCCTATTGGAGCCACATTAGGCCGGTGAGATAACTGGTCCTGTTTCACCCATGATGTTGTCGTAAATGGAGGTTAAGGCTTGTCACCACGGGCGGTGGTGGTCGGAGGGCTATGAATAGTATGAATAGTTTGCTCGCTCAGTGTTGTCAAAGGGCTGGAAGCTGGCAGGCATATGCGTAAGTGAGGCCCGGAGAGAGATGTGTGGAGGACCACCCAATGTGCCTGGGCCAGTCTCTGGTTCAGATGCTTGGTTGGCACAAGAGTAGGCAATGAGTCAACACAGTGGCCGCTCTTTGGGCCTGAGTTTGGAAGGTCTACAATGGAGAAAGTTGGAGAGCAGGCCAACGCTGAAATGACATGCCTACGAGCAATTTATAACTGAAAATAGACAGTTAAGCATCAGTCCCAGGACTACAAAATAACTGAAAAACACCCATAAATGCCCCCAAATTCCCATAACCCCCACATAGAGCTTTGATTAATCCCATCTCATTTACTTTTTGGCTCGTAGAATTGTTAGAAGAAAATGAGGACTGTTGATAAGTGTAGATATACCGTATATACTCGAGTATAAGCCGACCCGAGTATAAGCCGACCCCCCTAATTTTGCCACAAAAAACTGGGAAAACTTATTGACTCGAGTATAAGCATAGGGTAGAAATGCAGCATTTACCGGTGAATTTCAAAAATAAAAATAGATCATTATTTCCCCATAGCTGTGCCATATAGTGCTCTGCACCGTTCATATTTCCCCATAGGTGTGAACCATATAGTGCTCTGCACCGTTCATTGTGCCCCCTAGCTGTGCCATATACGGTGCTCTGCACCGTTCACTGTGCCCCATAGCTGTGCCATATACGGTGCTCTGCACCGTTCACTGTGCCCCATACATAGCTGTGCTGTGCCATATACGGTGCTCTGCACCGTTCACTGTGCCCCATAGCTGTGCTGTGCCATATACGGTGCTCTGCACCGTTCACTGTGCCCCATAGCTGTGCTGTGTCATATACGGTGATCTGCACCGTTCACTGTGCCCCATAGCTGTGTTGTGCCATATACGGTGCTCTGCACCGTTCACTGTGCCCCATAGCTGTGCTGTGCCATATACGGTGCTCTGCACCGTTCACTGTGCCCCATAGCTGTGCTGTGCCATATACGGTGCTCTGCACCGTTCACTGTGCCCCATAGCTGTGCTGTGCCATATACGGTGCTCTGCACCGTTCACTGTGCCCCATAGCTGTGCTGTGCCATATACGATGCTCTGCACCGTTCACTGTGCCCCATAGCTGTGCTGTGCCATATACGGTGCTCTGCACCGTTCACTGTGCCCCATACATAGCTGTGCTGTGCCATATACGGTGCTCTGCACCGTTCACTGTGCCCCATAGCTGTGCTGTGCCATATACGGTGCTCTGCACCGTTCACTGTGCCCCATACATAGCTGTGCTGTGCCATATACGGTGCTCTGCACCGTTCACTGTGCCCCATAGCTGTGCTGTGCCATATACGGTGCTCTGCACCGTTCACTGTGCCCCATACATAGCTGTGCTGTGCCATATACGGTGCTCTGCACCGTTCACTGTGCCCCATAGCTGTGCTGTGCCATATACGGTGCTCTGCACCGTTCACTGTGCCCCATAGATGTTCCACATAAATTTGTGCCGCCGCTGCCGCAATAAAGAAAAAAAAACACATACTCACCTCCCTTGATTGCAGCTCCCGGCGTCTCGTTCCGGCGCCTCCATCTTCCCGGCGTCTCTGCTCTGACTGATCAGGCAGAGGGCGCCGCGCACACTATATGCGTCATCGCGCCCTCTGCCTGAACAGTCAGAGAGCAGAGACGCCGGGAAGATGGAGGCGCCGGCCGGGAAGATGGATCGGCGCCCGGCGGCTGGAACGAGGACAGGTGAATATGCTATACTCACCTAGTCCCAGCGATCCTCGCGCTGTCCCCTCCTGTCTTCGGTGCCGCAGCTTCTTTCTCTATCAGCGGTCACCGGCACCGCTGATTAGAGAAATGAATAAGCGGCTCCGCCCCTATGGGAGGTGGAGCCGCTTATTCATTTCTGTAATGAGCGGTCCCACGTGACCGCTGAAGAGAGGAAGAAACTGCAGCGCCGAAGCCCGTGGGACGGCAGGGACAGCGCGAGGATCGCTGGGACTAGGTAAGTATACCTCAGCGCCCTCACCCCCTCACCCGCCGACCCCACCACTACCGTGACTCGAGTATAAGCCGAGGGGGGCACTTTCAGCCCAAAAATTTGGGCTGAAAATCTCGGCTTATACTCGAGTATATACGGTAATCTGAACGTACTGTCAGCCTGGGGAGCTCTGGGGAGACTAATCACCCTGAAGAGCTTGGGGGAGACTTATCAGCTTGGGTGCTCTGGGGAGTCTTGTCAGCCTGGGGTGCTCTGGGGAGACTAATCAGCCTGGGGTGCTCTGGGGAGACTAATCAGCCTGGGGTGCTCTGGGGAGGCTTATCAGCCTGGGGTGCTCTGGGGAGACTAATCAGCCTGGGGTGCTCTGGGGAGACTAATAGTAACATAGTTAGTAAGGCCGAAAAAAGACATTTGTCCATCCAGTTCAGCCTATATTCCATCATAATAAATCCCCAGATCTACGTCCTTCTACAGAACCTAATAATTGTATGATACAATATTGTTCTGCTCCAGGAAGACATCCAGGCCTCTCTTGAACCCCTCGACTGAGTTCGCCATCACCACCTCCTCAGGCAAGCAATTCCAGATTCTCACTGCCCTAACAGTAAAGAATCCTCTTCTATGTTGGTGGAAAAACCTTCTCTCCTCCAGACGCAAAGAATGCCCCCTTGTGCCCGTCACCTTCCTTGGTATAAACAGATCCTCAGCGAGATATTTGTATTGTCCCCTTATATACTTATACATGGTTATTAGATCGCCCCTCAGTCGTCTTTTTTCTAGACTAAATAATCCTAATTTCGCTAATCTATCTGGGTATTGTAGTTCTCCCATCCCCTTTATTAATTTTGTTGCCCTCCTTTGTACTCTCTCTAGTTCCATTATATCCTTCATGAGCACCGGTGCCCAAAACTGGACACAGTACTCCATGTGCGGTCTAACTAGGGATTTGTACAGAGGCAGTATAATGCTCTCATCATGTGTATCCAGACCTCTTTTAATGCACCCCATGATCCTGTTTGCCTTGGCAGCTGCTGCCTGGCACTGGCTGCTCCAGGTAAGTTTATCAGTAACTAGGATCCCCAAGTCCTTCTCCCTGTCAGATTTACCCAGTGGTTTCCCATTCAGTGTGTAATGGTGATATTGATTCCTTCTTCCCATGTGTATAACCTTACATTTATCATTGTTAAACCTCATCTGCCACCTTTCAGCCCAAGTTTCCAACTTATCCAGATCCATCTGTAGCAGAATACTATCTTCTCTTGTATTAACTGCTTTACATAGTTTTGTATCATCTGCAAATATTGATATTTTACTGTGTAAACCTTCTACCAGATCATTAATGAATATGTTGAAGAGAACAGGTCCCAATACTGACCCCTGCGGTACCCCACTGGTCACAGCGACCCAGTTAGAGACTATACCATTTATAACCACCCTCTGCTTTCTATCACTAAGCCAGTTACTTACCCATTTACACACATTTTCCCCCAGACCAAGCATTCTCATTTTGTGTACCAACCTCTTGTGCGGCACGGTATCAAACGCTTTGGAAAAATCGAGATATACCACGTCCAATGACTCACCGTGGTCCAGCCTATAGCTTACCTCTTCATAAAAACTGATTAGATTGGTTTGACAGGAGCGATTTCTCATAAACCCATGCTGATATGGAGTTAAACAGTTATTCTCATTGAGATAATCCAGAATAACATCCCTCAGAAACCCTTCAAATATTTTACCAACAATAGAGGTTAGACTTACTGGCCTATAATTTCCAGGTTCACTTTTAGAGCCCTTTTTGAATATTGGCACCACATTTGCTATGCGCCAGTCCTGCGGAACAGATCCTGTCGCTATAGAGTCCCTAAAAATAAGAAATAATGGTTTATCTATTACATTACTTAGTTCCCTTAGTACTCGTGGGTGTATGCCATCCGGACCCGGAGATTTATCTATTTTAATCTTATTTAGCCGATTTCGCACCTCTTCTTGGGTTAGATTGGTGACCCTTAATATAGGGTTTTCATTGTTTCTTGGGATTTCACCTAGCATTTCATTTTCCACCGTGAATACCGTGGAGAAGAAGGTGTTTAATATGTTAGCTTTTTCCTCGTAATCACCCTGAAGAGCTCGGGGGAGACTAATCAGCTTGGGTGCTCTGGGGAGTCTTGTCAGCCTGGGGTGCTCTGGGGAGGCTTATCAGCCTGGGGTGCTCTGGGGAGGCTTATCAGCCTGGGGTGCTCTGGGGAGGCTTATCAGCCTGGGGTGCTCTGGGGAGGCATATCAGCCTGGGGTGCTCTGGGGAGGCTAATCAGCCTGGGGTGCTCTGGGGAAGCTAATAAGCCTGGGGTGCTCTGGGGAGGCTAATCAGCCTGGGGAGAACCAGGGGGCTGTGTATTTGTAGGTGGGCCCTATGTGACATCACAATCTCGTCTTCTAGCTCCTGTGAAGTGAACAAGAACCCGAGTACAAAAGTGATACAACGCTTTTATGTCCCGTTTTGTCCCGACATTTAGCAGCAGTGACATCTTTTGTGCATTGAAACCACTAAGATTCTGCACCTTATGAGTGCAGTAACCACAAAGTGTTTGGTGCAACTCAGCGTGAACATTACACAACTATTGCACTTTCTGTGTTTTGTAGCCTATACTGTAAGCAGAAAAAAGTAGAATTTGATTGCAGCCCCGGTATTTGGAGCATACGACCAGCATATCTATTAACGTATTTTTGCACTTTACATGAGGAGTTGTGCCTGAACTTTAGAGAATGCCCCGGGATTTTAGCAGCATTCTAGAGGATTCTCGCAGCATGGAGAAGACCTTCAGCCGCTCGCCTTCCCTGGAGCAGTAACTACCACTAAATTAAATACATCTTTTACTTGCTCTGGACCTTTCATTTAGCCGCTTTTTCTTTACCAATTTTCTTGTACTTTGTGTTTAGATCTAAATGGTTAGGCTTAAACTTCCGTCTACAAGGTAAAATCAATACATTGTGATTGCCTTGCACTACCGTGAGTTAAAGTTTGAACTGTGATAGATAACATTATTAAATCACTTCTCGAGCTCCGGCAGCCGTCTAGTTATACAGAATGTGAAGGGTGAAGTGACGCTCAACTTAGAGACCCAAACAAGGAAAATCCAGCTTTGGCTTGAGGCGCCATTGCCTATCCTCAAATTTACACTTATAATAATAATTTTATTTATATAGCGCCAACATATTCCGCAGCACTTTGCTCCTTTTAGACCAATGGGCATAATTCTAATTGTCTAATGAGATGTAGAGGCTAATGGTAATACCAGGATCAATAGTAGTTCAGGGTAGTGAATTCCCAGGAATGATGGGGGTCCTGGCAGCCAGATGCTCACCAATTAGTCAATGATCACCTATCCACATGGTATGGGATAACTTAAAAACTTGGTAAGAAAACATTGACATCAATTCCCAGAGCAGCGTCTCGTGTTCCCTCTTTGATTAGATTGGTGGTTGGTTGCGCATGCACGTTTCGGGTTCATTCATAGTCGAAGGGACTGATGGAGATAGTTGTGTGCTATGTTGTATTTTGCGCATGCGCAACCATCGCTCCATTTTGATGGAGAACGCGATCATGCGAAGGGTTTTACAGTAAAAACAGGAAGTGAGAAACTTACCAGATTTGTGGGATCTAACTGCTGAGACTCCAAGTGATCACGGTCACAAGGGTCCAACATCCTCCTCATAAATGGAGCATCGTGATCGTGCATCTGTTCCACTCTATTCAAAGTCCAATGGACCCAGTCTATGAAACTGATGGTGATAGTGGTGCACTGCATGTAGGAGCCATCCTCATCAGTCCCACAGACCTTGCGCATGCGCAACCATCTCTGCATTCAAATGGAGGACGCTGTCATTACAAAGGGTTTTATGGTGGAAACAGAATAGCTGCAAAATGCCAAATTGGGGGGTCCAAAGTGATCACTGGAATGGGGGTCCAGATCTGCTTACATGGAGCAGTGATTCCGCAGGGGCTCTGACGCTCTATGTAGAGTCTATGCGAGTGCCGAAGAGTACAGTGCATTGATATCACTGTCAGCCTCAGACTATTGCAGCTAAGCCGATATGTATACAGGCACTCCAGTGGGGTGAGGTCTTATTTTACCATTATCGGACCTGTGCTTCCACTAAACTCGCTCTACCCCATTGCAATACTTATAATTTGAGCACCTGCTTACTTGTGCAATTCAGCACTTTTTGCCTCCTTTACGCGTAGCAGTCAGAGCTCCTCACCAGATCCTCCTAATAGGGGACATTGCTTTCCATCTATTATAATATTTTACTGTGTAACATTGATATAGAAGCCGCCGTGTCTGCCGTAGGACGCTCACCACCGTGCAATTGATATATTTTACGCCGGTTGGAAAGATAATGGCGTCCCTGCAGGGAACCTCGCGCGTTATTATCAATAAACCACAGTACGCAGCATTTAGCGATGTGATTGTGGAGTCAGCAAACATTATATCACTGCAAGAATAACCATCCCAGAGGCTCTGTGCACAAGCCAAGGACATAAAGGGGTTAATAAGATGCTTTCAACCCTTTCACATATTAAAGTAAGTGGTTGATGACTTGCCGAGGATTGTGTTGTGCTTACTTTTTAACCCTTTATTGTCATCCCATATCCATTGTTCGTGGACTCCCTCTGTTGCAGAACGAAGAGTATGGGTACAGTGATAAACATGAGGGATGAGATACAGGGTGGTGCAGAACTATGGAGAGATTTGTGGGCGAGCAATAAGTTATATGCTATATTGTATTCTGTAGTGGATGGGCAACCAGTAAAATGGCTGGCACAGGATGGAAGCATCAGTGTAGCGGCTGGACAGAAAAATAAGCCTTTTCAAATTTCTAGTGCAGTAGTGCAGTTCAAATTTAGTGTTTTAAAGTTTGCATGTTTTAGCGCTGCAGTGTGCTGCCTAATTTACTTAACTAGAAAAATAAGCCTGGCTGCTTCATTCAAGACAGAATGGAGAGGAGAAAGTTGAGTAAGGGGGAGACTAAATTAGTGAAGAGTTGGTTGCAGTAGTCCACACAAGAGTGAACAGGAGCGATAGTAAGAGTTTTTGCAGTTTGGAAAGTGAGAAGAGGTCGGATTCTGGAAATGTTTTTAAGATACAGGTGACATAAGCAAGCGAGTGATAGGATATAGGGAATAAAGGAAAGAGAGTGCTCCGTACACCCTGGCAGCCGGAGAGTGCTCCGTACACCCTGGCAGCCGGAGAGTGCTCCGTACACCCTGGCAGCCGGAGAGTGCTCCGTACACCCTGGCAGCCGGAGAGTGCTCCGTACACCCTGGCAGCCGGAGAGTGCTCCGTACACCCTGGCAGCCGGAGAGTGCTCCGTACACCCTGGCAGCCGGAGAGTGCTCCGTACACCCTGGCAGCCGGAGAGTGCTCCGTACACCCTGGCAGCCGGAGAGTGCTCCGTGCACCGTGATAGCTGGAGAGTACTCCATAAACCGGGACAGCTGTAGAGTGCTCCATACACCGTGACAGCTAAAGAGTGCTCCATACACCGTGACAGCTGGAGACTGCTCCATAAACAGAGAAAGATTGACATTACTCCATAAACAGTGCCAGGTAAATAGTGTACTATGAACAGTGCCAGAAAAACTGTTTCTAAAAACAGTAGACATGACCAAGACTGCTCATTTCATTACAAAACATGCTAATATGGTCAGGATGCTGCACAGCCCTAATGATGCCCTGTTGGGGCACTGGCTGAGAGCGGCTGAGGCTGGCATAGGTGTCCTGCATTCTGACATGGCATCTTCCTGGCTTGGCACTACAGGTTGAGATGTCACTGTGTTGTTGGAGGAAGTGTCAGTAAATTAATTCTTAATCCACATTCTGACTATTGGGATTCTTGCATTGTCCTTTATTCAGGGCAAATTGGGAGGAATTTTGATAACCAAAGAGCCGGTGACAAAGAGCTGGGTCGGCAGTGCGGGATAGTAAGAGAACAGCTGCGATCTACATCTGACACAGCCGCAGCCAGAAAGACTGCATTTCATATAGCACAAACACAATACACTTTCCCCACATGTCAATGTAACCCAAGGCCAGATTAGCTGGAGGCGTCATTATTTACAGGCGCACTGTAGACGGAGTCATCCGCTGCCGAAATATCTTTCATTATGTATTCCGCAGATAAGCGCTAAGTAATGGCCGCCGTAATGCCACAATTACCGAGTGTCCAACATGTCACCCATCCAAAAGAAGGAGCGCAGATTATCTCAGGAAGCAAAGTCTATATTACTATAAAAAGGGAGCTCGCAGCGAAAAAGAATCTTAACCTACAGGCAGCAAGCGCAGAATTATAGTAGTTATATTCATGTACATAGGAGCAGTATTATAGTAGTTATATTATTGTACATAGGAGCAGTATTATAGTAGTTACATTATTGTACACAGGGGCAGTATTATAGCAGTTATATTCTTGTACATATTCTTGTGCAGATGAGCTGAAGGCTCCTACCAAAGGAACCTGGGCTTCCATAACCCCTCAGCAGTGCCACAGGCTGATCACCTCCATGCCACGCAGCATGGATACAGTAATTGATACAAAAGGAGCCCCGACCAAGTATTACAGGGAACCTGTCACCCTCAAAATCGAAGATGAGCTAAGCCCACTGGCATCAGGGGCTTATCTACAGCATTCTGTACACACCTGGGTGGGCGGTCCGATCCGATGGGCGTCGCGGTCCGGGGCCTCCCATCTTCTTACGATGACGTCCTCTTGTTGTATTCACATTGCAGCTCTGGCGCAGGTGTACTTTGTCTGTCCTGTTGAGGGCAGAGCAAAGTACTGCAGTGTGCAGGCGCCGGGAAAGGTCAGAGAGGCCCAGCACCTGCGCACTGCAGTACTTTACGCTGCCCTCAACAGGACAGACAAAGTACACCTGCGCCAGAGCTGCAATGTGAATACAACAAGAGGACGTCATCGTAAGAAGATGGGAAGCCCCGGGCCGGACCGCGATGCCCATCGGATCGGACCGCCCACCCAGGTGAGTATAATCTAACCTCTTTTTCTCATCTTTCAGGATACATCGGGGGCTTATCTACAGCATTACAGAATGCATTACAGGATGCTGTAGATAAGCCCCTGATGCCGGTGGGCTTAGCTCATCTTCGATTTTGAGGGTGACAGGTTCCCTTTAAGTGAATTTACTGAACATGCATTTCAGTAGGGAACATTTCCAATTTCCCAAACTGGTGTTATAAAGTATTCTAATTTACTGAGATAATGACTTTTGGGTTTTCATTGGCTGTAATCCATAATCATCAACATTAACAAAAATAAACACGTGAAATAGATCACTCTGTGAGTAATGACGCTATAGAATATACGAGTTTCACTTTTTGTATTGAAGAACTGAAATAAATAAACCTTTTGATGATATTCTAGTTTTGAGAGAAGCCCCTGTAGTACTGTGATATGACATTTGACTTTGGTGTTAATCTCCGCACTATTCCTTTATAATTCGGGGTGACCCGTCCTTAGCCGCGTCTCGCTGTCACTCCGATAACATTCCTCCTCTGATAGCGAATTGATCATTACATATAATTACATGTTTCTCGCTTCGTTCTCAGTATAAAACACTTGCTCCAGTCAATAAGAAATGTCCAGAAAGCGGAGGCCAAGGTGAAGCCATTACTGCTCAGTGACATTTGTGGTGACGGACACTTCATTAACTCCTCCGATCACATGGGCTCGTTTCTCCCACGACCTGCGACCTCATAATTAATCTTTAGGTTCGCTGCATGATTGATCGAGCTGTTGTGCTGATTTTCAGGATATTCCCCGATGGGGAGTATGGGGGTCGGCATATTCTCGCAGTAGGGCACTTGCATAATTCAGTGCTATTTGGTGAAAAAAAAGCTATAAAAATAAATATTATTGCGCCAGGCTGCACCTTCTCAGATTTTTCATCATTTTACTTTGCGCGTTTCAAGATGCCTCATGCAAAAACCTAAAGGGGGTTGTACTGGAGTAGAAAAAAAATAGCTTGCGTCTTTCAGATACGCGCCACCTCTGTCCACAGGCTGTGTGCGGTATTGCAGCTCAGCCATATTCACAGTAAAGGAGTAGAGCTGCAGTGCCAGGTGGGACCTGTGGACGGGTGGAGCACTGTAACGGTGAAATAAATGAGAATATAAAGACTAAGGTCCCAATTCATCAAAGCTGGCTTTCTGCATGTGACTGTTGAAGGCTGCGCAGGCGTACGGTGCACCAATAATTGCACTAAGTGACGTGGGATAGCCCCTCTCTCTCTATAAACTCCTGCAATGCTGGAAAAATTACTCTAGGCATCCTCACCAATTATCGACCCCTGAAGAACTGAGACCTGAGCAGTTCGGACCTGCAGCACGCACGGTCTCGCCAATGGTCAGATTTGTGCGCCCTCCATTTTTGCTATATGAGGCTACTTTATCGCTGCCGCATTGGATTAGCGCAGATGAACACAATTTGGCTGGATTTAGCAATAAGAACTGTATAGGAACGAGCTTGGAAGTGCTGCACTCCTCACCTAGGAGACCGGCCATCTCTGATAGACTGTAGCGGTGGCTGGAAACCTAGGCAGAGAGTAGTAAACTATACGATGAAAAATCCCCCTGCTCTTTAGAGAGAAGTGGCTTTTTTCTAAGAAGTAAGTTGTAAAGTTGATTGTTGTTACCAGAACTTTGCAATTTTACCCATTTCAGAAGTTCATGCAGAGTGACCTGTGTATACAAAAATGGCACACACACACGGGCGACTTTTTTTCCATTCTCCCATGTGTGCATTGCTGACACTTTTGCTGGAGGATACGGGGTCTGCACCCTGAATGTTGCACCCTTTGCCGAATCTGCGCTATACAGTTCTGCTCTGTGTAGATGGAGGTCCTCTGTGATAGTGGCCACATCGGTTACAGCACAGGTTTCCGGGATTGCTGGATCTAGGACTTGGTAGAACAGAACAGGATGAGATGGATTTCACATTGACGTAGATATTATGCCACGTCTGACGTGACGCGTTGTAGGATGAAGCCGGCCGTGGTCTTCAGCGCTTGCAAGAGTTAATCTAGATCAAAGAGAACGTCTGTGGTAGCCGGGACAAGCCGCCAATCATCTCCTGTAATAAACCTCACATACATAAAACCTATGAATAATTGCTCTAAAATTCTTACTGTGAAACCGTCAGTCGTCCTGCATGCAGGAATATCTGCACATACGTCTTTCGAGGGAACCTGTCACCTGATTAATGCTGCCCAAACGCTAGGCAGCACGAATCGCACCCTGGCCGCATGATTGCAGCTGCATCCCTTCAGACCAAATACAGTTAGAAGATCCGGCCATATCCAGACAAGTGCAGGTTATTGACAGGTCTCTGTAATAACAAGTGAGTCATAGACCTGTCAATCACCAGCAACAGCGCTGGGAAGAGCCGGCCAGAGGCAGCACTGCACTAGTCCGGCCTCTGGATGTGGCTCCTGGACAGATTTTCTGACTATATTTTCTCTGAAATACTCCGGCTGCATTTGTGTCCCTAGGCTGTGGCTTATGGTCAGCAGGATTCAGGTGACAGGCTCCTTCTTAAAGGGAATCTGTCACCCCCAAAATCGTATATGAGCTGCGGCCACCGGCATCAGGGGCTTATCTACAGCATTCTGTTAAGGGCAGAGCAAAGTACTGCAGTGCGCAGGTGTCGGGAAAGGTCAGAGAGGCCCGGCGTCTGCGCACTGCAGTACTTAGCTTTGCCCTCAACAGAGCAGACAAAGTACGCCTGCGCCGGAGCCACGGCAAGAAGACAAGAAGAGGACGTCATCTGATGAAGATAGGAGGTGATGGACCGGACCGTGACGTCCATCGGACCCAGAACGCAGTGGGACCGCCCCTGGGTGAGTATACTATAACCTTTATTTCTCATCTTTCAGGATACATCGGGGGCTTATCTACAGCATTACAGAATGCAATACAGAATGCTGTAGATAAGCCCCTGATGCCGGTGGCCGCAGCTCATATACGATTTTGGGGGTGACAGACTCCCTTTAAAAAAAGTTTGCTTTAAACTGAAAGGCTTTAAATGTGAATTGCAAGGAGTATGATGTATAAGGGCATATGATGTGAATTCAAGAAGGTAAAAGCAGTTCTGTAACTTGAAGATTGTGGGCCCCAATGCAAAAGCTCCAATGGGGCCCCAATTATTGCAAAGTTTTAATAGTATTAGTCTTTTCATACAGGCCAAAGGGGCTTTTTGGGCCCCCTAAGTTCTAGGGCCCGGGTGCCATTGCAACCCCTGCACCTATTATAGTTACTCCCCTGGGTACAAGGATATCGTTTTTTCACGTGGCCTTATTGGATGTCCTCAGTCATTTAGTGTGGAGGCAAATATATGACATTGCAAACGAGCAGAACTTTCCAAAAATTGTGTACAGTCTCTGATCTTTCCACTGTCAGGAGCCCCTGAGCTCGTGTCCTTGCTATGCGAGCCCCTCACATCCATGTTGGCCTTGTCAATCTGTCTCACTGCAGTCCCCAGAGTTCTATATAGT
Organism: Ranitomeya imitator; assembly: GCF_032444005.1. Classification (NCBI taxonomy): domain Eukaryota; kingdom Metazoa; phylum Chordata; class Amphibia; order Anura; family Dendrobatidae; genus Ranitomeya; species Ranitomeya imitator. The sequence continues at coordinate 137,691,568 of NC_091291.1, forward strand.
TTTTCTGACACCCAGGGCAAGAATTCCATTTGGCGCCCCCCCCAAAGCACATAGGTGATTTGCACACTTAATTTATTTACTTATTATGCTTTGCTTATATAGTGCCATCTTATTCTGCAACACTTTACAGACATCGCTGTCTCCAATGGGGCTCACAAGATAGATTTTCTATCAGAATGTCTTTAGTGTGGGAAGAAACCAGAGAATCCAGATTAAACCCACGCAAACACAGCCATAAGCCTAAAAATCGCATATGAGTGAAATGGCTGGAACCAGCAAGCAGAGCTAAATCCTGACAGTGAGTATATTACACGCTGTTAGGATTGGCTACAAGGCTTTATTTTATAAATAAGATGAAAGTCTGCAGTCACTCTAAGTGACTGCAGGCTTCTGAATTCTTACGTCGCATGCACTGCGCACTTTTAGGATTCTCCATTTCCGATGGCAAGTGAGGACGGTAATGTCAGCACACGTATGCGATTCGAATACTTCTGGCCACATTCCAACTAGACTTGTTCGGCCTCACTCAATTCATTTTCATTAAGGCTATGCACGTCTTGTCAGCACGTGACCCCGTGTACAGTTAGGGCCAGAAATATTTGGACAGTGACACAATTTTCGCGAGTTGGGCTCTGCATGCCACCACATTGGATTTGAAATGAAACCTCTACAACAGAATTCAAGTGCAGATTGTAACGTTTAATTTGAAGGGTTGAACAAAAATATCTGATAGAAAATGTAGGAATTGTACACATTTCTTTACAAACACTCCACATTTTAGGAGGTCAAAAGTAATTGGACAAATAAACATAACCCAAACAAAATATTTTTATTTTCAATATTTTGTTGCAAATCCTTTGGAGGCAATCACTGCCTTAAGTCTGGAACCCATGGACATCACCAAACGCTGGATTTCCTCCTTCTTAATGCTTTGCCAGGCCTTTACAGCCGCAGCCTTCAGGTCTTGCTTGTTTGTGGGTCTTTCCGTCTTAAGTCTGGATTTGAGCAAGTGAAATGCATGCTCAATTGGGTTTAGATCTGGAGATTGACTTGGCCATTGCAGAATGTTCCACTTTTTGGCACTCATGAACTCCTGGGTAGCTTTGGCTGTATGCTTGGGGTCATTGTCCATCTGTACTATGAAGCGCCGTCCAATCAACTTTGCAGCATTTGGCTGAATCTGGGCTGAAAGTATATCCCGGTACACTTCAGAATTCATCCGGCTACTCTTGTCTGCTCTTATGTCATCAATAAACACAAGTGACCCAGTGCCATTGAAAGCCATGCATGCCCATGCCATCACGTTGCCTCCACCATGTTTTACAGAGGATGTGGTGTGCCTTGGATCATGTGCCGTTCCCTTTCTTCTCCCCATCATTCTGGTACAGGTTGATCTTTGTCTCATCTGTCCATAGAATACTTTTCCAGAACTGAGCTGGCTTCTTGAGGTGTTTTTCTGTCTATTTTTGGTATTGATGAATGGTTTGCATCTAGATGTGAACCCTTTGTATTTACTGTCATGGAGTCTTCTCTTTACTGTTGACTTAGAGACAGATACACCTACTTCACTGAGAGTGTTCTGGACTTCAGTTGATGTTGTGAACGGGTTCTTCTTCACCAAATTAAGTATGCGGCGATCATCCACCACTGTTGTCATCCGTGGACGCCCAGGCCTTTTTGAGTTCCCAAGCTCACCAGTCAATTCCTTTTTTCTCAGAATGTACCCAACTGTTGATTTTGCTACTCCAAGCATGTCTGCTATCTCTCTGATGGATTTTTTCTTTTTTTTCAGCCTCAGGATGTTCTGCTTCACCTCAATTGAGAGTTCCTTTGACCGCATGTTGTCTGCTCACAGCAACAGCTTCTAAATGCAAAACCACACACCTGGAATCCACCCCTGACCTTTTAACTACTTCATTGATTACAGGTTAACGAGGGAGACGCCTTCAGAGTTAATTGCAGCCCTTAGAGTCCATTGTCCAATTACTTTTGGTCCCTTGAAAAAGAGGACGCTATGCATTACAGAGCTATGATTCCTAAACCCTTTCTCCGATTTGGATGTGGAAACTATCATATTGCAGCTGGGAGTGTGCACTTTCAGCCCATATTATATATATAATTGTATTTCTGAACATGTTTTTGTAAACAGCTAAAATAACAAAACTTGTGTCACTGTCCAAATATTTCTGGCCCTAACTGTATGTAAATCGCCACCGCAGTCTCCAGATGCAGCATACAATGGGACTCCAGCACCTCTCATGAAATATTTCCTCTCCTTGCCTTTCTACTATGAGTAAGGTTTGATAAAGACCCAGTGGGTCGAAACATAGTAACATAGTAACATAGTAACATAGTTAGTAAGGCCGAAAAAAGACATTTGTCCATCCAGTTCAGCCTATATTCCATCATAATAAATATCCAGATCTACGTCCTTTTACAGAACCTAATAATTGTATGATACAATATTGTTCTGCTCCAGGAAGACATCCAGGCCTCTCTTGAACCCCTCGACTGAGTTCGCCATCACCACCTCCTCAGGCAAGCAATTCCAGATTCTCACTGCCCTAACAGTAAAGAATCCTCTTCTATGTTGGTGGAAAAACCTTCTCTCCTCCAGACGCAAAGAATGCCCCCTTGTGCCCGTCACCTTCCTTGGTATAAACAGATCCTCAGCTAGATATTTGTATTGTCCCCTTATATACTTATACATGGTTATTAGATCGCCCCTCATTCGTCTTTTTTCTAGACTAAATAATCCTAATTTCGCTAATCTATCTGGGTATTGTAGTTCTCCCATCCCCTTTATTAATTTTGTTGCCCTCCTTTGTACTCTCTCTAGTTCCATTATATCCTTCCTGAGCACCGGTGCCCAAAACTGGACACAGTACTCCATGTGCGGTCTAACTAGGGATTTGTACAGAGGCAGTATAATGCTCTCATCATGTGTATCCAGACCTCTTTTAATGCACCCCATGATCCTGTTTGTCTTGGCAGCTGCTGCCTGGCACTGGCTGCTCCAGGTAAGTTTATCATTAACTAGGATCCCCAAGTCCTTCTCCCTGTCAGATTTACCCAGTGGTTTCCCGTTCAGTGTGTAATGGTGATATTGATTCCCTCTTCCCATGTGTATAACCTTACATTTATCATTGTTAAACCTCATCTGCCACCTTTCAGCCCAAGTTTCCAACTTATCCAGATCCATCTGTAGCAGAATACTATCTTCTCTTGTATTAACTGCTTTACATAGTTTTGTATCATCTGCAAATATCGATATTTTACTGTGTAAACCTTCTACCAGATCATTAATGAATATGTTGAAGAGAACAGGTCCCAATACTGACCCCTGCGGTACCCCACTGGTCACAGCGACCCAGTTAGAGACTATACCATTTATAACCACCCTCTGCTTTCTATCACTAAGCCAGTTACTAACCCATTTACACACAATTTCCCCCAGACCAAGCATTCTCATTTTGTGTACCAACCTCTTGTGCGGCACGGTATCAAACGCTTTGGAAAAATCGAGATATACCACGTCCAATGACTCACCGTGGTCCAGTCTATAGCTTACCTCTTCATAAAAACTGATTAGATTGGTTTGACAGGAGCGATTTCTCATAAACCCATGCTGATATGGAGTTAAACAGTTATTCTCATTGAGATAATCCAGAATAACATCCCTCAGAAACCCTTCAAATATTTTACCAACAATAGAGGTTAGACTTACTGGCCTATAATTTCCAGGTTCACTTTTAGAGCCCTTTTTGAATATTGGCACCACATTTGCTATGCGCCAATCCTGCGGAACAGACCCTGTCGCTATAGAGTCCCTAAAAATAAGAAATAATGGTTTATCTATTACATTACTTAGTTCTCTTAGTACTCGTGGGTGTATGCCATCCGGACCCGGAGATTTATCTATTTTAATCTTATTTAGCCGGTTTCGCACCTCTTCTTGGGTTAGATTGGTGACCCTTAATATAGGGTTTTCATTGTTTCTTGGGATTTCACCTAGCATTTCATTTTCCACCGTGAATACCGTGGAGAAGAAGGTGTTTAATATGTTAGCTTTTTCCTCGTCATCTACAACCATTCTTTCCTCACTATTTTTTAAGGGGCCTACATTTTCAGTTTTTATTCTTTTACTATTGATATAGTTGAAGAACAGTTTGGGATTAGTTTTACTCTCCTTAGCAATGTGCTTCTCTGTTTCCTTTTTGGCAGCTTTAATTAGTTTTTTAGATAAAGTATTTTTCTCCCTATAGTTTTTTAGAGCTTCAATGGTGCCATCCTGCTTTAGTAGTGCAAATGCTTTCTTTTTACTGTTAATTGCCTGTCTTACTTCTTTGTTTAGCCACATTGGGTTTTTCCTATTTCTAGTCCTTTTATTCCCACAAGGTATAAACCGCTTACACTGCCTATTTAGGATGTTCTTAAACATTTCCCATTTATTATCTGTATTCTTATTTCTGAGGATATTGTCCCAGTCTACCAGATTAAGGGCATCTCTAAGCTGGTCAAACTTTGCCTTCCTAAAGTTCAGTGTTTTTGTGACTCCCTGACAAGTCCCCCTAGTGAAAGACAGGTGAAACTGCACAATATTGTGGTCGCTATTTCCTAGATGCCCGACCACCTGCAGATTTGTTATTCTGTCAGGTCTATTAGATAGTATTAGGTCTAAAAGTGCTGCTCCTCTGGTTGGATTCTGCACCAATTGTGAAAGATAATTTTTCTTGGTTATTAGCAGAAACCTGTTGCCTTTATGGGTTTCACAGGTTTCTGTTTCCCAGTTAATATCCGGGTAGTTAAAGTCCCCCATAACCAAGACCTCATTATGGTTACCTTAGACCATTGGAATACCTTATTGTCTCAACTGCGGTGAATCATTTAATTTTGGTGTTTTGAAAATAAAATTCTAAATTGTTTGCAACATAAAGGAATTCTGAGTGTGACTATTTCTCCTTGGGATTACATTTTGTGGAATAACTCCATGTTCAGTCAGCACCACCATAGCAAGAGTGCGCGTATTTTTATTTTCTACTATGTAAATCGCCAGCACAAAATAATCCTGACAGTGTGCAGTGCGCAGTGTGAGAATTCAGAAGTCTGCAGTTACATAGAATGACTGCAGACTCATCACAAACCTGGACATCCCCTTTAATGTTCCTAACAAATAAAACTATGAGAATTAGTATCACAAAAAACAAGTACATCTAGGTACCTTTTTAGATGAACGACTCCAGAAACAACGTCTCTACATTTTGTCCAGATGCCATGATGACTCTTCTCTCCCACAGCCGTCTCCGCAGACTTCCATCTTCTCCGGTCTTGTGCAGCACATCCCCACACGACGCCCTGAAAGATAGCAGTGTCATTATAATGCTCCCGTATAAAAATATCTGCCGTATGCTGAGCCTCTGAAAAAATAATTGCCCCTCAGTATATTCTCTGCACAAATTATGACTGCCCTCTCCTTTATATATTGGGCCTCCCCTCAATAGTCTCCTCATACATTCCCCCTTGCCTCCTCATGATGTCTTCTTTCACATCCCCTGCTAACCATACTGTCTTCAACCATCACCCCGTTCTGTGTCTGCACCAATCCCCCACTCCCCATACTGTCTGCACCTATGTCTCCCAATCACCATACTGTGAATGCACCCATCCCCCCATACTGTTTCCTCATACAGGCCCCCAATCTCGCCACTTGACCCTCACACTGTGGTTTCAAATCTTTCCCATTTTCCATATTGTGTCTGCACCGGTCCCTCCCTTGCTCCCCAAATCTCCCCCCCCCCCCCCACAGAATGAACCTTCCCCCCCCACAGAATAAATCTCCCCCCCCCCACAGAATAAATCTCCCCCCCCCCCACAGAATAAATCTTCCTCCCACAGAACATATCCCCCCACAGAACATATCCCCCCCACAGAACATATCCCCCCCACAGAACATATCCCCCCCACAGAACATACTCCCCCCCACAGAACATACCCCCCCCCCCACAGAACATATCTCCCCCTCACAGAATAAATCTCCCCCCACACACACACACACATATACAAACAGAATATATCTTCCTCCTCACACAATGAATCCCCCCTCACATTTAATCTCCGGAGTCTTCAGCTCCACAGTGGAGCACTTACCACCGATGCTCTTCGCGCTTCTGGGCGCCGGCGAGTGACGTCATCAGCGTGATCACATGACCTGATCACGCTGCTGGCGACGTTATCTCAATTGTACTCTCTTCTGGGCGCGAGTACACTTGCACGCAGAGAAGCTGCAGCGCGCCGGCTCTCAGCTTCCCCGTGGCGCAGAGGACTGCCGACTCCCAGAATGCAGCCGCCAGGGGAGACACATCGGACCGCCACATTAGGCGTCCTGACTGCGCTCCCCCTGCCGGCTGTCCCCCACCCCCTCCCCCTTACACGCCTCTGGCTCCAGGCCCGGTTCCTCTATGATCCCCACACCGGCCACTGCAATACTTCACATCAGGCTCCTCCCGATGCCTCCGCGCTCACTGTGCCCACTTGACAGTTCAGGACCTGTACCTGCTCCGCAGTCTGTGGGCGCCGGAGCACGCAGCTCATTGTTACAGCTCTCTACCTGGATCTCTTCCTCCTCTCCTTTTCCTTTCCTGTCCTCTACCAGGGAGGCCTCTTCCTCCTCTCCTTTTCCTTTCCTGTCCTCTACCAGGGAGGCCTCTTCCTCCTCTCCTTTTCCTGTCCTCTACCAGGGAGGCCTCTTCCTCCTCTCCTTTTCATTTCCTGTCCTCTACCAGGGAGGCCTCTTCCTCCTCTCCTTTTCATTTCCTGTCCTCTACCAGGGAGGCCTCTTCCTCCTCTCCTTTTCATTTCCTGTCCTCTACCAGGGAGGCCTCTTCCTCCTCTCCTTTTCATTTCTTCCTTTCCTCTACCAGGGAGGCCTCTTCCTCCTCTCCTTTTCCTGTCCTCTACCAGGGAGGCCTCTTCCTCCTCTCCTTTTCCTGTCCTCTACCAGGGAGGCCTCTTCCTCCTCTCCTTTTCATTTCCTGTCCTCTACCAGGGAGGCCTCTTCCTCCTCTACCAGGGAGTTCTCTTCCTCCTCTCCTTTCCACGACAAGGAAGCCCTCTTCCTCCTTTCCTCTCCTCTACCAGGGAGGTCTCTTCCTCCTCTCCTTTTCCTTTCCTCTACCGGGGAGGCCTCTTCCTCCTCTCCTTTTCCTTTCTTCTACCAGGGAGGTCTCTTCCTCCGTTTCCTTTCCTGTTCTCTACCAGGGAGGTCTCTTCCTTCTCTCCTTTTCCTTTCCTGTCCTCTACCAGGGAGGCATCTTCCTCCTCTCCTTTTTCTTTCCTCTACCAGGGAGGTTTCTTCCTTTTTTCCTTTTCTCCTTTCCTCTACCAGGGAGGCCTCTTCCTCCTCTACTTTTCCTTTCTTCCTTTCCTCTACCAGGGAAGCCTCTTCCTCCTCTACTTTTCCTTTCTTCCTTTCCTCTACCAGGGAGGCCTCTTCCTCCTCTCCTTTTCCTTTCCTGTCCTCTACCAGGGAGGCCTCTTCCTCCTCTCTTTTTCCTTTCCTGTCCTCTACCAAGGAGGCCTCTTCCTCCTCTCCTTTTCCTTTCCTGTCCTCTACCAGGGAGGCCTCTTCCTCCTCTCCTTTTCCTTTCCTGTCCTCTACCAGGAAAGTCTCTTCCTCCTCTCCTTTTCCTTTCCTGTCCTCTACCAGGGAGGCCTCTTCCTTCTCTCCTGTAACCTTCCTCTGTAACTTGGGTCGCTGCACTATTCCACATCCTTCCACTACTCATGTATCTCCATGTAGCTCCAGTATTTCTGGATTCTGTAGTAAGAAGTTGTAAAGCTTTTTCTCCAAGCTGCAGTTGGCCTTTCAGACAGGCGATGACCTTCATTACTATGTGTGCTGATGCACTGGTACAATTGGCAGCCTCAGCTCTGCTACATCGATGCTTCCCCAGCGTTAGTCTTGTAAGATCTGCTCCAGCAGTTATAAATTCCCGTAGATGTTTGTCAGTCAATACCATAAGACATCCTCAGACTCAAACCTGTGACTGATACACTGTGACGAGATCGCTGGTACAAAGAGACAGACGCACAGCGGAGTATCACCCTTCTGCAGATGATGATCCTGCGCGGAGTGTACACAGCGTTCCACCTACGAAATCCCCAGCTCCCTGCGCCATCTCCTGCCATCTGCACAGTGTACACAATTCATAATGAGTCTTACAAACCGTATCTGCTCCCAAGACCCTCTCGGCAAGCCTAGAAGATCCGAAAATTAACTATTTGATTGACCTAGACCACCAGGAATCTTTAAATCGACTACTTCACTGCCCTAGACCACCAGGGGTACTAGAATTAACCCTACACTGTCTTTGATCTCACATATACTAGAAATAATCCCTTTACTTCCCTAATCCACCAGGGTTCCTTACATTGAAAAGATCACTGTTCTAGACTACTATTAGAGCTCGCCATTCTCCTGCCCTAGACCACCAGGGGTATTATATCTCGCCATTCTACTCCTCTAGACCACCAGGGGTATTATATCTCGCCATTCTCCTGCCCTAGACCACCAGGGGTATTAGAACTTGCCATTCTCCTGCCCTAGACCACCAGGGGTATTATATCTCGCCATTCTCCTGCCCTAGACCACCAGGGGTATTGGAACTTGCCATTCTACTCCCCTAGACCACCAGGGGTATTATCTCTCACCTTTCTCCAGCCCTAGACCACCAGGGGTATTAGAACTTGCCATTCTACTGCCCTAGACCACCAGGGGTATTAGAACTTGCCATTCTGCCCTAGACCACCAGGGGTATTAAAAATTGCCATTCTACTGCCCTAGACCACTAGGGATATTACAGCTCGCCATTCTACTGCCCAAGGCCACCATGGGTATTATATCTCGCCATTCTACTGCCCTAGACCACCAGGGGTATTAGAACTTGCCATTCTACTGCCCTAGACCACCAGGGGTATGAGCTCTCGCCATTCTACTGCCCTAGACCACCAGGAGTATTAGAGCTCGCCATTCCACTGCCCTAGACCACTAGGGGTATGAGAACTTGCCACTCTCCTGCTCTAGACCTCCAGGGGTATTAGAACTTGCCATTCTACTGCCCTAGACCACTAGGGATACTGAACCTGACTATTTCAGTGCCATAGTATACCATGGAACCTTAAATTGACAACTTCACTGCCCTAAACTACACCAGCACTATAAGTAACCCTCCAATGTCCTAGACGGTTACTAGAATTAACTCCTTCACTGAGCTAGACCACCAGGGCTCCTTAAAGGGAACCTGTCACCTGAATTTGGCGGGACTGGTTTTGGGTCATATGGGCGGAGTTTTCGGGTGTTTGATTCACCCTTTCCTTACCCGCTGGCTGCATGCTGGCCGCAATATTGGATTGAAGTTCATTCTCTGTCCTCCGTAGTACATGCCTGCACAAGGCAATATTGCTTTGCACAGGCGTGTACTACGGAGGACGTAGAATGAACTTCAATCCAATATTGCGGCCAGCATGCAGCCAGCGGGTAAGGAAAGGGTGAATCAAACACCCGAAAACTCCGCCCATATGACCCAAAACCCAGTCCCGCCAAATTCAGGTGACAGAGTCCCTTTAAATTCACCACTTCAGTGCCTTAGACCACAGAGGATACTAGATATAACCCTTCTATTACTATTCTATTAGACCAACCAGGATGCAGAAACTGCCCTAGACCACCAGGCATCCTTAAATGGATTGCCCTAGACTACCAGGGGTGCTATAATTAACCCCTAATTGTCGTGGACTACTAGTGATTCTGGCATTAACCCTTACTCTGGCATAAAACCTTCAAGGAGCCTTAAGTTAAACATTCACTGGGATAGACCACAATTGATAATTTCATTAACCCATTCACTGCCCTATGCCACCAGGGATACTAAAATTAACCCTTTTCCTGCCTACACTTCCAGGAATACATTGATCCCTCCACTGTCCTAGAAAATTGGCATTACCCATTTTACTGCCTGAGCGAGATTAGGGCTGGGAATTTTCGGCATACAGGTGCAATATTGGAGTGTTCTAAAAATCAATGATTGCAGCGGTTGCAGAAGTGTCACCCCCTGTGTGTGCTGGACCCTGCACTGTACGCGGCGCGGTTAATTTCCCGCTGCCCCCGGGCGCGATATATGGATTCTAATAGCACAGGATTGTCATTTCTGAGTCACCGCAGGTCTTCACAGAAAAGCGTTTCTACACACGATCAATGGTTGTTACAACAATTTCCCAGGGCGTAAAATCAATAGTCACCAGAATCCCATCGCCGTGCTGGGCTGTAATTTTCTGTATGATGCTGATGTGAAGAAGCTTGTTACACTGAGTACATTTACTGGGCAGTCTGCCTTATTTTCTGCACTTAAAGTTGATTTTCACAAAAGGACTACAAGTCAAAGCATGCAACAATAATTTAAAGGGTGCTTATGGGTGAGATAAGTTACATAGACGGTGATGTGGTGGTCTTGAGAGGTGGGTGGTGGAGACCCCTGTATTAGGTACTGCACATAGCAGACATTTAAGTTGTCCAGAACTGTTCTTATAGAGTAACAGAGTTACCGTCATTTATTATTTAATTTCACAAATCAATGGTACAAAGAAACTTGACAACATATCTAATCAGAGAAATTCGCATCTCTCTCCTCCTGGACTGATCATTTATTCTTAACATTCTCAATTCACCAGTACAATGTGTCTTCAGTGTAGACAGACTTTCCCATTACTGAGATAGATGACAGTTGGTGCTTATAAAGTTTTGTGGAGAACGGTTACTGACATTTCAGGAGAACTTTCATCAGAATCTCGGTGTCGGCCTTTTGTTCTTTCGCCTCCACCGAATTTTAACAGCACCAATCTCCAATCTTAGTGATTTGTGAAGTCTCAGAGAGAACAGGCGACTACAGTGTAAACATTGAAACATTGAATGTCCTGGGTAAAGGCAGTTACAGCATTGCGAACACAGTTTGAAAGCACGGAGGAGCTTGTTAAGCAATTAGGCCAGCAACAGCAGCAGAACCCAAAGGATACTAACGAACTCCTGATCCAGCAGTGTCAACATCAGCAGCAGGAGTTTCATACCTCCCAACCGTCCCGTATCCAGCGGGACTGTCCCAATTTTGACAGTCAGCCCCGCGATCCTGGGCGGAACATTAGTTGGGAGGTGTGCTGCAATATCAGGCGGTCAGCCTCATCCCTGCACCTGCAGAGCAGCCTGGGCACAGCACACCACATATTGGCTGCTCCGTGTGCACAGGACCTGTGAGAAGGTCACAGGGGGAAGGAGTCAGGGGTCACATGATCGGGAGGACCTCCGTGGATTGCAGGACTCGGCTGTGCTGCCAACTTGCCATCCATGGTGCTGCTGGATGAGGTAAGTAAGCTGCCTGTTATGTGTGGGGTTAATAATAATAATAATAATCTTTATTTTTATATAGCGCTAACATATTCCGCAGCGCTTTACATTTTTGCACACATTATCATCACTGTCCCCGATGGGGCTCACAATCTAAATTCCCTATCAGTATGTCTTTGGAATGTGGGAGGAAGCCGGAGTGCCCGGAGGAAACCCACGCAAACACGGAGAGAACATACAAACTCTTTGCAGATGTTGTCCTTGGTGGGGTTTGAACCCAGGACCCCAGCGCTGCAAGGCTGTAGTGCTAACCACTGCGCCACCGTGCCGCCCCCGGTTAGGAGGTGTTTACAGTGTGGATGTAGCAGAGCCATGTGTGTACGGAGCAGAGCCGTGTGTGTATGAAGTGTATGGAGCGGAGCTGAATGTGTACGAGGTGTGTTATGAAAGGCAATTCAGAATCACAATGGACATGGAGGTCAGAGCACATACAGTGAACTGACAATAACCCAAAATAATAGAACGAGCTCTGAGACGTGGGAACTCTGCAGACCGCAATCCCTAAGCCTATCAAACCACACTAAAGGTAGCCGTGGAGCGCTCCTGACCAGAACCTAGGCGCCTTGTCACAGCCTGAGAAACTAGCTAATCCTGAAGATAGAAAAATAAGCCTACCTTGCCTCAGAGAAATTCCCCAAACGAAAAGGCAGCCCCCCACATATAATGACTGTGAGTAAGATGAAAACACAAACATAGAGATGAAACAGATTTAGCAAAGTGAGGCCCGACTAGCTGAACAGAACGAGGATAGGGAAGATAACTTTGCGGTCAGCACAAAAACCTATAAAAAACCACGCAGAGGGGACAAAAAGACCCTCCGCACCGACTAACGGTACGGAGGTGGTCCCTCTGCGTCTCAGAGCTTCCAGCAGGCGAGAAAAACCAATAAAGCAAGCTGGACAGAAAAATAGCAACAAAATAACATAAGCAAAACTTAGCTTTGCAGAGCAGCAGGCCACAGGAATGATCCAGGGAAAAAACAAGTCCCACACTGAAACATTGACAGGAAGCATAGATCAAAGCATCAGGTGGAGTTAAGTAGAGAAGAAGCTAACGAGCTCACCAGATCACCTGAGGGAGGAAAGTCAGAAGCTGCAGTACCACTTTCCTCCACAAACGGAAGATCCCAGAGAGAATCAGCCGAAGTACCACTTGTGACCACAGGAGTGAACTCTGCCACAGAATTCACAACAGTACCCCCCCCCCCCCCCTTGAGGAGGGTCACCGAACCCTCACCAGAGCCCCCAGGCCGACCAGGATGAGCCACATGAAAGGCACGAACAAGATCGGGAGCATGGACATCAGAGGCAAAAACCCAGGAATTATCCTCCTGAGCATAACCCTTCCACTTAACCAGATACTGGAGTTTCCGTCTTGAAACACGAGAATCCAAAATCTTCTCCACAATATACTCCAATTCCCCCTCCACCAAAACCGGGGCAGGAGGCTCAACAGATGGAACCATAGGTGCCACGTATCTCCGCAACAATGACCTATGGAATACGTTATGTATGGAAAAAGAATCTGGAAGGGTCAGACACAGGATTAAGAACCTCAGAAATCCTATACGGACCAATAAAACGAGGTTTAAACTTAGGAGAGGAAACCTTCATAGGAATATGACGAGAAGATAACCAAACCAGATCCCCAACACGAAGTCGGGGACCCACACGGCGTCTGCGATTAGCGAAAAGTTGAGCCTTCTCCTGGGACAAGGTCAAATTGTCCACTACCTGAGTCCAAATCTGCTGCAACCTGTCCACCACAGCATCCACACCAGGACAGTCCGAAGACTCAACCTGTCCAGAAGAGAAAGGAGGATGGAACCCAGAATTGCAGAAAAACGGTGAAACCAAGGTAGCCGAGCTGGCCCGATTATTAAGGGCGAACTCAGCCAAAGGCAAAAAGGACACCCAGTCATCCTGATCAGCAGAAACAAAGCACCTCAGATATGTTTCCAAGGTCTGATTGGTTCGCTCGGTCTGGCCATTAGTCTGAGGATGGAAAGCCGAGGAAAAAGACAAGTCAATGCCCATCCTACCACAAAAGGCTCGCCAAAACCTCGAAACAAACTGGGAACCTCTGTCAGAAACAATATTCTCTGGAATGCCATGCAAACGAACCACATGCTGGAAGAACAAAGGTACCAAATCAGAGGAGGAAGGCAATTTAGACAAGGGTACCAGATGGACCATCTTAGAAAAGCGATCACAGACCACCCAAATGACTGACATCTTTTGAGAAACGGGAAGGTCAGAAATAAAATCCATAGAGATATGTGTCCAAGGCCTCTTCGGGACCGGCAAGGGCAAAAGCAACCCACTGGCACGAGAACAGCAGGGCTTAGCCCGAGCACAAATCCCACAGGACTGCACAAAATTACGCACATCCCGCGACAGAGAGGGCCACCAAAAGGATCTAGCCACTAACTCTCTGGTACCAAAGATTCCAGGATGACCAGCCAACACCGAACAATGAAGTTCAGAGATAACTCTATTCGTCCACCTATCAGGGACAAACAGTTTCTCCGCTGGGCAACGATCAGGTTTATTAGCCTGAAATTTTTGCAGCACCCGCCGCAAATCAGGGGAGATGGCAGACACAATTACTCCTTCCTTGAGGATACCCGCCGGCTCAGATAAACCCGGAGAGTCGGGTACAAAACTCCTAGACAGAGCATCCGCCTTCACATTTTTAGAGCCCGGAAGGTACGAAATCACAAAGTCAAAACGGGCAAAAAACAACGACCAACGAGCTTGTCTAGGATTCAAGCGCTTGGCAGACTCGAGATAAGTCAAGTTCTTATGATCAGTCAATACCACCACGCGATGCTTAGCTCCTTCAAGCCAATGACGCCACTCCTCGAATGCCCACTTCATGGCCAGCAACTCTCGGTTGCCCACATCATAATTACGCTCAGCAGGCGAAAACTTCCTGGAAAAGAAAGCGCATGGTTTCATCACTGAGCAACCAGAACCTCTCTGCGACAAAACAGCCCCTGCTCCAATCTCAGAAGCATCAACCTCGACCTGGAACGGAAGAGAAACATCTGGTTGACACAACACAGGGGCAGAAGAAAAACGACGCTTCAAATCTTGAAAAGCTTCCACAGCAGCAGAAGACCAATTGACCACATCAGCACCCTTCTTGGTCAAATCGGTCAGTGGTTTAGCAATACTAGAAAAATTGCAGATGAAGCGACGATAAAAATTAGCAAAGCCCAGGAACTTTTGCAGACTTTTCAGAGATGTCGGCTGAGTCCAATCATGGATGGCTTGGACCTTAACAGGATCCATCTCGATAGTAGAAGGGGAAAAGATGAACCCCAAAAATGAAACCTTCTGCACACCAAAGAGACACTTTGATCCCTTCACAAACAAAGAATTAGCACGCAGGACCTGAAAAACCGTTCTGACCTGCTTCACATGAGACTCCCAATCATCCGAGAAGATCAAAATGTCATCCAAGTACACAATCAGGAATTTATCCAGGTACTCTCGGAAGATGTCATGCATAAAGGACTGAAACACTGATGGAGCATTGGCAAGTCCGAACGGCATCACGAGATACTCAAAATGACCCTCGGGCGTATTAAATGCAGTTTTCCATTCATCACCTTGCTTAATTTGCACCAGATTATACGCACCACGAAGATCTATCTTTGTGAACCAACTAGCCCCCTTAATCCGAGCAAACAGATCAGATAACAATGGCAAGGGGTACTGAAATTTAACCGTGATCTTATTAAGAAGGCGGTAATCTATACAAGGTCTCAGCGAACCATCCCTCTTGGCTACAAAAAAGAACCCTGCTCCTAATGGCGACGATGACGGGCCAATATGCCCCTTCTCCAGGGATTCCTTCACATAACTGCGCATAGCGGTGTGCTCAGGCACGGACAAATTAAACAATCGACCTTTTGGGAATTTACTACCTGGAATCAAATTGATAGCACAATCACAATCCCTATGCGGAGGTAGGGTATTGGACTTGGGCTCATCAAATACATCCCGGTAATCAGACAAGAACTCTGGGACCTCAGAAGGAGTGGATGATGAAATTGACAGAAATGGAACATCACCATGTACCCCCCTGCGATTCGAATACTTCTGGCCACATTCCAACTAGACTTGTTCGGCCTCACTCAATTCATTTTCATTAAGGCTATGCACGTCTTGTCAGCATGTGACCCCGTGTACAGTTAGGGCCAGAAATATTTGGACAGTGACACAATTTTCGCGAGTTGGGCTCTGCATGCCACCACATTGGATTTGAAATGAAACCTCTACAACAGAATTCAAGTGCAGATTGTAACGTTTAATTTGAAGGGTTGAACAAAAATATCTGATAGAAAATGTAGGAATTGTACACATTTCTTTACAAACACTCCACATTTTAGGAGGTCAAAAGTAATTGGACAAATAAACATAACCCAAACAAAATATTTTTATTTTCAATATTTTGTTGCAAATCCTTTGGAGGCAATCACTGCCTTAAGTCTGGAACCCATGGACATCACCAAACGCTGGGTTTCCTCCTTCTTAATGCTTTGCCAGGCCTTTACAGCCGCAGCCTTCAGGTCTTGCTTGTTTGTGGGTCTTTCCGTCTTAAGTCTGGATTTGAGCAAGTGAAATGCATGCTCAATTGGGTTTAGATCTGGAGATTGACTTGGCCATTGCAGAATGTTCCACTTTTTGGCACTCATGAACTCCTGGGTAGCTTTGGCTGTATGCTTGGGGTCATTGTCCATCTGTACTATGAAGCGCCGTCCAATCAACTTTGCAGCATTTGGCTGAATCTGGGCTGAAAGTATATCCCGGTACACTTCAGAATTCATCCGGCTACTCTTGTCTGCTCTTATGTCATCAATAAACACAAGTGACCCAGTGCCATTGAAAGCCATGCATGCCCATGCCATCACGTTGCCTCCACCATGTTTTACAGAGGATGTGGTGTGCCTTGGATCATGTGCCGTTCCCTTTCTTCTCCAAACTTTTTTCTTCCCATCATTCTGGTACAGGTTGATCTTTGTCTCATCTGTCCATAGAATACTTTTCCAGAACTGAGCTGGCTTCTTGAGGTGTTTTTCTGCAAATTTAACTCTGGCCTGTCTATTTTTGGTATTGATGAATGGTTTGCATCTAGATGTGAACCCTTTGTATTTACTGTCATGGAGTCTTCTCTTTACTGTTGACTTAGAGACAGATACACCTACTTCACTGAGAGTGTTCTGGACTTCAGTTGATGTTGTGAACGGGTTCTTCTTCACCAAATTAAGTATGCGGCGATCATCCACCACTGTTGTCATCCGTGGACGCCCAGGCCTTTTTGAGTTCCCAAGCTCACCAGTCAATTCCTTTTTTCTCAGAATGTACCCAACTGTTGATTTTGCTACTCCAAGCATGTCTGCTATCTCTCTGATGGATTTTTTCTTTTTTTTCAGCCTCAGGATGTTCTGCTTCACCTCAATTGAGAGTTCCTTTGACCGCATGTTGTCTGCTCACAGCAACAGCTTCCAAATGCAAAACCACACACCTGGAATCCACCCCTGACCTTTTAACTACTTCATTGATTACAGGTTAACGAGGGAGACGCCTTCAGAGTTAATTGCAGCCCTTAGAGTCCATTGTCCAATTACTTTTGGTCCCTTGAAAAAGAGGACGCTATGCATTACAGAGCTATGATTCCTAAACCCTTTCTCCGATTTGGATGTGGAAACTATCATATTGCAGCTGGGAGTGTGCACTTTCAGCCCATATTATATATATATAATTGTATTTCTGAACATGTTTTTGTAAACAGCTAAAATAACAAAACTTGTGTCACTGTCCAAATATTTCTGGCCCTAACTGTATGTAAATCGCCACCGCAGTCTCCAGATGCAGCATACAATGGGACTCCAGCACCTCTCATGAAATATTTCCTCTCCTTGCCTTTCTACTATGAGTAAGGTTTGATAAAGACCCAGTGGGTCGAAACGTTACCTTAGACCATTGGAATACCTTATTGTCTCAACTGCGGTGAATCATTTAATTTTGGTGTTTTGAAAATAAAATTCTAAATTGTTTGCAACATAAAGGAATTCTGAGTGTGACTATTTCTCCTTGGGATTACATTTTGTGGAATAACTCCATGTTCAGTCAGCACCACCATAGCAAGAGTGCGCGTATTTTTCTTTTCTACTATGTAAATCGCCAGCACAAAATAATCCTGACAGTGTGCAGTGCGCAGTGTGAGAATTCAGAAGTCTGCAGTTACATAGAATGACTGCAGACTCATCACAAACCTGGACATCCCCTTTAATGTTCCTAACAAATAAAACTATGAGAATTAGTATCACAAAAAACAAGTACATCTAGGTACCTTTTTAGATGAACGACTCCAGAAACAACGTCTCTACATTTTGTCCTGATGCCATGATGACTCTTCTCTCCCACAGCCGTCTCCGCAGACTTCCATCTTCTCCGGTCTTGTGCAGCACATCCCCACACGACGCCCTGAAAGATAGCAGTGTCATTATAATGCTCCCGTATAAAAATATCTGCCGTATGCTGAGCCTCTGAAAAAATAATTGCCCCTCAGTATATTCTCTGCACAAATTATGACTGCCCTCTCCTTTATATATTGGGCCTCCCCTCAATAGTCTCCTCATACATTCCCCCTTGCCTCCTCATGATGTCTTCTTTCACATCCCCTGCTAACCATACTGTCTTCAACCATCACCCCGTTCTGTGTCTGCACCAATCCCCCACTCCCCATACTGTCTGCACCTATGTCTCCCAATCACCATACTGTGAATGCACCCATCCCCCCATACTGTTTCCTCATACAGGCCCCCAATCTCGCCACTTGACCAAATCTTTCCCATTTTCCATATTGTGTCTGCACCGGTCCCTCCCTTGCTCCCCAAATCTCCCCCCCCCCCCACAGAATGAACCTTCCCCCCCCACAGAATAAATCTCCCCCCCCACAGAATAAATCTCCCCCCCCCCACAGAATAAATCTTCCTCCCACAGAACATATCCCCCCCACAGAACATATCCCCCCCACAGAACATACTCCCCCCCACAGAACATACCCCCCCCACAGAACATATCTCCCCCTCACAGAATAAATCTCCCCCCACACACACACACACACATATACAAACAGAATATATCTTCCTCCTCACACAATGAATCCCCCCTCACATTTAATCTCCGGAGTCTTCAGCTCCACAGTGGAGCACTTACCACCGATGCTCTTCGCGCTTCTGGGCGCCGGCGAGTGACGTCATCAGCGTGATCACATGACCTGATCACGCTGCTGGCGACGTTATCTCAATTGTACTCTCTTCTGGGCGCGAGTACACTTGCACGCAGAGAAGCTGCAGCGCGCCGGCTCTCAGCTTCCCCGTGGCGCAGAGGACTGCCGACTCCCAGAATGCAGCCGCCAGGGGAGACACATCGGACCGCCACATTAGGCGTCCTGACTGCGCTCCCCCTGCCGGCTGTCCCCCACCCCCTCCCCCTTCCCCTTACACGCCTCTGGCTCCAGGCCCGGTTCCTCTATGATCCCCACACCGGCCACTGCAATACTTCACATCAGGCTCCTCCCGATGCCTCCGCGCTCACTGTGCCCACTTGACAGTTCAGGACCTGTACCTGCTCCGCAGTCTGTGGGCGCCGGAGCACGCAGCTCATTGTTACAGCTCTCTACCTGGATCTCTTCCTCCTCTCCTTTTCCTTTCCTGTCCTCTACCAGGGAGGCCTCTTCCTCCTCTCCTTTTCCTTTCCTGTCCTCTACCAGGGAGGCCTCTTCCTCCTCTCCTTTTCCTGTCCTCTACCAGGGAGGCCTCTTCCTCCTCTCCTTTTCATTTCCTGTCCTCTACCAGGGAGGCCTCTTCCTCCTCTCCTTTTCCTTTCCTGTCCTCTACCAGGGAGGCCTCTTCCTCCTCTACCAGGGAGTTCTCTTCCTCCTCTCCTTTCCACGACAAGGGAGCCCTCTTCCTCCTTTCCTCTCCTCTACCAGGGAGGTCTCTTCCTCCTCTCCTTTTCCTTTCCTCTACCAGGGAGGCCTCTTCCTCCTCTCCTTTTCCTTTCCTGTCCTCTACCAGGGAGGCCTCTTCCTCCTCTCCTTTTCCTTTCCTGTCCTCTACCAGGGAGGCCTCTTCCTCCTCTCCTTTTCCTTTCCTCTACCAGGGAGGCCTCTTCCTCCTCTCCTTTTCCTTTCCTCTACCAGGGAGGCCTCTTCCTCCTCTCCTTTTCCTTTCCTGTCCTCTACCAGGGAGGCCTCTTCCTCCTCTCCTTTTCCTTTCTTCTACCAGGGAGGTCTCTTCCTCCGTTTCCTTTCCTGTTCTCTACCAGGGAGGTCTCTTCCTTCTCTCCTTTTCCTTTCCTGTCCTCTACCAGGGAGGCATCTTCCTCCTCTCCTTTTTCTTTCCTCTACCAGGGAGGTTTCTTCCTTTTTTCCTTTTCTCCTTTCCTCTACCAGGGAGGCCTCTTCCTCCTCTACCAGGGAGGCCTCTTCCTCCTCTACTTTTCCTTTCTTCCTTTCCTCTACCAGGGAAGCCTCTTCCTCCTCTACTTTTCCTTTCTTCCTTTCCTCTACCAGGGAGGCCTCTTCCTCCTCTCCTTTTCCTTTCCTGTCCTCTACCAGGGAGGCCTCTTCCTCCTCTCTTTTTCCTTTCCTGTCCTCTACCAAGGAGGCCTCTTCCTCCTCTCCTTTTCCTTTCCTGTCCTCTACCAGGGAGGCCTCTTCCTCCTCTCCTTTTCCTTTCCTGTCCTCTACCAGGAAAGTCTCTTCCTCCTCTCCTTTTCCTTTCCTGTCCTCTACCAGGGAGGCCTCTTCCTTCTCTCCTGTAACCTTCCTCTGTAACTTGGGTCGCTGCACTATTCCACATCCTTCCACTACTCATGTATCTCCATGTAGCTCCAGTATTTCTGGATTCTGTAGTAAGAAGTTGTAAAGCTTTTTCTCCAAGCTGCAGTTGGCCTTTCAGACAGGCGATGACCTTCATTACTATGTGTGCTGATGCACTGGTACAATTGGCAGCCTCAGCTCTGCTACATCGATGCTTCCCCAGCGTTAGTCTTGTAAGATCTGCTCCAGCAGTTATAAATTCCCGTAGATGTTTGTCAGTCAATACCATAAGACATCCTCAGACTCAAACCTGTGACTGATACACTGTGACGAGATCGCTGGTACAAAGAGACAGACGCACAGCGGAGTATCACCCTTCTGCAGATGATGATCCTGCGCGGAGTGTACACAGCGTTCCACCTACGAAATCCCCAGCTCCCTGCGCCATCTCCTGCCATCTGCACAGTGTACACAATTCATAATGAGTCTTACAAACCGTATCTGCTCCCAAGACCCTCTCGGCAAGCCTAGAAGATCCGAAAATTAACTATTTGATTGACCTAGACCACCAGGAATCTTTAAATCGACTACTTCACTGCCCTAGACCACCAGGGGTACTAGAATTAACCCTACACTGTCTTTGATCTCACATATACTAGAAATAATCCCTTTACTTCCCTAATCCACCAGGGTTCCTTACATTGAAAAGATCACTGTTCTAGACTACTATTAGAGCTCGCCATTCTCCTGCCCTAGACCACCAGGGGTATTATATCTCGCCATTCTACTCCTCTAGACCACCAGGGGTATTATATCTCGCCATTCTCCTGCCCTAGACCACCAGGGGTATTAGAACTTGCCATTCTCCTGCCCTAGACCACCAGGGGTATTATATCTCGCCATTCTCCTGCCCTAGACCACCAGGGGTATTGGAACTTGCCATTCTACTCCCCTAGACCACCAGGGGTATTATCTCTCACCTTTCTCCAGCCCTAGACCACCAGGGGTATTAGAACTTGCCATTCTACTGCCCTAGACCACCAGGGGTATTAGAACTTGCCATTCTGCCCTAGACCACCAGGGGTATTAAAAATTGCCATTCTACTGCCCTAGACCACTAGGGATATTACAGCTCGCCATTCTACTGCCCAAGGCCACCATGGGTGTTATATCTCGCCATTCTACTGCCCTAGACCACCAGGGGTATTAGAACTTGCCATTCTACTGCCCTAGACCACCAGGGGTATGAGCTCTCGCCATTCTACTGCCCTAGACCACCAGGAGTATTAGAGCTCGCCATTCCACTGCCCTAGACCACTAGGGGTATGAGAACTTGCCACTCTCCTGCTCTAGACCTCCAGGGGTATTAGAACTTGCCATTCTACTGCCCTAGACCACTAGGGATACTGAACCTGACTATTTCAGTGCCATAGTATACCATGGAACCTTAAATTGACAACTTCACTGCCCTAAACTACACCAGCACTATAAGTAACCCTCCAATGTCCTAGACGGTTACTAGAATTAACTCCTTCACTGAGCTAGACCACCAGGGCTCCTTAAAGGGAACCTGTCACCTGAATTTGGCGGGACTGGTTTTGGGTCATATGGGCGGAGTTTTCGGGTGTTTGATTCACCCTTTCCTTACCCGCTGGCTGCATGCTGGCCGCAATATTGGATTG
The DNA here is from genome assembly GCF_032444005.1 of Ranitomeya imitator. Classification (NCBI taxonomy): domain Eukaryota; kingdom Metazoa; phylum Chordata; class Amphibia; order Anura; family Dendrobatidae; genus Ranitomeya; species Ranitomeya imitator. The sequence continues at coordinate 137,713,543 of NC_091291.1, forward strand.
AAGTTCATTCTCTGTCCTCCGTAGTACATGCCTGCACAAGGCAATATTGCTTTGCGCAGGCGTGTACTACGGAGGACGTAGAATGAACTTCAATCCAATATTGCGGCCAGCATGCAGCCAGCGGGTAAGGAAAGGGTGAATCAAACACCCGAAAACTCCGCCCATATGACCCAAAACCCAGTCCCGCCAAATTCAGGTGACAGAGTCCCTTTAAATTCACCACTTCAGTGCCTTAGACCACAGAGGATACTAGATATAACCCTTCTATTACTATTCTATTAGACCAACCAGGATGCAGAAACTGCCCTAGACCACCAGGCATCCTTAAATGGATTGCCCTAGACTACCAGGGGTGCTATAATTAACCCCTAATTGTCGTGGACTACTAGTGATTCTGGCATTAACCCTTACTCTGGCATAAAACCTTCAAGGAGCCTTAAGTTAAACATTCACTGGGATAGACCACAATTGATAATTTCATTAACCCATTCACTGCCCTATGCCACCAGGGATACTAAAATTAACCCTTTTCCTGCCTACACTTCCAGGAATACATTGATCCCTCCACTGTCCTAGAAAATTGGCATTACCCATTTTACTGCCTGAGCGAGATTAGGGCTGGGAATTTTCGGCATACAGGTGCAATATTGGAGTGTTCTAAAAATCATTGATTGCAGCGGTTGCAGAAGTGTCACCCCCTGTGTGTGCTGGACCCTGCACTGTACGCGGCGCGGTTAATTTCCCGCTGCCCCCGGGCGCGATATATGGATTCTAATAGCACAGGATTGTCATTTCTGAGTCACCGCAGGTCTTCACAGAAAAGCGTTTCTACACACGATCAATGGTTGTTACAACAATTTCCCAGGGCGTAAAATCAATAGTCACCAGAATCCCATCGCCGTGCTGGGCTGTAATTTTCTGTATGATGCTGATGTGAAGAAGCTTGTTACACTGAGTACATTTACTGGGCAGTCTGCCTTATTTTCTGCACTTAAAGTTGATTTTCACAAAAGGACTACAAGTCAAAGCATGCAACAATAATTTAAAGGGTGCTTATGGGTGAGATAAGTTACATAGACGGTGATGTGGTGGTCTTGAGAGGTGGGTGGTGGAGACCCCTGTATTAGGTACTGCACATAGCAGACATTTAAGTTGTCCAGAACTGTTCTTATAGAGTAACAGAGTTACCGTCATTTATTATTTAATTTCACAAATCAATGGTACAAAGAAACTTGACAACATATCTAATCAGAGAAATTCGCATCTCTCTCCTCCTGGACTGATCATTTATTCTTAACATTCTCAATTCACCAGTACAATGTGTCTTCAGTGTAGACAGACTTTCCCATTACTGAGATAGATGACAGTTGGTGCTTATAAAGTTTTGTGGAGAACGGTTACTGACATTTCAGGAGAACTTTCATCAGAATCTCGGTGTCGGCCTTTTGTTCTTTCGCCTCCACCGAATTTTAACAGCACCAATCTCCAATCTTAGTGATTTGTGAAGTCTCAGAGAGAACAGGCGACTACAGTGTAAACATTGAAACATTGAATGTCCTGGGTAAAGGCAGTTACAGCATTGCGAACACAGTTTGAAAGCACGGAGGAGCTTGTTAAGCAATTAGGCCAGCAACAGCAGCAGAACCCAAAGGATACTAACGAACTCCTGATCCAGCAGTGTCAACATCAGCAGCAGGAGTTTCATACCTCCCAACCGTCCCGTATCCAGCGGGACTGTCCCAATTTTGACAGTCAGCCCCGCGATCCTGGGCGGAACATTAGTTGGGAGGTGTGCTGCAATATCAGGCGGTCAGCCTCATCCCTGCACCTGCAGAGCAGCCTGGGCACAGCACACCACATATTGGCTGCTCCGTGTGCACAGGACCTGTGAGAAGGTCACAGGGGGAAGGAGTCAGGGGTCACATGATCGGGAGGACCTCCGTGGATTGCAGGACTCGGCTGTGCTGCCAACTTGCCATCCATGGTGCTGCTGGATGAGGTAAGTAAGCTGCCTGTTATGTGTGGGGTTAATAATAATAATAATAATCTTTATTTTTATATAGCGCTAACATATTCCGCAGCGCTTTACATTTTTGCACACATTATCATCACTGTCCCCGATGGGGCTCACAATCTAAATTCCCTATCAGTATGTCTTTGGAATGTGGGAGGAAGCCGGAGTGCCCGGAGGAAACCCACGCAAACACGGAGAGAACATACAAACTCTTTGCAGATGTTGTCCTTGGTGGGGTTTGAACCCAGGACCCCAGCGCTGCAAGGCTGTAGTGCTAACCACTGCGCCACCGTGCCGCCCCCGGTTAGGAGGTGTTTACAGTGTGGATGTAGCAGAGCCATGTGTGTACGGAGCAGAGCCGTGTGTGTATGAAGTGTATGGAGCGGAGCTGAATGTGTACGAGGTGTGTTATGAAAGGCAATTCAGAATCACAATGGACATGGAGGTCAGAGCACATACAGTGAACTGACAATAACCCAAAATAATAGAACGAGCTCTGAGACGTGGGAACTCTGCAGACCGCAATCCCTAAGCCTATCAAACCACACTAAAGGTAGCCGTGGAGCGCTCCTGACCAGAACCTAGGCGCCTTGTCACAGCCTGAGAAACTAGCTAATCCTGAAGATAGAAAAATAAGCCTACCTTGCCTCAGAGAAATTCCCCAAACGAAAAGGCAGCCCCCCACATATAATGACTGTGAGTAAGATGAAAACACAAACATAGAGATGAAACAGATTTAGCAAAGTGAGGCCCGACTAGCTGAACAGAACGAGGATAGGGAAGATAACTTTGCGGTCAGCACAAAAACCTATAAAAAACCACGCAGAGGGGACAAAAAGACCCTCCGCACCGACTAACGGTACGGAGGTGGTCCCTCTGCGTCTCAGAGCTTCCAGCAGGCGAGAAAAACCAATAAAGCAAGCTGGACAGAAAAATAGCAACAAAATAACATAAGCAAAACTTAGCTTTGCAGAGCAGCAGGCCACAGGAATGATCCAGGGAAAAAACAAGTCCCACACTGAAACATTGACAGGAAGCATAGATCAAAGCATCAGGTGGAGTTAAGTAGAGAAGAAGCTAACGAGCTCACCAGATCACCTGAGGGAGGAAAGTCAGAAGCTGCAGTACCACTTTCCTCCACAAACGGAAGATCCCAGAGAGAATCAGCCGAAGTACCACTTGTGACCACAGGAGTGAACTCTGCCACAGAATTCACAACAGTACCCCCCCCCCCCCCCTTGAGGAGGGTCACCGAACCCTCACCAGAGCCCCCAGGCCGACCAGGATGAGCCACATGAAAGGCACGAACAAGATCGGGAGCATGGACATCAGAGGCAAAAACCCAGGAATTATCCTCCTGAGCATAACCCTTCCACTTAACCAGATACTGGAGTTTCCGTCTTGAAACACGAGAATCCAAAATCTTCTCCACAATATACTCCAATTCCCCCTCCACCAAAACCGGGGCAGGAGGCTCAACAGATGGAACCATAGGTGCCACGTATCTCCGCAACAATGACCTATGGAATACGTTATGTATGGAAAAAGAATCTGGAAGGGTCAGACACAGGATTAAGAACCTCAGAAATCCTATACGGACCAATAAAACGAGGTTTAAACTTAGGAGAGGAAACCTTCATAGGAATATGACGAGAAGATAACCAAACCAGATCCCCAACACGAAGTCGGGGACCCACACGGCGTCTGCGATTAGCGAAAAGTTGAGCCTTCTCCTGGGACAAGGTCAAATTGTCCACTACCTGAGTCCAAATCTGCTGCAACCTGTCCACCACAGCATCCACACCAGGACAGTCCGAAGACTCAACCTGTCCAGAAGAGAAAGGAGGATGGAACCCAGAATTGCAGAAAAACGGTGAAACCAAGGTAGCCGAGCTGGCCCGATTATTAAGGGCGAACTCAGCCAAAGGCAAAAAGGACACCCAGTCATCCTGATCAGCAGAAACAAAGCACCTCAGATATGTTTCCAAGGTCTGATTGGTTCGCTCGGTCTGGCCATTAGTCTGAGGATGGAAAGCCGAGGAAAAAGACAAGTCAATGCCCATCCTACCACAAAAGGCTCGCCAAAACCTCGAAACAAACTGGGAACCTCTGTCAGAAACAATATTCTCTGGAATGCCATGCAAACGAACCACATGCTGGAAGAACAAAGGTACCAAATCAGAGGAGGAAGGCAATTTAGACAAGGGTACCAGATGGACCATCTTAGAAAAGCGATCACAGACCACCCAAATGACTGACATCTTTTGAGAAACGGGAAGGTCAGAAATAAAATCCATAGAGATATGTGTCCAAGGCCTCTTCGGGACCGGCAAGGGCAAAAGCAACCCACTGGCACGAGAACAGCAGGGCTTAGCCCGAGCACAAATCCCACAGGACTGCACAAAATTACGCACATCCCGCGACAGAGAGGGCCACCAAAAGGATCTAGCCACTAACTCTCTGGTACCAAAGATTCCAGGATGACCAGCCAACACCGAACAATGAAGTTCAGAGATAACTCTATTCGTCCACCTATCAGGGACAAACAGTTTCTCCGCTGGGCAACGATCAGGTTTATTAGCCTGAAATTTTTGCAGCACCCGCCGCAAATCAGGGGAGATGGCAGACACAATTACTCCTTCCTTGAGGATACCCGCCGGCTCAGATAAACCCGGAGAGTCGGGTACAAAACTCCTAGACAGAGCATCCGCCTTCACATTTTTAGAGCCCGGAAGGTACGAAATCACAAAGTCAAAACGGGCAAAAAACAACGACCAACGAGCTTGTCTAGGATTCAAGCGCTTGGCAGACTCGAGATAAGTCAAGTTCTTATGATCAGTCAATACCACCACGCGATGCTTAGCTCCTTCAAGCCAATGACGCCACTCCTCGAATGCCCACTTCATGGCCAGCAACTCTCGGTTGCCCACATCATAATTACGCTCAGCAGGCGAAAACTTCCTGGAAAAGAAAGCGCATGGTTTCATCACTGAGCAACCAGAACCTCTCTGCGACAAAACAGCCCCTGCTCCAATCTCAGAAGCATCAACCTCGACCTGGAACGGAAGAGAAACATCTGGTTGACACAACACAGGGGCAGAAGAAAAACGACGCTTCAAATCTTGAAAAGCTTCCATTATTAAGAAGGCGGTAATCTATACAAGGTCTCAGCGAACCATCCCTCTTGGCTACAAAAAAGAACCCTGCTCCTAATGGCGACGATGACGGGCCAATATGCCCCTTCTCCAGGGATTCCTTCACATAACTGCGCATAGCGGTGTGCTCAGGCACGGACAAATTAAACAATCGACCTTTTGGGAATTTACTACCTGGAATCAAATTGATAGCACAATCACAATCCCTATGCGGAGGTAGGGTATTGGACTTGGGCTCATCAAATACATCCCGGTAATCAGACAAGAACTCTGGGACCTCAGAAGGAGTGGATGATGAAATTGACAGAAATGGAACATCACCATGTACCCCCCTGCGATTCGAATACTTCTGGCCACATTCCAACTAGACTTGTTCGGCCTCACTCAATTCATTTTCATTAAGGCTATGCACGTCTTGTCAGCATGTGACCCCGTGTACAGTTAGGGCCAGAAATATTTGGACAGTGACACAATTTTCGCGAGTTGGGCTCTGCATGCCACCACATTGGATTTGAAATGAAACCTCTACAACAGAATTCAAGTGCAGATTGTAACGTTTAATTTGAAGGGTTGAACAAAAATATCTGATAGAAAATGTAGGAATTGTACACATTTCTTTACAAACACTCCACATTTTAGGAGGTCAAAAGTAATTGGACAAATAAACATAACCCAAACAAAATATTTTTATTTTCAATATTTTGTTGCAAATCCTTTGGAGGCAATCACTGCCTTAAGTCTGGAACCCATGGACATCACCAAACGCTGGGTTTCCTCCTTCTTAATGCTTTGCCAGGCCTTTACAGCCGCAGCCTTCAGGTCTTGCTTGTTTGTGGGTCTTTCCGTCTTAAGTCTGGATTTGAGCAAGTGAAATGCATGCTCAATTGGGTTTAGATCTGGAGATTGACTTGGCCATTGCAGAATGTTCCACTTTTTGGCACTCATGAACTCCTGGGTAGCTTTGGCTGTATGCTTGGGGTCATTGTCCATCTGTACTATGAAGCGCCGTCCAATCAACTTTGCAGCATTTGGCTGAATCTGGGCTGAAAGTATATCCCGGTACACTTCAGAATTCATCCGGCTACTCTTGTCTGCTCTTATGTCATCAATAAACACAAGTGACCCAGTGCCATTGAAAGCCATGCATGCCCATGCCATCACGTTGCCTCCACCATGTTTTACAGAGGATGTGGTGTGCCTTGGATCATGTGCCGTTCCCTTTCTTCTCCAAACTTTTTTCTTCCCATCATTCTGGTACAGGTTGATCTTTGTCTCATCTGTCCATAGAATACTTTTCCAGAACTGAGCTGGCTTCTTGAGGTGTTTTTCTGCAAATTTAACTCTGGCCTGTCTATTTTTGGTATTGATGAATGGTTTGCATCTAGATGTGAACCCTTTGTATTTACTGTCATGGAGTCTTCTCTTCACTGTTGACTTAGAGACAGATACACCTACTTCACTGAGAGTGTTCTGGACTTCAGTTGATGTTGTGAACGGGTTCTTCTTCACCAAATTAAGTATGCGGCGATCATCCACCACTGTTGTCATCCGTGGACGCCCAGGCCTTTTTGAGTTCCCAAGCTCACCAGTCAATTCCTTTTTTCTCAGAATGTACCCAACTGTTGATTTTGCTACTCCAAGCATGTCTGCTATCTCTCTGATGGATTTTTTCTTTTTTTTCAGCCTCAGGATGTTCTGCTTCACCTCAATTGAGAGTTCCTTTGACCGCATGTTGTCTGCTCACAGCAACAGCTTCCAAATGCAAAACCACACACCTGGAATCCACCCCTGACCTTTTAACTACTTCATTGATTACAGGTTAACGAGGGAGACGCCTTCAGAGTTAATTGCAGCCCTTAGAGTCCATTGTCCAATTACTTTTGGTCCCTTGAAAAAGAGGACGCTATGCATTACAGAGCTATGATTCCTAAACCCTTTCTCCGATTTGGATGTGGAAACTATCATATTGCAGCTGGGAGTGTGCACTTTCAGCCCATATTATATATATATAATTGTATTTCTGAACATGTTTTTGTAAACAGCTAAAATAACAAAACTTGTGTCACTGTCCAAATATTTCTGGCCCTAACTGTATGTAAATCGCCACCGCAGTCTCCAGATGCAGCATACAATGGGACTCCAGCACCTCTCATGAAATATTTCCTCTCCTTGCCTTTCTACTATGAGTAAGGTTTGATAAAGACCCAGTGGGTCGAAACGTTACCTTAGACCATTGGAATACCTTATTGTCTCAACTGCGGTGAATCATTTAATTTTGGTGTTTTGAAAATAAAATTCTAAATTGTTTGCAACATAAAGGAATTCTGAGTGTGACTATTTCTCCTTGGGATTACATTTTGTGGAATAACTCCATGTTCAGTCAGCACCACCATAGCAAGAGTGCGCGTATTTTTCTTTTCTACTATGTAAATCGCCAGCACAAAATAATCCTGACAGTGTGCAGTGCGCAGTGTGAGAATTCAGAAGTCTGCAGTTACATAGAATGACTGCAGACTCATCACAAACCTGGACATCCCCTTTAATGTTCCTAACAAATAAAACTATGAGAATTAGTATCACAAAAAACAAGTACATCTAGGTACCTTTTTAGATGAACGACTCCAGAAACAACGTCTCTACATTTTGTCCTGATGCCATGATGACTCTTCTCTCCCACAGCCGTCTCCGCAGACTTCCATCTTCTCCGGTCTTGTGCAGCACATCCCCACACGACGCCCTGAAAGATAGCAGTGTCATTATAATGCTCCCGTATAAAAATATCTGCCGTATGCTGAGCCTCTGAAAAAATAATTGCCCCTCAGTATATTCTCTGCACAAATTATGACTGCCCTCTCCTTTATATATTGGGCCTCCCCTCAATAGTCTCCTCATACATTCCCCCTTGCCTCCTCATGATGTCTTCTTTCACATCCCCTGCTAACCATACTGTCTTCAACCATCACCCCGTTCTGTGTCTGCACCAATCCCCCACTCCCCATACTGTCTGCACCTATGTCTCCCAATCACCATACTGTGAATGCACCCATCCCCCCATACTGTTTCCTCATACAGGCCCCCAATCTCGCCACTTGACCAAATCTTTCCCATTTTCCATATTGTGTCTGCACCGGTCCCTCCCTTGCTCCCCAAATCTCCCCCCCCCCCCACAGAATGAACCTTCCCCCCCCACAGAATAAATCTCCCCCCCCACAGAATAAATCTCCCCCCCCCCACAGAATAAATCTTCCTCCCACAGAACATATCCCCCCCACAGAACATATCCCCCCCACAGAACATACTCCCCCCCACAGAACATACCCCCCCCACAGAACATATCTCCCCCTCACAGAATAAATCTCCCCCCACACACACACACACACATATACAAACAGAATATATCTTCCTCCTCACACAATGAATCCCCCCTCACATTTAATCTCCGGAGTCTTCAGCTCCACAGTGGAGCACTTACCACCGATGCTCTTCGCGCTTCTGGGCGCCGGCGAGTGACGTCATCAGCGTGATCACATGACCTGATCACGCTGCTGGCGACGTTATCTCAATTGTACTCTCTTCTGGGCGCGAGTACACTTGCACGCAGAGAAGCTGCAGCGCGCCGGCTCTCAGCTTCCCCGTGGCGCAGAGGACTGCCGACTCCCAGAATGCAGCCGCCAGGGGAGACACATCGGACCGCCACATTAGGCGTCCTGACTGCGCTCCCCCTGCCGGCTGTCCCCCACCCCCTCCCCCTTCCCCTTACACGCCTCTGGCTCCAGGCCCGGTTCCTCTATGATCCCCACACCGGCCACTGCAATACTTCACATCAGGCTCCTCCCGATGCCTCCGCGCTCACTGTGCCCACTTGACAGTTCAGGACCTGTACCTGCTCCGCAGTCTGTGGGCGCCGGAGCACGCAGCTCATTGTTACAGCTCTCTACCTGGATCTCTTCCTCCTCTCCTTTTCCTTTCCTGTCCTCTACCAGGGAGGCCTCTTCCTCCTCTCCTTTTCCTTTCCTGTCCTCTACCAGGGAGGCCTCTTCCTCCTCTCCTTTTCCTGTCCTCTACCAGGGAGGCCTCTTCCTCCTCTCCTTTTCATTTCCTGTCCTCTACCAGGGAGGCCTCTTCCTCCTCTCCTTTTCCTTTCCTGTCCTCTACCAGGGAGGCCTCTTCCTCCTCTACCAGGGAGTTCTCTTCCTCCTCTCCTTTCCACGACAAGGGAGCCCTCTTCCTCCTTTCCTCTCCTCTACCAGGGAGGTCTCTTCCTCCTCTCCTTTTCCTTTCCTCTACCAGGGAGGCCTCTTCCTCCTCTCCTTTTCCTTTCCTGTCCTCTACCAGGGAGGCCTCTTCCTCCTCTCCTTTTCCTTTCCTGTCCTCTACCAGGGAGGCCTCTTCCTCCTCTCCTTTTCCTTTCCTCTACCAGGGAGGCCTCTTCCTCCTCTCCTTTTCCTTTCCTCTACCAGGGAGGCCTCTTCCTCCTCTCCTTTTCCTTTCCTGTCCTCTACCAGGGAGGCCTCTTCCTCCTCTCCTTTTCCTTTCTTCTACCAGGGAGGTCTCTTCCTCCGTTTCCTTTCCTGTTCTCTACCAGGGAGGTCTCTTCCTTCTCTCCTTTTCCTTTCCTGTCCTCTACCAGGGAGGCATCTTCCTCCTCTCCTTTTTCTTTCCTCTACCAGGGAGGTTTCTTCCTTTTTTCCTTTTCTCCTTTCCTCTACCAGGGAGGCCTCTTCCTCCTCTACCAGGGAGGCCTCTTCCTCCTCTACTTTTCCTTTCTTCCTTTCCTCTACCAGGGAAGCCTCTTCCTCCTCTACTTTTCCTTTCTTCCTTTCCTCTACCAGGGAGGCCTCTTCCTCCTCTCCTTTTCCTTTCCTGTCCTCTACCAGGGAGGCCTCTTCCTCCTCTCTTTTTCCTTTCCTGTCCTCTACCAAGGAGGCCTCTTCCTCCTCTCCTTTTCCTTTCCTGTCCTCTACCAGGGAGGCCTCTTCCTCCTCTCCTTTTCCTTTCCTGTCCTCTACCAGGAAAGTCTCTTCCTCCTCTCCTTTTCCTTTCCTGTCCTCTACCAGGGAGGCCTCTTCCTCCTCTCCTTTTCCTTTCCTGTCCTCTACCAGGGAGGCCTCTTCCTTCTCTCCTGTAACCTTCCTCTGTAACTTGGGTCGCTGCACTATTCTGCATCCTTCCACTACTCATGTATCTCCATGTAGCTCCAGTATTTCTGGATTCTGTAGTAAGAAGTTGTAAAGCTTTTTCTCCAAGCTGCAGTTGGCCTTTCAGACAGGCGAGGACCTTCATTACTATGTGTGCTGATGCACTGGTACAATTGGCAGCCTCAGCTCTGCTACATCGATGCTTCCCCAGCGTTAGTCTTGTAAGATCTGCTCCAGCAGTTATAAATTCCCGTAGATGTTTGTCAGTCAATACCATAAGACATCCTCAGACTCAAACCTGTGACTGATACACTGTGACGAGATCGCTGGTACAAAGAGACAGACGCACAGCGGAGTATCACCCTTCTGCAGATGATGATCCTGCGCGGAGTGTACACAGCGTTCCACCTACGAAATCCCCAGCTCCCTGCGCCATCTCCTGCCATCTGCACAGTGTACACAATTCATAATGAGTCTTACAAACCGTATCTGCTCCCAAGACCCTCTCGGCAAGCCTAGAAGATCCGAAAATTAACTATTTGATTGACCTAGACCACCAGGAATCTTTAAATCGACTACTTCACTGCCCTAGACCACCAGGGGTACTAGAATTAACCCTACACTGTCTTTGATCTCACATATACTAGAAATAATCCCTTTACTTCCCTAATCCACCAGGGTTCCTTACATTGAAAAGATCACTGTTCTAGACTACTATTAGAGCTCGCCATTCTCCTGCCCTAGACCACCAGGGGTATTATATCTCGCCATTCTACTCCTCTAGACCACCAGGGGTATTATATCTCGCCATTCTCCTGCCCTAGACCACCAGGGGTATTAGAACTTGCCATTCTCCTGCCCTAGACCACCAGGGGTATTATATCTCGCCATTCTCCTGCCCTAGACCACCAGGGGTATTGGAACTTGCCATTCTACTCCCCTAGACCACCAGGGGTATTATCTCTCACCTTTCTCCAGCCCTAGACCACCAGGGGTATTAGAACTTGCCATTCTACTGCCCTAGACCACCAGGGGTATTAGAACTTGCCATTCTGCCCTAGACCACCAGGGGTATTAAAAATTGCCATTCTACTGCCCTAGACCACTAGGGATATTACAGCTCGCCATTCTACTGCCCAAGGCCACCATGGGTGTTATATCTCGCCATTCTACTGCCCTAGACCACCAGGGGTATTAGAACTTGCCATTCTACTGCCCTAGACCACCAGGGGTATGAGCTCTCGCCATTCTACTGCCCTAGACCACCAGGAGTATTAGAGCTCGCCATTCCACTGCCCTAGACCACTAGGGGTATGAGAACTTGCCACTCTCCTGCTCTAGACCTCCAGGGGTATTAGAACTTGCCATTCTACTGCCCTAGACCACTAGGGATACTGAACCTGACTATTTCAGTGCCATAGTATACCATGGAACCTTAAATTGACAACTTCACTGCCCTAAACTACACCAGCACTATAAGTAACCCTCCAATGTCCTAGACGGTTACTAGAATTAACTCCTTCACTGAGCTAGACCACCAGGGCTCCTTAAAGGGAACCTGTCACCTGAATTTGGCGGGACTGGTTTTGGGTCATATGGGCGGAGTTTTCGGGTGTTTGATTCACCCTTTCCTTACCCGCTGGCTGCATGCTGGCCGCAATATTGGATTGAAGTTCATTCTCTGTCCTCCGTAGTACATGCCTGCACAAGGCAATATTGCTTTGCACAGGCGTGTACTACGGAGGACGTAGAATGAACTTCAATCCAATATTGCGGCCAGCATGCAGCCAGCGGGTAAGGAAAGGGTGAATCAAACACCCGAAAACTCCGCCCATATGACCCAAAACCCAGTCCCGCCAAATTCAGGTGACAGAGTCCCTTTAAATTCACCACTTCAGTGCCTTAGACCACAGAGGATACTAGATATAACCCTTCTATTACTATTCTATTAGACCAACCAGGATGCAGAAACTGCCCTAGACCACCAGGCATCCTTAAATGGATTGCCCTAGACTACCAGGGGTGCTATAATTAACCCCTAATTGTCGTGGACTACTAGTGATTCTGGCATTAACCCTTACTCTGGCATAAAACCTTCAAGGAGCCTTAAGTTAAACATTCACTGGGATAGACCACAATTGATAATTTCATTAACCCATTCACTGCCCTATGCCACCAGGGATACTAAAATTAACCCTTTTCCTGCCTACACTTCCAGGAATACATTGATCCCTCCACTGTCCTAGAAAATTGGCATTACCCATTTTACTGCCTGAGCGAGATTAGGGCTGGGAATTTTCGGCATACAGGTGCAATATTGGAGTGTTCTAAAAATCATTGATTGCAGCGGTTGCAGAAGTGTCACCCCCTGTGTGTGCTGGACCCTGCACTGTACGCGGCGCGGTTAATTTCCCGCTGCCCCCGGGCGCGATATATGGATTCTAATAGCACAGGATTGTCATTTCTGAGTCACCGCAGGTCTTCACAGAAAAGCGTTTCTACACACGATCAATGGTTGTTACAACAATTTCCCAGGGCGTAAAATCAATAGTCACCAGAATCCCATCGCCGTGCTGGGCTGTAATTTTCTGTATGATGCTGATATGAAGAAGCTTGTTACACTGAGTACATTTACTGGGCAGTCTGCCTTATTTTCTGCACTTAAAGTTGATTTTCACAAAAGGACTACAAGTCAAAGCATGCAACAATAATTTAAAGGGTGCTTATGGGTGAGATAAGTTACATAGACGGTGATGTGGTGGTCTTGAGAGGTGGGTGGTGGAGACCCCTGTATTAGGTACTGCACATAGCAGACATTTAAGTTGTCCAGAACTGTTCTTATAGAGTAACAGAGTTACCGTCATTTATTATTTAATTTCACAAATCAATGGTACAAAGAAACTTGACAACATATCTAATCAGAGAAATTCGCATCTCTCTCCTCCTGGACTGATCATTTATTCTTAACATTCTCAATTCACCAGTACAATGTGTCTTCAGTGTAGACAGACTTTCCCATTACTGAGATAGATGACAGTTGGTGCTTATAAAGTTTTGTGGAGAACGGTTACTGACATTTCAGGAGAACTTTCATCAGAATCTCGGTGTCGGCCTTTTGTTCTTTCGCCTCCACCGAATTTTAACAGCACCAATCTCCAATCTTAGTGATTTGTGAAGTCTCAGAGAGAACAGGCGACTACAGTGTAAACATTGAAACATTGAATGTCCTGGGTAAAGGCAGTTACAGCATTGCGAACACAGTTTGAAAGCACGGAGGAGCTTGTTAAGCAATTAGGCCAGCAACAGCAGCAGAACCCAAAGGATACTAACGAACTCCTGATCCAGCAGTGTCAACATCAGCAGCAGGAGTTTCATACCTCCCAACCGTCCCGTATCCAGCGGGACTGTCCCAATTTTGACAGTCAGCCCCGCGATCCTGGGCGGAACATTAGTTGGGAGGTGTGCTGCAATATCAGGCGGTCAGCCTCATCCCTGCACCTGCAGAGCAGCCTGGGCACAGCACACCACATATTGGCTGCTCCGTGTGCACAGGACCTGTGAGAAGGTCACAGGGGGAAGGAGTCAGGGGTCACATGATCGGGAGGACCTCCGTGGATTGCAGGACTCGGCTGTGCTGCCAACTTGCCATCCATGGTGCTGCTGGATGAGGTAAGTAAGCTGCCTGTTATGTGTGGGGTTAATAATAATAATAATAATCTTTATTTTTATATAGCGCTAACATATTCCGCAGCGCTTTACATTTTTGCACACATTATCATCACTGTCCCCGATGGGGCTCACAATCTAAATTCCCTATCAGTATGTCTTTGGAATGTGGGAGGAAGCCGGAGTGCCCGGAGGAAACCCACGCAAACACGGAGAGAACATACAAACTCTTTGCAGATGTTGTCCTTGGTGGGGTTTGAACCCAGGACCCCAGCGCTGCAAGGCTGTAGTGCTAACCACTGCGCCACCGTGCCGCCCCCGGTTAGGAGGTGTTTACAGTGTGGATGTAGCAGAGCCATGTGTGTACGGAGCAGAGCCGTGTGTGTATGAAGTGTATGGAGCGGAGCTGAATGTGTACGAGGTGTGTTATGAAAGGCAATTCAGAATCACAATGGACATGGAGGTCAGAGCACATACAGTGAACTGACAATAACCCAAAATAATAGAACGAGCTCTGAGACGTGGGAACTCTGCAGACCGCAATCCCTAAGCCTATCAAACCACACTAAAGGTAGCCGTGGAGCGCTCCTGACCAGAACCTAGGCGCCTCGTCACAGCCTGAGAAACTAGCTAATCCTGAAGATAGAAAAATAAGCCTACCTTGCCTCAGAGAAATTCCCCAAACGAAAAGGCAGCCCCCCACATATAATGACTGTGAGTAAGATGAAAACACAAACATAGAGATGAAACAGATTTAGCAAAGTGAGGCCCGACTAGCTGAACAGAACGAGGATAGGGAAGATAACTTTGCGGTCAGCACAAAAACCTATAAAAAACCACGCAGAGGGGACAAAAAGACCCTCCGCACCGACTAACGGTACGGAGGTGGTCCCTCTGCGTCTCAGAGCTTCCAGCAGGCGAGAAAAACCAATAAAGCAAGCTGGACAGAAAAATAGCAACAAAATAACATAAGCAAAACTTAGATTTGCAGAGCAGCAGGCCACAGGAATGATCCAGGGAAAAAACAAGTCCCACACTGAAACATTGACAGGAAGCATAGATCAAAGCATCAGGTGGAGTTAAGTAGAGAAGAAGCTAACGAGCTCACCAGATCACCTGAGGGAGGAAAGTCAGAAGCTGCAGTACCACTTTCCTCCACAAACGGAAGATCCCAGAGAGAATCAGCCGAAGTACCACTTGTGACCACAGGAGTGAACTCTGCCACAGAATTCACAACAGTACCCCCCCCCCCCCCCTTGAGGAGGGTCACCGAACCCTCACCAGAGCCCCCAGGCCGACCAGGATGAGCCACATGAAAGGCACGAACAAGATCGGGAGCATGGACATCAGAGGCAAAAACCCAGGAATTATCCTCCTGAGCATAACCCTTCCATTTAACCAGATACTGGAGTTTCCGTCTTGAAACACGAGAATCCAAAATCTTCTCCACAATATACTCCAATTCCCCCTCCACCAAAACCGGGGCAGGAGGCTCAACAGATGGAACCATAGGTGCCACGTATCTCCGCAACAATGACCTATGGAATACGTTATGTATGGAAAAAGAATCTGGAAGGGTCAGACACAGGATTAAGAACCTCAGAAATCCTATACGGACCAATAAAACGAGGTTTAAACTTAGGAGAGGAAACCTTCATAGGAATATGACGAGAAGATAACCAAACCAGATCCCCAACACGAAGTCGGGGACCCACACGGCGTCTGCGATTAGCGAAAAGTTGAGCCTTCTCCTGGGACAAGGTCAAATTGTCCACTACCTGAGTCCAAATCTGCTGCAACCTGTCCACCACAGTATCCACACCAGGACAGTCCGAAGACTCAACCTGTCCAGAAGAGAAAGGAGGATGGAACCCAGAATTGCAGAAAAACGGTGAAACCAAGGTAGCCGAGCTGGCCCGATTATTAAGGGCGAACTCAGCCAAAGGCAAAAAGGACACCCAGTCATCCTGATCAGCAGAAACAAAGCACCTCAGATATGTTTCCAAGGTCTGATTGGTTCGCTCGGTCTGGCCATTAGTCTGAGGATGGAAAGCCGAGGAAAAAGACAAGTCAATGCCCATCCTACCACAAAAGGCTCGCCAAAACCTCGAAACAAACTGGGAACCTCTGTCAGAAACAATATTCTCTGGAATGCCATGCAAACGAACCACATGCTGGAAGAACAAAGGTACCAAATCAGAGGAGGAAGGCAATTTAGACAAGGGTACCAGATGGACCATCTTAGAAAAGCGATCACAGACCACCCAAATGACTGACATCTTTTGAGAAACGGGAAGGTCAGAAATAAAATCCATAGAGATATGTGTCCAAGGCCTCTTCGGGACCGGCAAGGGCAAAAGCAACCCACTGGCACGAGAACAGCAGGGCTTAGCCCGAGCACAAATCCCACAGGACTGCACAAAATTACGCACATCCCGCGACAGAGAGGGCCACCAAAAGGATCTAGCCACTAACTCTCTGGTACCAAAGATTCCAGGATGACCAGCCAACACCGAACAATGAAGTTCAGAGATAACTCTATTCGTCCACCTATCAGGGACAAACAGTTTCTCCGCTGGGCAACGATCAGGTTTATTAGCCTGAAATTTTTGCAGCACCCGCCGCAAATCAGGGGAGATGGCAGACACAATTACTCCTTCCTTGAGGATACCCGCCGGCTCAGATAAACCCGGAGAGTCGGGTACAAAACTCCTAGACAGAGCATCCGCCTTCACATTTTTAGAGCCCGGAAGGTACGAAATCACAAAGTCAAAACGGGCAAAAAACAACGACCAACGAGCTTGTCTAGGATTCAAGCGCTTGGCAGACTCGAGATAAGTCAAGTTCTTATGATCAGTCAATACCACCACGCGATGCTTAGCTCCTTCAAGCCAATGACGCCACTCCTCGAATGCCCACTTCATGGCCAGCAACTCTCGGTTGCCCACATCATAATTACGCTCAGCAGGCGAAAACTTCCTGGAAAAGAAAGCGCATGGTTTCATCACTGAGCAACCAGAACCTCTCTGCGACAAAACAGCCCCTGCTCCAATCTCAGAAGCATCAACCTCGACCTGGAACGGAAGAGAAACATCTGGTTGACACAACACAGGGGCAGAAGAAAAACGACGCTTCAAATCTTGAAAAGCTTCCACAGCAGCAGAAGACCAATTGACCACATCAGCACCCTTCTTGGTCAAATCGGTCAATGGTTTAGCAATACTAGAAAAATTGCAGATGAAGCGACGATAAAAATTAGCAAAGCCCAGGAACTTTTGCAGACTTTTCAGAGATGTCGGCTGAGTCCAATCATGGATGGCTTGGACCTTAACAGGATCCATCTCGATAGTAGAAGGGGAAAAGATGAACCCCAAAAATGAAACCTTCTGCACACCAAAGAGACACTTTGATCCCTTCACAAACAAAGAATTAGCACGCAGGACCTGAAAAACCGTTCTGACCTGCTTCACATGAGACTCCCAATCATCTGAGAAGATCAAAATGTCATCCAAGTACACAATCAGGAATTTATCCAGGTACTCTCGGAAGATGTCATGCATAAAGGACTGAAACACTGATGGAGCATTGGCAAGTCCGAACGGCATCACGAGATACTCAAAATGACCCTCGGGCGTATTAAATGCAGTTTTCCATTCATCACCTTGCTTAATTTGCACCAGATTATACGCACCACGAAGATCTATCTTTGTGAACCAACTAGCCCCCTTAATCCGAGCAAACAGATCAGATAACAATGGCAAGGGGTACTGAAATTTAACCGTGATCTTATTAAGAAGGCGGTAATCTATACAAGGTCTCAGCGAACCATCCCTCTTGGCTACAAAAAAGAACCCTGCTCCTAATGGCGACGATGACGGGCGAATATGCCCCTTCTCCAGGGATTCCTTCACATAACTGCGCATAGCGGTGTGCTCAGGCACGGACAAATTAAACAATCGACCTTTTGGGAATTTACTACCAGGAATCAAATTGATAGCACAATCACAATCCCTATGCGGAGGTAGGGTATTGGACTTGGGCTCATCAAATACATCCCGGTAATCAGACAAGAACTCTGGGACCTCAGAAGGAGTGGATGACGAAATTGACAGAAATGGAACATCACCATGTACCCCCTGACAACCCCAGCTGGACACCGACATGGATTTCCAATCTAATACTGGATTATGGGCATGTAGCCATGGCAACCCCAACACGACCACATCATGCAGATTATGCAACACCAGAAAGCGAATAACCTCCTGATGTGCAGGAGCCATGCACATGGTCAGCTGGGTCCAGTATTGAGGCTTATTCTTGGCCAAAGGCGTAGCATCAATTCCTCTCAATGGAATAGGACACTGCAAGGGCTCCAAAAAAAACCCACAACGCTTAGCATATTCCAAGTCCATCAAATTCAGGGCAGCGCCTGAATCCACAAATGCCATGACAGAATATGATGACAAAGAGCAGATTATGGTAACGGACAGAAGAAATTTTGACTGTACAGTACCAATGGTGGCAGACCTAGCGAACCGCTTAGTGCGCTTAGGACAATCAGAGATAGCATGAGTGGAATCACCACAGTAGAAACACAGACCATTCAGACGTCTATGTTCTTGCCGTTCAACTCTGGTCAAGGTCCTATCACACTGCATAGGCTCAGGTTTAAGCTCAGGTAATACCGCCAAATGGTGCACAGGTTTACGCTCATGCAAGCGTCGACCGATCTGAATGGCCAAAGACATAGACTCATTCAAACCAGCAGGCATAGGAAATCCCACCATGACATCCTTAAGGGCTTCAGAGAGACCCTTTCTGAATATTGCTGCCAGCGCAGATTCATTCCATTGAGTGAGCACTGACCACTTTCTAAATTTCTGACAATATACCTCTATCTCATCCTGACCCTGACAAAGAGCCAGCAAATTTTTTTCTGCCTGATCCACTGAATTAGGCTCATCGTACAGCAATCCGAGCGCCAGGAAAAACGCATCGATATTACTCAATGCAGGATCTCCTGACGCAAGAGAAAACG
The DNA here is from genome assembly GCF_032444005.1 of Ranitomeya imitator. Classification (NCBI taxonomy): domain Eukaryota; kingdom Metazoa; phylum Chordata; class Amphibia; order Anura; family Dendrobatidae; genus Ranitomeya; species Ranitomeya imitator. The sequence goes on from NC_091291.1 coordinate 137,732,554, forward strand.
CCCAGTCCTGAGGGTCGCCGCGCAAAAAAGAAATGACGATCCTAACCTGTTGAATTGGGTCACCAGAAGAGCGAGGTTTCAAAGCCAGAAATAGTTTACAATTATTTTTGAAACTCAGAAATTTAGTTCTATCTCCAAAAAACAAATCTGGAATAGGAATTCTCGGTTCAAGCAAAGAATTCTGGACCACAAAATCTTGAATATTTTGAACTCTTGCCGTGAGCTGATCCACACATGAAGACAGACCTTTAATGTCCATTGCTACACCTGTGTCCTGAACCACCCAAATGTCTAGGGGGAAAAAAAGACAAAACACAGTGCAAAGAAAAAAAAATGGTCTCAGAACTTCTTTTTTCCCTCTATTGAGAATCATTAGCACTTTTGGCTTCCTGTACTGTTATGAAAGGCAATTCAGAATCACAATGGACATGGAGGTCAGAGCACATACAGTGAACTGACAATAACCCAAAATAATAGAACGAGCTCTGAGACGTGGGAACTCTGCAGACCGCAATCCCTAAGCCTATCAAACCACACTAAAGGTAGCCGTGGAGCGCTCCTGACCAGAACCTAGGCGCCTCGTCACAGCCTGAGAAACTAGCTAATCCTGAAGATAGAAAAATAAGCCTACCTTGCCTCAGAGAAATTCCCCAAACGAAAAGGCAGCCCCCCACATATAATGACTGTGAGTAAGATGAAAACACAAACATAGAGATGAAACAGATTTAGCAAAGTGAGGCCCGACTAGCTGAACAGAACGAGGATAGGGAAGATAACTTTGCGGTCAGCACAAAAACCTATAAAAAACCACGCAGAGGGGACAAAAAGACCCTCCGCACCAACTAATGGTACGGAGGTGGTCCCTCTGCGTCTCAGAGCTTCCAGCAGGCGAGAAAAACCAATAAAGCAAGCTGGACAGAAAAATAGCAACAAAATAACATAAGCAAAACTTAGCTTTGCAGAGCAGCAGGCCACAGGAATGATCCAGGGAAAAAACAAGTCCCACACTGAAACATTGACAGGAAGCATAGATCAAAGCATCAGGTGGAGTTAAGTAGAGAAGAAGCTAACGAGCTCACCAGATCACCTGAGGGAGGAAAGTCAGAAGCTGCAGTACCACTTTCCTCCACAAACGGAAGATCCCAGAGAGAATCAGCCGAAGTTCCACTTGTGACCACAGGAGTGAACTCTGCCACAGAATTCACAACAGAGGTGCATGGAGCGGAGCTAAATGTGTACGAGGTGTATGGAGCAGAGCTGAATATATACATGGTGTATGGAGCTTAGCCATGTGTGTATGAAGTGTATGGAGTGAAGTTAAATGTGTACGAGGTGTATGGAGCAGAGCTGAATGTGTACGAGGTGTATGGAGCAGAGCTGAATGTGTACGAGGTGTATGGAGCGGAGCTGAATGTGCACGAAGTGTATGGAGCAGAGCTGAATGTGTACGAGGTGTATGGAGCGGAGCTAAATATGTAGTAGGTGTATGGAGTGGAGCTGAATATGTGCAAGGTGTATGGAGCGGAGCTGAATGTGTACGAGGTGTATGGAGCGAAGCTAAATATGTAGGAGGTGTATGGAGTGGAGCTGAATATGTGCGAGGTGCATGGAGCGGAGCTGAATGTGTACGAGGTGTATGGAGCGGAGCTGAATGTGCACGAAGTGTATGGAGCAGAGCTGAATGTGTACGAGGTGTATGGAGCGGAGCTAAATATGTAGGAGGTGTATGGAGTGGAGCTGAATATGTGCAAGGTGTATGGAGCGGAGCTGAATGTGTACGAGGTGTATGGAGCGAAGCTAAATATGTAGGAGGTGTATGGAGTGGAGCTGAATATGTGCGAGGTACATGGAGCGGAGCTGAATGTGTACGAGGTGTATGGAGCGGAGCTAAATATGTAGGAGGTGTATGGAGTGGAGCTGAATGTGTACGAGGTGTATGGAGCGGAGCTAAATGTGTACGAGGTGTATGGAGCAGAGCTGAATATATACATGGTGTATGGAGCTTAGCCATGTGTGTATGAAGTGTATGGAGCGAAGTTAAATGTGTACGAGGTGTATGGAGCAGAGCTGAATGTGTACGAGGTGTATGGAGCAGAGCTGAATGTGTACGAGGTGTACGAAGCGGAGGGTGTGTGTATGAGGTGTATGGAGCAGAGCTGAATGTGCACGAGGTGTATTGAGCGGAGCTGAATGTGCACGAGGTGTATGGAGCGGAGCTGAATGTGTACGAAGTGTATGGAGCAGAGCTGAATGTGTACGAGGTGTATGGAGCAGAGCTGAATGTGTATGAGGTGTATGGAGCAGAGCAGAATGTGTACAAGGTGTATGGAGCGGAGCTGAATATGTGCGAGATGTATGGAGCGGAGCTGAATGTGTACGAGGTGTATGGAGCGGAGCTAAATATGTAGGAGGTGTATGGAGCGGAGCTGAATGTGTACGAGGTGTATGGAGTGGAGCTAAATATGTAGGAGGTGTATGGAGTGGAGCTGAATATGTGCAAGGTGTATGGAGCGGAGCTGAATGTTTACGAGGTGTATGGAGCGAAGCTAAATATGTAGGAGGTGTATGGAGTGGAGCTGAATATGTGCGAGGTGTATGGAGCGGAGCTGAATGTGTACGAGGTGTATGGAGCGGAGCTAAATATGTAGGAGGTGTATGGAGTGGAGCTGAATAACTGCGAGGTGTATGGAGCGGAGCTGAATGTGTACAAGGTGTATGGAGCGGAGGTGAATATGTACGAGGTGTATAGAGCAGAGCTGAATGTGTACGAGGTGTATGGAGTGGAGCTGAATGTGTACGAGGTGTACGGAGCAGAGCCATGTGTGTATGAGGTGTATGGAGTGGAGTTGAATGTGTACAAGGTGTATGGAGCGGAGCTGAATGTGTACAAGGTGTATGGAACGGAGCTAAATATGTATGAGGTGTATGGAGTGGAGCTGAATGTGTGCGAGGTGTATGGTGCGGAGCTGAATGTGTACGAGGTGTATGGAGCAAAGCAGAATGTGTACGAGGTGTATGGAGCGGAGCCGTGAGTGTATGAGGTATATGGAGCGGAGCCATGTGTGTATGAGGTGTATGGAGCGGAGATAAATGTGTACGAGGTGTATGGAGTGGAGCTGAATGTGTCCGAGGTGTATGGAGCGGAGCTGAATGTGTACGAGGTGTATGGAGCGGAGCTAAATATGTAGGAGCTGTATGGAGTGGAGCTGAATATGTGCAAGGTGTATGGAGCGGAGCTGAATGTTTACGAGGTGTATGGAGTGTTGTGAATTCTGTGGCAGAGCTCCCTCCTGTGGTCACAAGTGGTACTTCGGCTGGTTCTCTCTGTGAGCTTCCGTTGGTGGAGGAAAGTGGTACTGCGGCTTCTGAGTTTCCTTCCTCAGGTGATGTGGTGAAGTCGTTAGGTGCTGCTCTATTTAACTCCACCTAGTGCTTTGATCCTGGCCTCCAGTCAATGTTCTAGTATTGGACCTGTTTCCTCCTGGATCGTTCCTGTGGCCTGCTGCTCTGCATAGCTAAGTTCCTCTTTGCTATTTGTTTGCTGTTTTTTTTTCTGTCCAGCTTGTCAATTTGTTTTTTTCTGCTTGGTGGAAGCTCTGGGACGCAGAGGGTGTACCTCCGTGCCGTTAGTTCGGTACGGAGGGTCTTTTTGCCCCCTTTGCGTGGTTTTGTAGGGTTTTGTGTTGACCGCAAAGTTACCTTTCCTATCCTCGCTCTGTTCAGAAAGTTGGGCCTCACTTTGCTAAATCTATTTCATCTCTACGTTTGTCTTTTCATCTTAACTCACAGTCATTATATGTGGGGGCTGCCTTTTCCTTTGGGGTATTTCTCTGAGGCAAGGTAGGCTTATTTTCTATCTTCAGGCTAGCTAGTTTCTCAGGCCGTGCCGAGTTGCATAGGGAGCGTTAGGCGCAATCCACGGCTGCCTTTAGTGTGGTTGGAGAGGATTAGGGATTGCGGTCAACAGAGTTCACACGTCTCAGAGCTCGTTCTTGTTTTTTGGGTTATTGCCAGGTCACTGTATGTGCGCTGACCTCTATGTCCATTGTGGTACTGAATTACCTTTCAGAACAATGGAGCGAAACTAAATATGTAGGAGGTGTATGGAGTGGAGCTGAATATGTGCGAGGTGTATGGAGCGGAGCTGAATGTGTACGAGGTGTATGGAGCGGAGCTAAATATGTAGGAGGTGTATGGAGTGGAGCTGAATATCTGCAAGGTGTATGGAGCGGAGCTGAATGTGTACAAGGTGTATGGAGCGGAGGTGAATATGTACGAGGTGTATAGAGCAGAGCTGAATGTGTACGAGGTGTATGGAGTGGAGCTGAATGTGTACGAGGTGTATGGAGCGGAGCTGAATGTGTACGAGGTGTACGGAGCAGAGCCATGTGTGTATGAGGTGTATGGAGCGGAGCTGAATGTGTATGAGGTGTATGGAGTGGAGTTGAATGTGTACAAGGTGTATGGAGCGGAGCTGAATGTGTACAAGGTGTATGGAACGGAGCTAAATATGTATGAGGTGTATGGAGTGGAGCTGAATGTGTGCGAGGTGTATGGTGCGGAGCTGAATGTGTACGAGGTGTATGGAGCAAAGCAGAATGTGTACGAGGTGTATGGAGCGGAGCCGTGAGTGTATGAGGTATATGGAGCGGAGCCGTGTGTGTATGAGGTGTATGGAGCGGAGATAAATGTGTACGAAGTGTATGGAGCGGAGCTGAATGTGTACGAGGTGTATGGAGCGGAGCTGAATGTGTACGAGGTGTATAGAGCGGAGCTGAATGTGTACAAGGTGTATGGAGCGGAGCCGTGTGTGTATGAGGTATATGGAGCGGAGCTGAATGTGTACGAGGTGTACGGAGCGGAGCCGCGTGTGTACGAGGTGTACGGAGCAGAGAACGTGTGTACGGAGCGCAGCCGCATGTGTAGGAGTAGCTATGTGTGGTCATTATATGGTACAAAGTATCATGTGCGGACAATATACAGTATGGAGCATCATGTGTGGTTATTATACAGTATGGAGCATCACGTGCAGTCATTATACACTGTGGTGCATCATGTGTGGCTATTATACAGTATGGAGCATCATGTGCAGTCATTACACAGTACAGAGCATCATGTGCAGTCATACAGTATGGAGCATCATGTGTGGCTATTATACAGTATGGAGGATCATGTGCAGTCATTATACAGTATGGAGCATCATGTGCAGTCATTATACAGTATGGAGCATCATGTGCAGTGACTATACAGTATGGAGCATCATGTGCGGTGATTATACAGTATGGAGCATCATGTGCAGTCATTATACAGTATGGAGCATCATGTGCAGCCATGATACAGTATGGAGCATCATGTGCGGTCATTATACAGTATGGAGCATCATGTGCGGCCATTATACAGTAGGGAGCCTCATGTGCAGCCATTATACAGTATGGAGCATCATGTGCGGTCATTATACAGTATGGAGCATCATGTGCGGTCATTATACAGTATGGAGCATCATGTGTGGCCATTATACAGTATGGAGCATCATGTGTGGCCATTATACAGTATGGAGCATCATGTGCGGCCATTATACAGTATGGAGCATCATGTGTGCCCATTATACAGTATGGAGCATCATGTGTGGCCATTATACAGTATGGAGCATCATGTGCGGCCATTATACAGTATGGAGCATCATGTGCGGCCATTATACAATACGGAGCTGCAGCGCCCCAGAGATCTGGTCGTTGCAGTAACGTCGCTCTGCCACTAAGGGGAGTGATAGTGCATCTGATGGCACTGGGGGAGTTCTACTGACCAGGTATCACCAAGCACACACTACACTTCACACTCCGGCCACTAGGGGGAGTAAAAGGCTTATTTATTGGGCCACTCCTCACATTGGTAAAACTAGGGGTTGGACAGGAAGTTAGGCAGAACGAAGTCTGGGAGAGCTCCAGGGAGGACCAGTCAGAACTGGGAAATCTGGCAGGTACCTAGCGAAAGGACAGATTGTTACGGAACCGCGCCTGCACTACCTTGCGGCGGTATCCTAAGAAAGAGACACGAAGCGAAGGATATTGTGGAACAGTGAAAAACGAGATCAGCACAAAGGAGATCCAGTAGGAGTCGTGCCCCGAGAACGGCAACATCTTACTGAGGCGCATAGCCGGTGGCCGGAGCACCGAAGAAGTAACAGTCTCCACGTATTACTTCAAACAGCGGCAGGACAGTTAATTTCAGGTTGGCTGTCTACCATATAACACCTAAGAAGGACATAGGAGGCAATCGTGGGAGAGGGGTGACACTAGGGTTCTAGAATAACTCCAGGCCTACCTGTCATAAAGGTGCGTCCTGGCCATAACATACCTGGGGGAAGGAGAAAGGAAAGATCTAGAGAGAACGAGAACAGAAGTTGTGAGGACTATCCTGAATGCTCAGCAGGGAAGCACTACAACACACAGGCGCTAGTGGGTAGAGACTGATTTCCACCTGCAAAGGGAACTCCGGATGTGCCTTCGGACCGGCCGGTCTCAGACAGCCCCGTTGACAGTGCCCTGGATTGAGAATCCTGAAACCTTCAGTAAAAGGTAAAGAAACTGAAACCTGTGTCCTCGTTATTCCTCGCCCTACGCACCATCACCCCTTTATTGGACGCCCCTTAGCAGGGTCACGGACCGGGTCCAGCCACCGTGACATCCCCAGAACTGAGCCACCAGAGGACCGGTACCGAGTCACCCGCGGCCCTGCGTCTGGGGGCGATCCAGAGCATCATGTGCAGTCATTATACAGTATGGAGCATCATGTGTGACCATTATAGAATATGGAGCATCATGTGCAGTCACTATACAGTATGGAGAATCATGTGCAGTCATTATACAGTATGGAGCATCATGTGTGGCCATTATACAGTATGGAGCATCATGTGTGACCATTATAGAATATGGAGCATCATGTGCAGTCACTATACAGTATGGAGAATCATGTGCAGTCATTATACAGTATGGAGCATCATGTGTGGCCATTATACAGTATTGAGCATCATGTGTGGCCATTATACAGTATGGAGCACAGTGTGGCCATATTTTTTTGTTTATAATTATTCTTTATGAAACAGTGTTATCAGCAGTGCTAAATGGGTGTGGTTGGGACGTGGATATGGGTGTGATTAGTTATGAATGGGTGTGGTCAGAGGCGTGGCCTAAAATTTGCCGCAGCGCACGTTGCACGCCACAAACTTTGTCCCTCTTTCCCATCTTCAAAAGTTGGGAGGTATGGAGTTGCAGTATCAGTTATAACAGTGGCAGCAGTTTCAACAGCAGGAGTTGCGGTATCAGTTATAACAGCAGCAGAAGTGACAACCGCAGCAGTTAAGAGTTTCAGCAACAACAGCAGTTGGCTCTCCTGGTAGAAACTGTCCAGGCCAGGGAGATGGCACATCCCGCTCCCAGCCAAAGTGAAGGTAGCCATATGAGGCAAAGGGTACAGGAGGCCTTACAGAAGATGACTCTAGAGGATGGCGTTGAGGCTTTCATGACTGTATTTGAGCAATGGGCAGAGGTCCTAGCTCCATTCTTACTGGGGAACAGCAGAAAACATACTGCGACCTTGCCCTGCTGGATACCAAGGAGTACAACAAGCTGAAGGCAAAGATTATGGCACATTTGGCAGTCCGAATACAACAAGTGCACCGCTGGTGCTACCAAAGGGATCAACCAACCCGGTCCCACATGTTCGGCCTGTTACACCTGGTACAAAGATAGCTGCAGCCCAAGACCTGCTATCCAGCACAGATGGTGGAAAGAGGGGTAGTGTACCGATTTATCCATTCCCAACCCAAAGCGATTCAAAGCTGGGTTACCCAAGGGTATCCCTAGAATGCAGATGACTTTGTGAGCCTCGTGGAAAGATACTTGGCTCCAGAGAACTACCTGAGCAATCAAGGTTGAGTTCACCTGCCAGGGATACCCAAAAGAAGGGGCCCAAGATCACCTCTGAGGGGCACCCAAGATCCCAGGAGAGGTCAGGGCCGGGTTCAAGGTATCACCACATCACATTATCAGTTGTAGGTGTCGTTCTCCGGATCATATATTAGCCAATTGCTCCTCCTTCGCCTACCCTGCCTGCAACACTGTTCCTCATCCTGGCGAGGGGCCTCAAGAATGACAGGTGACTGTGAATAGTGTCCTAGTGACAGGTCTTTGAGAGTTTAGGGACCCTGGTAGGGGCCACAATTCCACATGTTAGTCCTTTGAAAGAGAGTAGGCATCAGGTATATCTATGGAGACACAAAGAACTTTACTGTGGTCTGGGTCGACATTGATGTAGATTGTTGTTCCATGTCCCACAAAGTGGGAGTAATCAAAAACTTGTTGTATCCTCTAATTGTAGGCCATGATTTTCCTCTGTTTTGGGATTTGTGGGGGAAAGTGAAAGCCCCTTGAAGCTTGGCTGATAACTAGGTCACATCTGAAGATACCTCGTCACATGCCAGGGCCAACAAGCTTATTTGTCGATACTGGTTGCTGAAAAAGATGAGAAAGCATCTCCTGAAGGGAATATTCCTGAGCTGCAGGTGTCAAGGGGAAACAATGGAACTGCAGAGCTCAAGGACTTTGGTAAAAAAAATACTAGGAGAAAAGTAAGGGTGCTAAAATATTGTCCCCCAAGAGCCTAAAACCGGTGTTCGGGTCTTGCGCTTGGCTGGGCATAATGATTGGTTATGTCAAGGGACTAAACTAACAGGCCAAGCAAAATAGTGCCTTCTCAAGGAACGATCCAGGGGTATAATCCGTTGACTTGGGTGAAACAATTTAAACCTGAGGATCGGGTGTGGGTGTTGGTGCCCACTGTGGGGAGCAAATTCCTTGCCAAATGGCACGGACTCTATAAAGTGTTGGAAAGGGTTTGTGAGGGCCACTATAAATTTTACCAACCCACAAAAGTTAAGTCCCACCAGATATGTTAAGCCTTGGTGGGATGTGGTTCATGATTGGTTGGGTGAAAATGCCCAGCCCCTGGCTTTGAGTAGAGGGGGACAGTCTGTAGGCAAGCTGCTGGCAGAATCCTGGATAGAAGGTGCTGAGAGGATTAACTGTGTGAACGTTACCAACTACCAATGAGCTAAATCCCTACAATATCCTGAGTTATACCCCAGAGCTGCATTCATAATTCTGCCAAGTAGAAGTCTCTCAATATTACCCGTTGCTTCATTGTCTTCTCAGATCTTTACATCAAACATTGTACAGTGATCACAGAAAGAAAAAATTACTATGAACCTCATCTCTATACGAATTCTAAGAGCTCAGCTAAATGGTTAGTAATGTCAACCAGCAAAATAGTGAGTGCAGCTCTGCAGTATAATATATGATGTAACTCAGGATGAGTACAGGATCAGTAATGTAATGTATGTACACAGTGACTGCACCAGTAGAATAGTGAGTGCAGCTCTGGAGTATAATACAGGATGTACGGTAACTCAGGATCAGTAATGTAATGTATGTACACAGTGACTGCACTAGTAGAATAGTGAGTGCAGCTCTGGAGTATAATACAGGATGTAACTCAGGATCAGTAATGTAATGTATGTACACAGTGACTGCACCAGCAGAATAGTGAGTGTAGCTGTGGGGTATAATACAGGATGTGACTCAGGGTCAGTAATGTATGTATGTATGTATACAGTGACTGCACAAGCAGAATAGTGAGTGCAGCTCTGGAGTATAATACAGGATGTAACTCAGGGTCAGTAATGTAATGTATGTACTCAGTGACTGCACCAGCAGAATAGTGAGTGCAGCTCTGGGGTATAATACAGGATGTAACTCAGGATCAGTAATGTAATGTATGTACACAGTGACTGCACCAGCAGAATAGTGAGTGCAGCTCTGGAATATAATACAGGATGTAACTCAGGATCAGTAATGTAATGTATGTACACAGTGACTGCGCCAGCAGAATAGTGAGTGCAGCTCTGGAGTATAATACAGGAGGTAACTCAGGATCAGTAATGTAATGTATGTACACAGTGATTGCACCAGCAGAATAGTGAGTGCAGCTCTGGAGTATAATACAGGATGTAACTCAGGATCAGTAATGTAATGTATGTACAAAGTGACTGCACCAGCAGAATAGTGAGCACAGCTCTGGGGTATAATGCAGGATGTAACTCAGGATCAGTAATATATGTACACAGTGACTGCACCAGTAGAATAGTGAGCGCAGCTCTGGAGTATAATACAGGAGGTAACTCAGGATCGGTAATGTAATGTATGTACACAGTGATTGCACCAGCAGAATAGTGAGTGCAGCTCTGGAGTATAATACAGGATGTAACTCAGGATCAGTAATGTAATGTATGTACACAGTGACTGCACCAGCAGAATAGTGAGTGCAGCTCTGGAATATAATACAGGATGTAACTCAGGATCAGTAATGTAATGTATGTACACAGTGACTGCGCCAGCAGAATAGTGAGTGCAGCTCTGGAGTATAATACAGGAGGTAACTCAGGATCAGTAATGTAATGTATGTACACAGTGATTGCACCAGCAGAATAGTGAGTGCAGCTCTGGAGTATAATACAGGATGTAACTCAGGATCAGTAATGTAATGTATGTACACAGTGACTGCACCAGCAGAATAGTGAGCACAGCTCTGGGGTATAATGCAGGATGTAACTCAGGATCAGTAATATATGTACACAGTGACTGCACCAGTAGAATAGTGAGCGCAGCTCTGGAGTATAATACAGGAGGTAACTCAGGATCGGTAATGTAATGTATGTACACAGTGATTGCACCAGCAGAATAGTGAGTGCAGCTCTGGAGTATAATACAGGATGTAACTCAGGATCAGTAATGTAATGTATGTACACAGTGACTGCACCAGCAGAATAGTGAGCACAGCTCTGGGGTATAATGCAGGATGTAACTCAGGATCAGTAATATATGTACACAGTGACTGCACCAGTAGAATAGTGAGTGCAGCTCTGGAGTATAATACAGGAGGTAACTCAGGATCGGTAATGTAATGTATGTACACAGTGATTGCACCAGCAGAATAGTGAGCACAGCTCTGGAGTATAATACAGGATGTAACTCAGGATCAGTAATGTAATGTATGTACACAGTGACTGCACCAGCAGAATAGTGAGCACAGCTCTGGGGTATAATACAGGATGTAACTCAAGATCAGTAATGTATTTGCAAAATAACTCAACTGTTTATGCAGATTTCCACTGCCCATAGATTATACACTGCTGCACGTCTTGCCCTTTAAGTGTTCTATATCAGTCCCGGCTCTGCTGTATGATGTAGTTCGGGCGAGTAATGAATGTGAGATGCAGTAGAACCTCGGTGCTGCTGACTTATTAGATTTCTTCTGCTATTATAGAATAATACCTTTCCCATTGGCGCCGTATCCCTCTCACCCATGAAGATCAAAGCCATATACATTGTTATTGTGCCCCTCAGTAGGATCTACTCTTTACGGCACCAAATGTGTTTCCCAGTTAATGAAGCCTCCAGGTTTACGACCTCACATTCTCCGTCCAAAGCGATGCATTGTACAATATTTTATAAGAAACCTTCGTGACAGCGGACGCCAGAAACTTTGCCGCACACAGAGCAGTGGGCACAGCTGTGCCGCCGTCCTTGGCACCGAAACAAGGTCATTGTAAAAACACCTGAGTGTTGGCTAACTTGCTTTGATTTTTACAAATAATATTCCAAGCGGGGGAGGGGATTATTCCAAGGTCGTAGGCGGATGATGAGCAGAACTTGGGGGCGAGACGGATGAATGGTGAAGATTTTGGAAAAGTTGTGACTGTTATTTACAATTTCTATTCAGGCAAAAATAATATTGTCTGAAATTATTATCTCGTAGCCAAAAACAATGCACAGGTTACATGGCGCTACTATACTGCCGCTGTTATACATCATTGACAAGAGGGATGACAGCAATGTGAGGTCACAAAGATGACATCATTATATCCCTACTGCTAACAGGAAACTAAGACGAGTTATACTTGTAAGCTTCCATGCAGATAATTATGTCATAACAAAGGGGCTTTCAATTAGAGTGACCCCAACACTGAGCCATGAGTATATTACCAGCTATATACATCCAATAGCAATGACTAACCATTTGAGGAGGCTGTATAAATCTGTATGTAGTGAGCTCCTCCTGGTGGTGGATGTATAAATCTGTATGTAGTGAGCTTCTCCTGGTGGTGGATGTATAAATCTGTATGTAGTGAGCTCCTCCTGGTGGTGGATGTATAAATCTGTATGTAGTGAGCTCCTCCTGGTGGTGGATGTATAAATCTGTATATAGTGAGCTCCTCCTGGTGGTGGATGTATAAATCTGTATGTAGTGAGCTCCTCCTGGTGGTGGATGTATAAATCTGTATATAGTGAGCTCCTCCTGGTGGTGGATGTATAAATCTGTATGTAGTGAGCTCCTCCTGGTGGTGGATGTATAAATCTGTATGTAGTGAGCTCCTCCTGGTGGTGGATGTATAAATCTGTATATAGTGAGCTCCTCCTGGTGGTGGATGTATAAATCTGTATGTAGTGAGCTCCTCCTGGTGGTGGATGTATAAATCTGTATGTAGTGAGCTCCTCCTGGTGGTGGATGTATAAATCTGTATATAGTGAGCTCCTCCTGGTGGTGGATGTATAAATCTGTATGTAGTGAGCTCCTCCTGGTGGTGGATGTATAAATCTGTATATAGTGAGCTCCTCCTGGTGGTGGATGTATAAATCTGTATGTAGTGAGCTCCTCCTGGTGGTGGATGTATAAATCTGTATATAGTGAGCTCCTCCTGGTGGTGGATGTATAAATCTGTATATAGTGAGCTCCTCCTGGTGGTGGATGTATAAATCTGTATGTAGTGAGCTCCTCCTGGTGGTGGATGTATAAATCTGTATGTAGTGAGCTCCTCCTGGTGGTGGATGTATAAATCTGTATGTAGTGAGCTCCTCCTGGTGGTGGATGTATAAATCTGTATATAGTGAGCTCCTCCTGGTGGTGGATGTATAAATCTGTATGTAGTGAGCTCCTCCTGGTGGTGGATGTATAAATCTGTATATAGTGAGCTCCTCCTGGTGGTGGATGTATAAATCTGTATATAGTGAGCTCCTCCTGGTGGTCGATGTATAAATCTGTATGCAGTGAACTGCCCCTAGTGGTGGATGTATAAATCTATATGCAGTGAGCTCCTCCTGGTGGTGGATGTATAAATCTGAATGTAATGAGCGCCCTCTAGTGGTGGATGTATAAATCTATATGCAGTGAGCTCCTCCTGGTGGTGGATGTATAAATCTGAATGTAATGAGCGCCCTCTAGTGGTGGATGTATAAATCTATATGCAGTGAGCTCCTCCTGGTGGTGGATGTATAAATCTGAATGTAATGAGCGCCCTCTAGTGGTGGATGTATTAATCTGTATGTAGTGAGCTCCTCCTGGTGGTGGCTATATAAATCTGTATGCAGTGAGCTCCTGCTAGTGGTGTATGTATAAATCAATATGCAGTGAACTGCCTCTAGTGGTGGATGTATAAATCTGTATGTAGTGAGCTCCTCCTGGTGGTGGATGTATAAATCTGTATGCAGTGAACTGCCTCTAGTGGTGGCTGTATACATCTGGATGTAGTGAGCTCCCTCTAGTGGTGGCTGTATAAATCTGAATGTAATGAGCTCCCCCTAGTGGTGGCTGTATAAATCTGTGTATAGTGAGCTCCTTCTAGAGGTGGCTCTATAAATCTGGATGTAATGAGCTCCCCCTAGTGGTGACTATATATAGATCTGTATGCAGTGAGCTCCCTCTAGTGGTGACTGTATAAATCTGTATGTGGTGAGCTCCCTCTAGTGGTGGCTGTATAAATCTGTACGTAGTGATCTCCTCCTGGTGGTGGAGGATTTATTGACTTTATCACATTGCTAAGGCCAAGGTATTTCAAAATTAAAGTGCTGTAACATTTACTGTATAAATGTTCTGGAGAATTTGAATAATAAGCAAATCTTTTTGCCTTGTCATAAAGCAACATTATGCGATCACTTTATGATAAGTGGGGGTCTGAAGCTGATGGGGAGGTAAATCAGAATTAGCACGGCCAATTGGGAAAACCTCTGGCATTATGAGTCCTAAAGATCAGATCTCCTCCAATCCTAACACTATGCCCTCACTTCCCCTTTAAGTGTGATCGCTGTAAATGTTGCACACCGCTCGCACTCTGCAGGAAAGCTTCAGCTTTTAGGTTTCTCTTACATCTCTGATGACTTCTCCTCGATCTGTTCTGCTGTGATTGTTCTACACACCGATAGATAAAGCCTCCGAAATTGTCAATTACGTGGCTTTTTCTGGTAGCGCTGGCGCCGTAAAGATCTGAGTTATGTACAGGGATGTTCCACTCATAAAACCTCTGAAGCAGGATTTATAAATACAGTTTTTTATGTTGGAGCCGGAGCTGATTCACGGCCTGCGATCAGTCATCTGCTGACAACAGGAAAAATCGTACATCCCATAAAGGAGGCACAGCACCGCAGGCGGAGGAGAACTACACTCCTCAGCACACCTGGAGGAAAAATCTAAGGCTAATAGGGGCCCAGGAGGCTCTTTCACTCCAGGGGGTCCGCATGGACCTGAAATAGGTTCTGACCAGCAGTGTTGGACTGGGTTGGCAAAGTCCCACCAGTACCATTGATTCTGGGGTACCACTGTTCAGCTACACGCAAAAATAACCCGACCCTAGTACACAAATTTACTTCTGCCTGTATGTAAAATTAATTTGGCTGGCTTATTTAATGAATGATTAGATGATATATTTTTCTGCAAATTATGAATCAAGTGTAATAGTTCATTAGTGCTCCATCACAGGGGCCCACCGGAGGATTCTCCTGCTCTCCTGTGGGCCAGTCCGACCCTGCTCACCAGTAATAGTTCATTAGTGCTCCATCACTGGGGCCCACCGGAGGATTCTCCTGCTCTCCTGTGGGCCAGTCCGACCCTGCTCACCAGTAATCTAATAAGATGATGGCTGTATGTGGAACTGCCCTTCATTAAACATTTCTCAACATCCAATCAGTTTTTATGGGAGGGGCCAGGCTTGGGAAAGGGGAGTGATCGTGGGAAATTTATGGCAGCGAGCTCCAAGCACCACATACTGGCCGCTCTGAGTAGTGCTGGAATAAAAAGTGGCAAGGAAGGCTTAAGTGTCAATCAATAGGAATATTCTTGTTTACATCTGATCCAGCTTTCACAGTTGTGATGCCGTTACTGTGTACCACAGCTTTTTCTCGCAATGTGCTGCGCCCTTGAGCCATTCATATGTACAGACCACAAAGATTTTGAAAATGGTATCAGCACCAAGTCTATTATAAAGCTGTAAAACATTTTATTATACAGTAAGTACATTTTATTGACGTACCCCTTTAACGCTGGTGCATTTGTGCCGCATGATAGCCCTCATTATTCCTGAACATAACATGTATTATGCGCCTATCAATGTACAGGATATGGCTCTAAAACCCATCTGCCAACTTCATACAGTGCTGAACATAAAATGTGGGATTTAGTACAAGGACAGGCAACAGATTGAACATTAAAATATACAAAACAGGGGGCGATGTAAGGACGTTTTCCAGTAACAGTGCAAAATACAATTGCCATTGTTTTCCAGTCGCACCTCTGCTATCTTACTGTCATTCGTGAGACTATTGAAAGACTTAACAAATATTGGAACAATACGACGGGAGATGGCGGCAATGAGTATGAGTTATGAATTGAGATGGCGGCAATATAATGAGTTATGAAGGGAGATGGCGGCAATATAATGATGGCGGTGACATAATGACTTATGACGAAAGATGGCGGCAACATATCGACTTATGACGAGAGATGGCAGCAACATAATGACATCACGAGAGATGGCGGTAGCATAACGACGTGTGATGAAAGATGACAGTAACATACAGACTTATGATGAGAAATGGCGGCAACATAACATTATGACAAGAGATGGCAGCAACAGAAAGCTTGAAGACAATAGATGGCGGCAACATAATGAGCTATGATGAGAGATGGCGGCAGTTTAACAATTTATAAGGCACAACTAATATTTCTCTTTGGCACGTAATAACCTGTTTTATATTGTCATTTTTTTATACTGTCGGCTGACATCTCTCGTCATGACTCGTTATGTTGCCGCCATCTCTCGTCAAAACTCACAATGTTGCCTCCATCTCTCGTCATGACTTGTTATGTTGCTGCCATCATTCATTATGGCTCGCTATGTTGCCGCCATCTCTCGTCATGACTCGCTATGTTGCCGCCATCTCTCTTCATGACTCGTTATGCTGCCACCATCTCTCGTCATGACTCGTTATGTTGCCGCCATCTCTCATTGTGACTCGTTATGTTGCCGCCATCTCTCGTTGTGACTGATTATGTTGCTGCCATCTCTCATTGTGACTGGTTATGTTGCTGCCATCTCTCATCATGACTCTTTATGTTGCCACCATCTTTTGTTGTGACTGGTTATGTTGCTGTCATCTCTCATCATGACTCGTTATGTTGCCACCATCTCTCGTTGTGACTGGTTATGTTGCCGCCATCTCTCGTTATGACTCGTTATGTGGCCGCCATCTTTCGTTGTGACTGGTTATGTTGCTGCCATCTCTCGTTGTTACTGGTTATGTTGCTGCCATCTCTCATTGTGACTGGTTCTGTTGCTGCCTTCTCTCATCATGACTTGTTATGTTGCCGCCATCTCTCGTCATGACTCGTTATGTTGCTGCCATCTCTCGTTGTGACTGTTTATGTTGCCGCCATCTCTCATTGTGCCTCGTTATGTTGCCGCCATCTCTCATCATGACTCTTTATGTTGCCGCCATCTCTTGTCATGACTCGTTATGTTGCCGCCATCTCTCATCATGATTCGTTATGTTGCCACCATCTCGCGTTGTGACTGGTTATGTTGCCGCCATCTCTCATCATGATTCGTTATGTTGCCGCCATCTCTTGTCATGACTCGTTATGTTGCCGCCATCTCTCATCATGATTCGTTATGTTGCCGCCATCTCTTGTCATGACTCGTTATGTTGCCGCCATCTCTCATCATGAGTCTTTATGTTGCCGCCATCTCGCGTTGTGACTGGTTACGTTGCCGCCATCTCTCATCATGACTCGCTATGTTGCCGCCATCTCTTGTCATAACTCATTATTTTGCTACTAAATTCCGCATTTTTCGTTTCGTTTTTTTGCTGTTAGTGCTGTCTACTTCTTGGATGTTAGACAGACGTTATAATTCGCACTGTGACCCTGCTGTTTTATTCTTTCCCGGTATGGAGTCGTGCGGATGATCACAATGGGAATTATAAAAGTCAGGATTGTACGACGTCTGGATATTTCCCTTCGGCAATGACATTTTCATGAGATTCTTGCAAACTGTGCGGTTATAAAGTCATTTTGAGAGGCGGCACTTGTCATGTCATTTATTATGTTTGTTCTTTGGACCCTGTCACAAGCGCAATGGTGTATACATATTTGGACAGTTCACTGTCAGCGGGGAAGACTTCACAGTCGCTCGCAGTCTCCAATTATCTGATGTGTGTATCAGTTCATCTTGTATGAATGTTACATGTTCAGGGGTTAAACTACAACACGGCCCCACAGGAGGCCGCCGCCGCCAGCCATAGAAACAGTTGCAAATGGGGTGGATTTATCCAAACTGAAAGAAAAATTACTTTTGCTGCCCATAGCAACCAATCACAACGCAGCTTTCACTGTACCAGAGCTGTTTGAAAAATGAAAGCCAATCTCTGATTGGTTGCTATGGGCAACAAAGATGGCTTAAATAAATTTGCTTCAAACTGCCTGATTTAATAAAGCTGTCGTTGTTGTCTATAGCAACCAATCAGAGCTCGACTTTCATTTTCTAAACAACTCTGATAAAATGAAAACTGTGTTGTGATTGGTTCCTGTGGACGATAATGGCGTTTTTGGTTATAGACTGTCTAAGGGGGGTTTAGGCCAATTTCAGAAATTACTGATTTTAAGCAGAAAAGCGATTTTCATGTGTAATCGTTATTCATAAGTAGAAAATTGCGGCAAATAAAAAGCCTTTCGGTTAATTAGATTCTTAAGTACCTCAGGGAACAATAAGGCGCTGGAGAGAATATACATAACCGCAGAACTTACCCAATCATTTAATAAAAAAAGGGAATTATTCCCATCACCTGGGAATCCGGAGACTGTGAACGGCAGAAGGGAGGTGGCAGCTTGCAAAATGCTGCCAGGCTTCGTGTATAGATCTAGATCAGGGTTATACCATCAAGTCATTCACTTTAGTTTAGTTATATCTGAGTCAGGGAATGTGCGGCAACTACATAAGATTTACCGCTCAGGAGTATGGGAAAGTTGGGTGATGGTCACTGATAAGGACACTTTCACGCTACGCTGTGTCCCACGTTCGTTGGTCCCATCGGGGATTACGTCCGAATTTCCCGCAAAACGTGATTCGAGCGTACAGTATGTGCCGACGGGTCACTGACTATAATGGTGCCGATACAGTTGAAAGTAATAATGAGGGAGGGAACGTCAGCTGTCGCTCCCTCCTTCATCATTCTCCCTCTGCTTCTGATATCTTAGCGCAGCGGGCGTGATGACGTCACAACATCGTGCCCACTGGAAGATAGCTGAGCATTGTATCTTGTTTTAATCAATGTCTCTACACGGGTCTCAAAACGCCCCTCACCAGTCACAGCAGAGTCCGCTTTCAGGTACTCACAAGATGCAGTCTTTCTGGGCAATCTCCCTGTACTTGTCCTCTGACCGGGAGCTCTCTCTCTCCCGGATCGCAGCTGCACCCTGCTCTGACCACTGCTCACGCTGCTCTGTCCCTTGCGTGCGTGCCTTTCCCGCTCTCTGCCTGGCTTTCTTCCTGTCCCAGTCTCTAAGTCTGCCCCCTGGGGAACCTGCAGCACAGCTCAATGGTTCCAGGCACAGAGCCGAGAAGGTAACCGCCCCCAGACTCTTCTTGTGCTTCACCTCCTTACAACCTGACATGAAGTTTTCTACTTTCTGCAGTTACCAAGATTCCTTCTTTCTCCAAGGTTCTCCATTTATGGCTTTATCCTAATCAAGACTGATTGAGAAATTGTCAAAATGGTCATTGCTTGCTAAAGATGGATGTCATTAATTCTACTGGACTATTACTCCTATTATCTGCATTCTACATCTCCTACTTTTCTCCCTAAAATAGGAAATTCTTGCTTTTACCACCTGCTAGAAAGGCGTTATAGTGATCAGAATGGCAATTACATGTGGATGTGGTTACGATCTGCAGAATGTGGAATGTTTATAGGATATACGGATTAAAAAGAATATTATTTAGGAGATTTCCGGATCCAACCTCCAAAATATGCACAAACAAGTAGTCACTTAAAGGAAGCCTGTCAGCAGGATTGTACTTAGTAACCTACAGACAGTGTCAGATTTGCGCTGTTATACTGATCACAATGATACCTGGTGATGAAATCCGTCTTGTGGACATGTCAGTGTGTTTCCACATACCTTGTGTCAATGGGCAAAACACGTTGACATGTCCGTTTTTCACCAGCAGCACGGGCCGCAACATATCCCACACACGTGCACACAGGGATGTCATCTGTGTGACATGTACCGGCGCCTGAGAAGCAGCAGTACAGTCAGCACTGTTCCCCGGCTCCGGGTGCTGAAGATGGCTCTAATCATTCTCTTCTGTTCTGCCGGTGATCAGTGCAAGCAGGGGAGAATGATGAGAGTTATATTCAAGTGATAACAATGAGAGCAGGCGACAGCTGATGAGACTATTCCTCCCATCAGCCTACACCTGCTGCCGCTAATAACAGCGAGAACAGGCAAGGGCTGATGGGAGTATTCATCAGCCGACTCCTGTGCTTTAAATAAATAAATTAAAAAAACAGCGTGGAGTCCCCTGTATTTTTGATAACCAGTCAGGCAAAACTGACAGCTGTGTGCTGTAATCCTCAGCTGTCAGTATTAGCCAGGCTGGTTATCAAGAATAGAGCGGTCCCCACGCGTTTTTTTTTTAAATTATTTTTAAATAAATAATTTTTAAAAACAGCATGGGGTCCCTCCATTTTTGACAACCAGCCAAACTAAAGCTGACAGCTGGGGGCTGGTATTCTCAGGCTGGTAAGAGGCCACGGATATTGACCCCGCCCAGCCTAAAAATAGCAGCCCATAGCCGCCCAGAAAAGGCGCATCTAATAGATGCGCCAATTCTAGTCCTTTGACCTGCTCTTCCCACTTGCCCTGTAGCGGTGGCAAATGGGGTTCATATTTTTGGGGTTTATCCTAGTCATTTTCAAACCATTATATCAATAAAATGTTGAAAGACCAAAGTGTTCACCAATCCTCTTGACGGATGACTATGGATTCGGTTCCTCTGCCTTACATTTGTCCTCCTTGCACTATTGAAAAAAATGTCTCTCTCCAGAAACATCTAAACTTGTCAAAATAGAAATAGCTTGTCCATTTACCAGCTGTGAGGTTTGTGTCCCTCTCTCACCCCTGCCACTCTATCATCTGAGAGTCACATTGAACTTGCTGAGGCGGCCCAGATAGATTTATGTGGGCATTGGGTAAAATTGGATATCTGAAAAAAAAAAGCAATTGCCGTTTGCATTCCGCAGTTTTCTCCGAAGCTATCACAATATGTCACCCTCGCCACTAATGTCAGCCTGGCTCAGTGTGTGTTTAGTTCGTCTATTAAAATGTCCTTACCTGCTGCTCAAGAAAACTGCAAGGAACAGTATAGCCATTACAACAGGTCATTGATCTTAGGGTTGACTAGCAGTGTGCCGAGCCCCTCAGCTGGGAATATTGACCGAAATGAGTCTCATGCTACTGCCAGCGATACCGAGAATTCTGCAGACTGGGAAATGTCTAAACCCTTAATTCAATGTGGTAGTTAACGGGAAATTACCGTCATGTTCACCTGTCACAGCTCTAGCACCGGGCTTTGCCGTCTCCTGCCCCCTCCCATATGGCTGTTCCCTCTGTGCTAGTAGGCACCAGCTTGTTATGGTACTCGGCATACTCTTCTGATGCCCTCATCCAAAGCTTTTAACCCAGATTATTTAGGTATTCAGGTAGGTCAGTATAGTGCACACTGCTACCACATACTGTCCACTTAGTTCTGCTACTCAGCTGCCTCTGAATGATATGTAGCACCCATTCATACTACCACCCTCATCTCTACTGCATTAAGGTACCTCCCAGCCTTATCATCTCTACTATTCCAAGGTGCATTCTGTACTATCAAATTTACTGAATTGAGGTACCTGCCTACCTGCTTATCCCTGCTATTCTAAGGGGCTGTATCCAGTGCCAAGAGCCATAACATGAGCCCCATCAGGTGCCAAGAGCCATAACATGAGCCCCATCAGGTGCCAAGAGTCATAACATGAGCCCCATCAGGTGCCAAGAGCCATAACATTAGCCCCATCAGGTGCCAAGAGCCATAACACGAGCCCCATCAGGTGCCAAGACACAAGCCCCATCAGGTGCCAAGAGCCATAACAGGAGCCCCATCAGGTGCCAAGAGCCAAGACACGAGCCCCATCAGGTGCCAAGAGCCATAACACGAGCCCATCAGGTGCCAAGAGCCATAACAGGAGCCCCATCAGGTGCCAAGAGCCAAGACACGAGCCCCATCAGGTGCCAAGAGCCAAGACACGAGCCCCATCAGGTGCCAAGAGCCATGACATGAGCCCCATCAGGTGCCAAGAGCCATAACACGAACCCCATCAGGTGCCAAGAGCCATAACAGGAGCCCCATCAGGTGCCAAGAGCCATAACACGAGCCCCATCAGGTGCCAAGAGCCATAACACGAGCCCCATCAGGTGCCAAGAGCCATAACACGAGCCCCATCAGGTGCCAAGAGCCATAACAGGAGCCCCATCAGGTGCCAAGAGCCAAGACACGAGCCCCATCAGGTGCCAAGAGCCATAACACGAGCCCCATCAGGTGCCAAGAGCCATGACACGAGCCCCATCAGGTGCCAAGAGCCATAACACGAGCCCCATCAGGTGCCAAGAGCCATAACACAAGCCCCATCAGGTCCCAAGAGCCATAACACGAGCCCCATCAGGTGCCAAGAGCCAAGACACGAGCCCCATCAGGTGCCAAGAGCCATAACACGAGCCCCATCAGGTGCCAAGAGCCATAACTGTTGTGAATTCTGTTGTCGGGCTCCCTCCTGTGGTCATGAATGGTACTTCGGCTGGTTCTGTCCATGGACTTCCTCTGGTGGGTGTTTCTGAGTTTCCTTCCTCAGGTGACGAGGTTAATTCGTTAGCTGGCTGCTCTATTTAACTCCACTTAGATCTTTGCTCTATGCCACCTGTCAATGTTCCAGTATTGGTCTAGTTCACTCCTGGATCGTTCTTGTGACCTGTCTTCCCAACAGAAGCTAAGTCCTGTTTGTTTTTCTTTGGTTTGCTATTTTTCTGTCCAGCTTGCTATTTTTATTGCTGTCTTGCTTGCTGGAAGCTCTGGGACGCAGAGGGAGCGCCTCCGCACGGTGAGTCGGTGCGGAGGGTCTTTTTGCGCACTCTGCATGGTCTTTTTGTAGGTTTTTTGTGCTGACCGCACAGCAACCTTTCCTATCCTCGGTCTGTTCAGTTAGTCGGGCCTCACTTTGCTAAATCTATTTCATCTCTGTGTTTGTATTTTCATCTTTACTCACAGTCATTATATGTGGGGGGCTGCCTATTCCTTTGGGGAATTTCTCTGAGGCAAGGTAGGCTTTATTTTTCTATCTTTAGGGCTAGCTAGTTCCTTAGGCTGTGCCGAGTTGCATAGGGAGCGTTAGGCGCAATCCACAGCTATTTCTAGTGTGTGTGATAGGATTAGGGATTGCGGTGAGCAGAGTTCCCACGTCCCAGAGCTCGTCTTTATTATCAGTAACTATCAGGTCATTCCGTGTGCTCTTAACCTCCTGGTCCATTATTGTCCTGACCACCAGGTCATAACAGTACAGGTGGCCCAAAGTACTAATGCATCTCAATAGAGGGATAAGAGAAGTTCTGAGACCATTTTTTTTTCTTTGCACTGTGTTTTGTCTCTCTTTTCCCCTTTACCTCTGGGTGGTTCAGGACACAGGTATAAACATGGACATTCAAGGTCTGTCCTCTTGGATGGATAATCTCACTACAAGGGTACAAAACATTCAAGATTTTGTGGTTCAGAATCCGATGTTAGAGCCTTGGATTCCTATTCCTGATTTGTTTTTTGGTGATAGATCTAAGTTCTTGAATTTCAAAAATAATTGTAAATTGTTTCTTGCCTTGAAACCTTGCTCCTCAGGTGACCCTGTTCAACAAGTAAGGATCATTATGTCTTTGTTACGTGGTGACCCTCAAGACTGGGCATTTTCCCTTGCGCCAGGAGATCCGGCATTGCGTGATGTTGATGCGTTTTTCCTGGCGCTTGGATTGCTTTATGACGAACCTAATTCAGTGGATCAGGCAGATAAAATCTTGCTGGCTCTGTGTCAGGGTCAGGATGAAGCGGAGATATATTGTCAGAAGTTTAGAAAGTGGTCTGTGCTCACTCAGTGGAATGAATGTGCCCTGGCAGCAATCTTCAGAAAGGGTCTGTCTGAAGCCCTTAAGGATGTCATGGTGGGATTTCCCATGCCTGCTGGTCTGAATGAGTCTATGTCTTTGGCCATTCAGATCGATCGACGCTTGCGTGAGCGTAAAGCTGTGCACCATTTGGCGGTACTATCTGAGCATGGGCCTGAGCCTATGCAATGTGACAGGACTTTGACCAGAGCTGAACAGCAAGAACACAGACGTCGGAATGGGCTATGTTTTTACTGTGGTGATTCCACTCATGCTATCTCCGATTGTCCTAAGCGCACTAAATGGTTCGCTGGGTCTTCCACTCCTTCTGAAGTTCCAGAGTTTTTGTCGGATTATCGGGATGTATTTGATGAGCCCAAAGCCAGTGCCCTACCTCCTCATAGGGATTGCGATTGTGCAATTAATTTGATTCCTGGTAGTAAGTTTCCTAAGGGTCGATTGTTCAATTTATCTGTGCCAGAACACGCCGCTATGCGGAGTTATATAAAGGAATCCTTGGAGAAAGGCCATATTCGCCCATCGTCATCACCGTTAGGAGAAGGGTTCTTTTTTGTGGCCAAGAAGGATGGTTCTTTGAGACCTTGTATTGATTACCGCCTTCTTAATAAAATTACAGTCAAATTTCAGTATCCTTTGCCGTTGCTGTCTGATTTGTTTGCTCGTATTAAAGGGGCTAGTTGGTTCACCAAGATAGATCTTCGAGGGGCGTATAATCTTGTGCGTATTAAACAAGGCGATGAATGGAAAACAGCATTTAATACGCCCGAGGGCCATTTTGAGTACCTGGTTATGCCATTCGGGCTTTCCAATGCTCCATCAGTATTTCAGTCCTTTATGCATGACATCTTCCGAGAGTACCTGGATAAATTCCTGATTGTGTATTTGGATGATATTTTGGTCTTTTCGGGTGATTGGGAGTCTCATGTGAAGCAGGTCAGAATGGTGTTCCAGGTCCTTCGTGCGAATTCCTTGTTTGTGAAGGGGTCAAAGTGTCTCTTTGGAGTTCAGAAGGTTTCATTTTTGGGGTTCATTTTTTCCCCTTCTACTATCGAGATGGACCCTGTTAAAGTCCAGGCCATTTACAATTGGACTCAGCCGACATCTGTGAAGAGCCTGCAAAAGTTCCTGGGCTTTGCTAATTTTTATCGGCGCTTCATCGCTAATTTTTCTAGTGTTGCTAAACCGTTGACTGATTTGACCAAGAAGGGTGCTGATGTGGTCAATTGGTCTTCTGCAGCTGTGGAGGCTTTTCAGGAGGTGAAGCGTCGTTTTTCTTCTGCCCCTGTGTTGTGCCAGCCAGATGTTTCGCTCCCGTTTCAGGTTGAGGTTGATGCTTCTGAGATTGGAGCAGGGGCTGTTTTGTCGCAAAGAAGTTCTGATGGCTCGGTGATGAAGCCATGTGCTTTCTTTTCTAGAAAGTTTTCGCCTGCTGAGCGTAATTATGATGTTGGTTATCGTGAGTTATTGGCCATGAAGTGGGCATACGAGGAGTGGCGTCATTGGCTTGAAGGAGCCAAGCATCGCGTGGTGGTCTTGACAGATCACAAGAATTTGACTTATCTTGAGTCTGCCAAACGGTTGAATCCGAGACAGGCTCGATGGTCGTTATTTTTCTCCCATTTTGATTTTGTGGTTTCGTACCTTCCGGGCTCTAAGAATGTGAAGGCTGATGCCCTGTCAAGGAGTTTTGTGCCTGACTCTCCGGGTGTTCCTGAGCCGGCGGGTATTCTCAAAGAGGGGGTAATTTTGTCTGCCATCTCCCCTGATTTGCGGCGGGTGCTGCAAAAATTTCAGGCTGATAGACCTGACCGTTGCCCAGCGGAGAAACTGTTTGTCCCTGATAGATGGACTAGTAGAGTTATCTCTGAGATTCATTGTTCAGTGTTGGCTGGACATCCTGGAATCTTTGGTACCAGAGATTTGGTGGCTAGATCCTTTTGGTGGCCGTCTTTGTCACGGGATGTGCGTTCTTTTGTGCAGTCCTGTGGGACTTGTGCTCGGGCTAAGCCCTGCTGTTCTCGTGCCAGTGGGTTGCTTTTGCCCTTGCCGGTCCCGAAGAGGCCCTGGACGCATATTTCTATGGATTTTATTTCGGATCTTCCCCTCTCTCAAAAGTTGTCGGTCATTTGGGTGGTTTGTGATCGTTTTTCTAAAATGGTCCATTTGGTACCTTTGTCTAAATTGCCTTCCTCCTCTGATTTGGTGCCATTATTTTTCCAGCATGTGGTTCGTTTACATGGTATCCCGGAGAACATCGTTTCTGACAGAGGTTCCCAGTTTGTTTCGAGGTTTTGGCGATCCTTTTGTGCTAGGATGGGTATTGATTTGTCTTTTTCCTCGGCTTTCCATCCTCAGACAAATGGCCAAACCGAACGAACTAATCAGACTTTGGAAACATATCTGAGATGCTTTGTTTCTGCTGATCAGGATGATTGGGTGTCCTTTTTGCCGTTGGCTGAGTTCGCCCTTAATAATCGGGCCAGCTCGGCTACTTTGGTTTCGCCGTTTTTCTGCAATTCTGGTTTCCATCCTCGTTTCTCTTCAGGGCAGGTTGAGTCTTCGGACTGTCCTGGTGTAGATACTGTGGTGGATAGGTTGCAGCAGATTTGGACTCATGTGGTGGACAATTTGACATTGTCCCAGGAGAAGGCTCAACGTTTCGCTAACCGCCGGTGCTGTGTGGGTCCCCGACTTCGCGTTGGGGATTTGGTTTGGTTGTCGTCTCGTTATGTTCCTATGAAGGTTTCCTCTCCTAAGTTTAAGCCTCGTTTCATTGGTCCGTATAAGATTTCTGAGGTTATCAATCCTGTGTCATTTCGTTTGGCCCTTCCTGCTTCTTTTGCCATCCATAATGTGTTCCATAGGTCGTTATTGCGGAGATACGTGGCGCCTGTGGTTCCATCCGTTGATCCTCCTGCCCCGGTATTGGTTGAGGGGGAGTTGGAGTATGTGGTGGAGAAGATTTTGGATTCTCGTATTTCGAGACGGAAACTCCAGTACCTGGTCAAGTGGAAGGGTTATGGTCAGGAAGATAATTCCTGGGTTTTTGCCTCTGATATTCATGCTGCCGATCTGGTTCGTGCCTTTCATTTGGCTCATCCTGGTCGGCCTGGGGGCTCTGGTGAGGGTTCGGTGACCCCTCCTCAAGGGGGGGGTACTGTTGTGAATTCTATTGCCGGGCTCCCTCCTGTGGTCATGAATGGTACTTCGGCTGGTTCTGTCCATGGACTTCCTCTGGTGGGTGTTTCTGAGTTTCCTTCCTCAGGTGACGAGGTTAATTCGTTAGCTGGCTGCTCTATTTAACTCCACTTAGATCTTTGCTCTATGTTACCTGTCAATGTTCCAGTATTGGTCTAGTTCACTCCTGGATCATTCTTGTGACCTGTCTTCCCAACAGAAGCTAAGTCCTGTTTGTTTTTCTTTGGTTTGCTATTTTTCTGTCTAGCTTGCTATTTTTATTGCTGTCTTGCTTGCTGGAAGCTCTGGGACGCAGAGGGAGCGCCTCCGCACCGTGAGTCGGTGCGGAGGGTCTTTTTGCGCCCTCTGCGTGGTCTTTTTGTAGGTTTTTTGTGCTGACCGCACAGCAACCTTTCCTATCCTCGGTCTGTTCAGTTAGTCGGGCCTCACTTTGCTAAATCTATTTCATCTCTGTGTTTGTATTTTCATCTTTACTCACAGTCATTATATGTGGGGGGCTGCCTATTCCTTTGGGGAATTTCTCTGAGGCAAGGTAGGCTTTATTTTTCTATCATTAGGGCTAGCTAGTTCCTTAGGCTGTGCCGAGTTGCATAGGGAGCGTTAGGCGCAATCCACAGCTATTTCTAGTGTGTGTGATAGGATTAGGGATTGCGGTGAGCAGAGTTCCCACGTCCCAGAGCTCGTCCTTATTATCAGTAACTATCAGGTCATTCCGTGTGCTCTTAACCTCCTGGTCCATTATTGTCCTGACCACCAGGTCATAACACATAACATGAGCCCCATCAGGTGCCAAGAGCCAAGACACGAGCCCCATCAGGTGCCAAGAGCCAAGACACGAGCCCCATCAGGTGCCAAGAGCCATAACACGAGCCCCATCAGGTGCCAAGAGCAACGACACGAGCCCCATCAGGTGCCAAGACGCTCACATCGAGTCAGTAACATTATAGCAGTGGACAGTGGTTGATGTCAATCACATTCATACTCACCTCCAGATATCATCAGAAAGTTCTAAGAAATCGACCGTAGGGACAACTAATTGGCTCAACGTATCTCCAAATGGAGTTGTCTGGAATTGTGGGGCTTATTCATATGTCAGAGCCTAATTCTATCCTTAGATCCTTTGCTGCATTGGGTGTGCGGACCTCACCATATACCCAACTTTGGCTGTCAAAGCATATGTCAGGTCCAAAAATGGCAAACCAGTGCAATAAACTACACAGGACAAACAGGGAGGGGATAAATTCTAAAGAGGATCAGAGCAATATGCTGCAGGAAAGCTACGACAAAATAAAAACAGGTAAAAAAAAATATTACATATAGTGAAAAACAGCAAACCTCTGAATACTGCAACTTCCCCGAACAGACAAAATAACAGGAGGTTTTACTGGAGCATAAAAGAGACGAAGATGAGCGCACCTTCCCCTATAACATAAAATGTCAATTGTTCCCGAGCTTCACATCAAGTGAGAAGATTATACAAGGTTCACTAAAACCCTCCCTGAACTACCCAGAAAATGCCGCCACATGGATAAAAGAGAAGCAAAACATTATTATAGAGCAGCAAATTGTCTCTTTTCATATATATAAAGCAGAGGAGGAAGAAGCCTTGATTAAGGAGGTCGCACTGCTCCGTAACTCCGTATCTAGCAGAGAAATATCATACAGATCAATGGAAGACAGGCAAACAGAAGCGTGACATAATATACACGTATATTCTTTTACATAGGGGCAGTATTATAGTAGTTATATTCTTGTACATAGGGGCAGTATTATAGTAGTTATATTCTTGTACATAGGAGCAGTATTATAGTAGTTATATTCTTGTACATAGTAGCAGTATTATAGTAGTTATATTCTTGTACATAGGGGACAGTATTATAGTAGTTATATTCTTGTACATATGAGCAGTATTATAGTAACATAGTAACATAGTAACATAGTTAGTAAGGCCGAAAAAAGACATTTGTCCATCCAGTTCAGCCTATATTCCATCATAATAAATACCCAGATCTACGTCCTTCTACAGAACCTAATAATTGTATGATACAATATTGTTCTGCTCCAGGAAGACATCCAGGCCTCTCTTGAACCCCTCGACTGAGTTCGCCATCACCACCTCCTCAGGCAAGCAATTCCAGATTCTCACTGCCCTAACAGTAAAGAATCCTCTTCTATGTTGGTGGAAAAACCTTCTCTCCTCCAGACGCAAAGAATGCCCCCTTGTGCCCGTCACCTTCCTTGGTATAAACAGATCCTCAGCGAGATATTTGTATTGTCCCCTTATATACTTATACATGGTTATTAGATCGCCCCTCAGTCGTCTTTTTTTTAGTAGTTATATTGTACATAGAGGCAGTATTATAGTAGTTATATTCTTGTACATAGGGGACAGTATTATAGTAGTTATATTCTTGTACATAGGGGCAGTATTATAGTAGTTATATTCTTGTACATATGAGCAGTATTATAGTAGTTACATTCTTGTATATAGGAGCAGTATTATAGTAGTTATATTCTTGTACATAGGGGGCAGTATTATAGTAGTTATATTCTTGTACATAGGGGCAGTATTATAATAGTTATATTCTTGTACATAGGAGCAGTATTATAGTAGTTATATTCTTGTATATAGGGAGCAGTATTATAGTAGTTATATTCTCGTACATAAGGGCAGTATTATAGTAGTTATATTCTTGTACATAGGAGCAGTATTATAGTAGTTATATTCTTGTACATAGTAGCAGTATTATAGTAGTTATATTCTTGTACATATGAGCAGTATTATAGTAGTTATATTCTTGTATATAGGGAGCAGTATTATAGTAGTTATATTCTCGTACATAAGGGCAGTATTATAGTAGTTATATTCTTGTATATAGGAGCAGTATTATAGTAGTTATATTCTTGTACATAGGGGGCAGTATTATAGTAGTTATATTCTTGTACATAGGGGCAGTATTATAATAGTTATATTCTTGTACATAGGAGCAGTATTATAGTAGTTATATTCTTGTATATAGGGAGCAGTATTATAGTAGTTATATTCTCGTACATAAGGGCAGTATTATAGTAGTTATATTCTTGTACATAGGAGCAGTATTATAGTAGTTATATTCTTGTACATAGTAGCAGTATTATAGTAGTTATATTCTTGTACATATGAGCAGTATTATAGTAGTTATATTCTTGTATATAGGGAGCAGTATTATAGTAGTTATATTCTCGTACATAAGGGCAGTATTATAGTAGTTATATTCTTGTATATAGGAGCAGTATTATAGTAGTTATATTCTTGTACATAGGGGGCAGTATTATAGTAGTTATATTCTTGTACATAGGGGCAGTATTATAATAGTTATATTCTTGTACATAGGAGCAGTATTATAGTAGTTATATTCTTGTATATAGGGAGCAGTATTATAGTAGTTATATTCTCGTACATAAGGGCAGTATTATAGTAGTTATATTCTTGTACATAGGAGCAGTATTATAGTAGTTATATTCTTGTACATAGTAGCAGTATTATAGTAGTTATATTCTTGTACATATGAGCAGTATTATAGTAGTTATATTCTTGTATATAGGGAGCAGTATTATAGTAGTTATATTCTCGTACATAAGGGCAGTATTATAGTAGTTATATTCTTGTACATAGGGGCAGTATTATAATAGTTATATTCTTGTACATAGGAGCAGTATTATAGTAGTTATATTCTTGTACATAGGGGGCAGTATTATAGTAGTTATATTCTTGTACATAGGGGCAGTATTATAATAGTTATATTCTTGTACATAGGAGCAGTATTATAGTAGTTATATTCTTGTATATAGGGAGCAGTATTATAGTAGTTATATTCTCATACATAAGGGCAGTATTATAGTAGTTATATTCTTGTACATAGGGGCGGTATTATAGTAGTTATATTCTTGTACATAGGAGCAGTATTATAGTAGTTATATTCTTGTACATAGTAGCAGTATTATAGTAGTTATATTCTTGTACATAGGGGCAGTATTATAGTAGTTATATTCTTGTACATAGGGGCAGTATTATAGTAGTTATATTCTTGTACATAGGAGCAGTATTATAGTAGTTATATTCTTGTACATAGGAGCAGTATTATAGTAGTTATATTCTTGTACATAGGGGGCAGTATTATAGTAGTTATATTCTTGTACATAGGGGCAGTATTATAGTAGTTATATTCTTGTACATGGGGGGCAGTATTATAGTAGTTATATTCTTGTACATAGGGGCAGTATTATAGTAGTTATATTCTTGCATATAGGGGCAGTATTATAGTAGTTACATTCTTGCACATAGGGGCAGTATTATAGTAGTTATATTCTTGTACATAGGGGCAGTATTATAGTAGTTATATTCTTGTACATAGTAGCAGTATTATAGTAGTTATATTCTTGTACATAGGGGCAGTATTATAGTAGTTATATTCTTGTACATAGGGGCAGTATTATAGTAGTTATATTCTTGTACATAGGAGCAGTATTATAGTAGTTATATTCTTGCACATAGGGGGCAGTATTATAGTAGTTATATTCTTGTACATAGGGGCAGTATTATAGTAGTTATATTCTTGTACATAGGAGCAGTATTATAGTAGTTATATTCTTGTACATAGGAGCAGTATTATAGTAGTTATATTCTTGTACATAGGAGCAGTATTATAGTAGTTATATTCTTGTACATAGGAGCAGTATTATAGTAGTTATATTCTTGCACATAGGGGGCAGTATTATAGTAGTTATATTCTTGTACATAGGGGCAGTATTATAGTAGTTATATTCTTGTACATAGGGGGCAGTATTATAGTAGTTATATTCTTGTACATAGGGGCAGTATTATAGTAGTTATATTCTTGTATATAGGGGCAGTATTATAGTAGTTACATTCTTGCACATAGGGGCAGTATTATAGTAGTTATATTCTTGTACATAGGGGCAGTATTATAGTAGTTATATTCTTGTATATAGGGGCAGTATTATAGTAGTTATATTCTTGTACATAGGAGCAGTATTATAGTAGTTATATTCTTGTACATAGGGGCAGTATTATAGTAGTTATATTCTTGTATATAGGGGCAGTATTATAGTAGTTATATTCTTGTACATAGGGGCAGTATTATAGTAGTTATATTCTTGTATATAGGGGCAGTATTATAGTATTTATATTCTTGTACATAGGGGCAGTATTATAGTAGTTATATTCTTGTACATAGGGGCAGTATTATAGTAGTTATATTCTTGTACATAGGGGCAGTATTATAGTAGTTATATTCTTGTACATAGGGGCAGTATTATAGTAGTTATATTCTTGTACATAGGGGCAGTATTATAGTAGTTATATTCTTGTACATAGGAGCAGTATTATAGTAGTTGCAGTCTATGTCGCTGTTCATATGTCCCTGGGTTCTTGCAGACTGAGTGGTCCACAGAAAACATGGAGACATGTGTTTGATCTGAGTCATGTATCAAAAGTGCAATTCTCTGGTTCCAGACAGCGCTCGGATGCCATCCATGTGTGATCGTTTTTCATAGACTGTTTCTTTTATCACGGTTATATCTGCAATGATTTTCCCTAGTTATAGGTCATTGTGATAAATCTTCCTAATGGACAGACATTTTACCAGACTGTATGATATGGAAGGTGTCTCTACAGTAAATGTATATATTTGTGACTACCCCGCCAGAAATGTAATAAAATATTGTAAAAGCGATTTAGGGGGAATATACACACCCATCACCAAGGATTACAACAAACATATGGAATTTTTAAGAATATGCCAGATGGACGACTCATTGATTTTATATTTGCATGTGGTCATACATTTGTAGAAGCCTCTATAGTGAAAAGCCTGCTCTGAGGCTAATGAGCCGACAATTACAGGTGATTGCCAGGGGTGTAAGAAACTGGATACAAAAAAGTGTTTTTTTTTAAAGGAGAACCCTTCTTTTTTGTAATTGGATATGATCTATCCCGATCTTCCAGTGATCATCTTGGTTTGGCGCCCTCTGGTGCTCCTCTTGGTATATTGCATCTGCAAACTCCACGAGGTTCAAAAAAAGTGATATTGCCTATATTTTTTCCTTCCACTGGAAAGTTATGTCTGTGATTCAGAGTTTTAAGCTT
The DNA here is from genome assembly GCF_032444005.1 of Ranitomeya imitator. Classification (NCBI taxonomy): domain Eukaryota; kingdom Metazoa; phylum Chordata; class Amphibia; order Anura; family Dendrobatidae; genus Ranitomeya; species Ranitomeya imitator. The sequence continues at coordinate 137,765,543 of NC_091291.1, forward strand.
CACAGACGCTCGAGGAGTTACTACCTCATTAGAATTTATCTTTTAATTGTCGCTCAGATAAATGCAGTTCCGGACCCTCAACCTTTAATTTTAGTTAAATCTTGTTATCAGGTCAAGGCTTTAAAACAAAGACTAAAATATTAAGATTATTAATTGCCGGGCAGCGCAGCGTTACAATGGCCATTTGCCCACTTTTCCCATCCTGTTTTCAAACAGTGAAATGAGCCGCAGTAATCTGGGAGAGCTTTAATAACCGTCCCCCGATTGTGACATTTAAATTACAGATGGCATTTGGAAATTAAAGGCGCGTTCTCAGCAGGTTTAATTGAGCCATCAGTTCTGCTTAGTTTTTTATGTTATTTTAAACAATGATGAATTAAAAATTCATTACACGCAGGATGTAATTGTGATGTTCCCGCTCCCAGATTCCTGCAACAAACAGCGAGCAAAGATGAGACGAGAATACTGACTCTGGCCTGGTATGGAAAATACACCAAATTAGCTGCAAATATGGGGAAATAGAACAAAAGGCTTCATTATTTCTATCAACACATAAGCCAAAAACCCAGAAGGCATCAAGAATTAGAAGGAAATATAATTACTATAATACTGTTCCTATGTGCAAGAATATAACTACTATAATACTACCCCCTATGTACAAGAATATAACTACTATAATACTGCCTCCATGTACAAGAATATAACTACTATAATACTGGCCGTATGTACAAGAATATAACTACTATAATACTGCTCCTATATACAAGAATATAACTACTATAATACTGTTCCTATGTGCAAGAATATAACTACTATAATACTGTTCCTATGTGCAAGAATATAACTACTACAATACTGCTCCTATGTACAAGAATATAACTACTATAATACTGCCTCCATGTACAAGAATATAACTACTTTAATACTGCTCCTATGTACAAGAATATAACTACTTTAATACTGCCTCCATGTACAAGAATATAACTACTATAATACTGCCCCTATGTACAAGAATATAACTACTATAATACTGCTCCTATGTACAAGAATATAACTACTATAATACTGCTCCTATGTACAAGAATATAACTACTATAATACTACCCCCTATGTACAAGAATATAACTACTATAATACTGCCTCCATGTACAAGAATATAACTACTTTAATACTGCCTCCATGTACAAGAATATAACTACTTTAATACTGCCTCCATGTACAAGAATATAACTACTTTAATACTGCTCCTATGTACAAGAATATAACTACTATAATACTGCTCCTATGTACAAGAATATAACTACTATAATACTACCCCCTATGTACAAGAATATAACTACTATAATACTGCCTCCATGTACAAGAATATAACTACTTTAATACTGCTCCTATGTACAAGAATATAACTACTTTAATACTGCCTCCATGTACAAGAATATAACTACTTTAATACTGCCTCCATGTACAAGAATATAACTACTTTAATACTGCTCCTATGTACAAGAATATAACTACTATAATACTACCCCCTATGTACAAGAATATAACTACTATAATACTGCCTCCATGTACAAGAATATAACTACTTTAATACTGCTCCTATGTACAAGAATATAACTACTATAATACTGCTCCTATGTACAAGAATATAACTACTATAATACTGTCCCTATGTACAAGAATATAACTACTATAATACTGCTCCTATATACAAGAATATAACTACTATAATACTGCTCCTATATACAAGAATATAACTACTATAATACTGCCCCCTATATACAAGAATATAACTACTATAATACTGCCCCTATGTACAAGAATATAACTACTATAATACTGCTCCTATATACAAGAATATAACTACTATAATACTGCTCCTATATACAAGAATATAACTACTATAATACTGCCCCTATATACAAGAATATAACTACTATAATACTGCCCCCTATATACAAGAATATAACTACTATAATACTGCTCCTATATACAAGAATATAACTACTATAATACTGTCCCTATGTACAACAATATGACTACTATAATACTGTCCCTATGTACAAGAATATAACTACAATAATAATGCCCCTATGTACAAGAATATAACTACTATAATACTGCCCCTATGTACAAGAATATAACTACTATAATACTGCCCCCCATGTACAAGAATATAACTACTATAATACTGCTCCTATATACAAGAATATAACTACTATAATACTGTCACTATGTACAAGAATATAACTACTATAATACTGCCCCTATGTACAAGAATATAACTACTATAATACTGTCCCTATGTACAAGAATATAACTACTATAATACTGCCCCTATGTACAAGAATATAACTACTATAATACTGCCCCTATGTACAAGAATATAACTACTATAATACTGCCCCCCATGTACAAGAATATAACTACTATAATACTGCCCCCTATGTACAAGAATGTAACTACTATAATACTGTCCCTATATACAAGAATATAACTACTATAATACTACCCCCTATGTACAAGAATATAACTACTATAATACTGCTCCTATGTACAAGAATATAACTACTATAATACTGCTCCTATGTACAAGAATATAACTACTATAATACTGCCCCTATGTACAAGAATATAACTACTATAATACTGCCCCTATGTACAAGAATATAACTACTATAATACTGCTACTATGTACAAGAATATAACTACTATAATACTGCTCCTATGTACAAGAATATAACTACTATAATACTGCTCCTATGTACAAGAATATAACTACTATAATACTGCTCCTATGTACAAGAATATAACTACTATAATACTGCTCCTATGTACAAGAATATAACTACTATAATACTGCTCCTATGTACAAGAATATAACTACTATAATACTGCTCCTATGTACAAGAATATAACTACTATAATACTGCTCCTATGTACAAGAATATAACTACTATAATACTGCCCCTATGTACAAGAATATAACTACTATAATACTGCCCCCATGTACAAGAATATAACTACTATAATACTACCCCCTATGTACAAGAATATAACTACTATAATACTGCCTCCATGTACAAGAATATAACTACTATAATACTGCTCCTATGTACAAGAATATAACTACTTTAATACTGCTCCTATGTACATGAATATAACTACTACTATAATACTGCTCCTATGTACAGGAATATAACTACTATAATACTGCGCCCCATGTACAAGAATATAACTACTATAATACTGCCCCCTATGTACAAGAATGTAACTACTATAATACTGTCCCTATATACAAGAATATAACTACTATAATACTACCCCCTATGTACAAGAATATAACTACTATAATACTGCCCCTATGTACAAGAATATAACTACTATAATACTGTCCCTATGTACAAGAATATAACTACTATAATACTGCCCCTATGTACAAGAATATAACTACTATAATACTGCCCCCCATGTACAAGAATATAACTACTATAATACTGCCCCCCATGTACAAGAATATAACTACTATAATACTACCCCCTATGTACAAGAATATAACTACTATAATACTGCTCCTATGTACAAGAGTGTAACTACTATAATACTGTCCCTATATACAAGAATATAACTACTATAATACTACCCCCTATGTACAAGAATATAACTACTATAATACTGCCCCTATGTACAAGAATATAACTACTATAATACTGTCCCTATGTACAAGAATATAACTACTATAATACTGCCCCTATGTACAAGAATATAACTACTATAATACTGCCCCCCATGTACAAGAATATAACTACTATAATACTACCCCCTATGTACAAGAATATAACTACTATAATACTGCCTCCATGTACAAGAATATAACTACTATAATACTGCTCCTATGTACAAGAATATAACTACTTTAATACTGCTCCTATGTACAAGAATATAACTACTACTATAATACTGCTCCTATGTACAGGAATATAACTACTATAATACTGCCCCCCATGTACAAGAATATAACTACTATAATACTGCCCCCCATGTACAAGAATATAACTACTATAATGCTACCCCCTATGTACAAGAATATAACTACTATAATACTGCCTCCATGTACAAGAATATAACTACTATAATACTGTCCCTATGTACAAGAATATAACTACTATAATACTGCTCCTATATACAAGAATATAACTACTATAATATTGCCCCCTATGTACTAGAATATAACTACTATAATACTGCCCCCCATGTGCAAGAATATGTATTTTATATATTTTGAAAAGAATTCATAGTGCCGTATATTACACTTGCACCGCATCTGAACTCTGCGCTGGTAATTGTCAGCTCCATCGTGCTTTGATTTCGCTCATCTACTGTATATAATATTGGCGTCTTTGTAGTCAGATAAACCAGTGAGCGTCTGGAGACGGCCGTCTGCCAATTCTTGAAGGTTTTGGCATCGTCTACAGTGGGCACAATCCTGTTATTCCGCGTTCTCGGAGACATCTGTTATATTAATTATCCAACCCTAATTGTTGCAAACCATTTCCCCGAATAAAAAGGTTTTTGTTTTTCGTGCAGTCACTTGTCCCATCGGAGACCAGGAGATTTATCAGATTTATTACATGAATCAGGAGCGAAGTGGAACGGCAGCGAGCAGGAGACGAGGCCGGGGGCTGCCATCACCGCCAGGTACAGGGCTCTGGCCATAACCGCACCCCGAATATCTCCCATCTCTACAGAGGGGACCATTCTTCACAGGTTATAGGACGCCCCCTCCTTGTGACGCACCGATCGTTCCTGACAAGTGATGAGAAATGTCTTCTCCCTTTCACACCTAATCATATATAATTTTCTATGACATTTTCACTCCGATTGAATTAGTGAAGGAGGATCAGAGCGCAGCAGCGATTACAGCAACCCAGAAGCTATAAATCTCCAAAATATCTATCTATTGTCCTGTGTCATGCCCAAGAGGAACCCCGTGCCCCTGCAGCGGCGTCAGGTCTGAGGATTTCATCCCGATACTCAACAACAGAGAGGGCATCGTTGGTATCAAGTGGAGCTTTGTGCAACCATCCAAAGATGTGCCTTTCCAGACCTCACTGACCCCCCACCAGCCTGGCCATGCTGGATGATGCTGAAGGCATAATATCGCTCACTACGGTAAGTCCAAACTCCCTCAGGGCTGCCACATATGCTCAGTGTGACCAATGGTGGACCTCCCAATGCCAATCGGTACTGATGGGCTGTGAGGACAGGTCACACTACAATATGTAAGGGTCCTTGTAACACCCTCATGGATCCATCTGACCGTTTCCTCCATAATATCCAAGCCAGTAGTTGCTGGTGGTCATTTCGTAGGGCTCTGTCCACGCTCCTTCTGTTCCTCCTCACAAAAAGGAGATACTGATCCTGCTGATGAGTTGATGCTCTTCTCCAGCCATGTCCACTTCTCCTCATGTAATGGCCCATGTCCTGGTAGCGGCACCATGCTCTTGAGACCGTGCAGGGAGACTGAGTAAACCTTGTATGGATGAGCCATCCTGGATGAGCTGGAGGAACCGTGCTACCTGAGTGATCTGCAGGTACTTCCTCATGCAACCTCATGATACCAGAAGTGCCCAGTGTCGGATGGAGGGGTGATCCTCATATCCAACATCAGTGAATGACCCCACAAATGCTCCAAAATGTTATAGAAAGTCAACTCAGAAGAGCGGGAGCCATTCTATCTGCAAAGCAGCGTCAAACTCCATATTGATGTGTATGGAAGTAGAATGGAAAGTAATGTTGGCTCCTGAAGGTGGAATGTGGATATATCCTTATACTTTTGACCTTTATAGTATTTATCAGGTCTATATTCAGTATGTGTACAAAGGTTTTTAGTTGATCATCAGATGCTGAATGAGAAAGCCTTTCCATCCGAAGCTCGGCATTGTGCTTGGTAATGTACGGCTTCATGCAGCTGCTCGACCACAAAGCTCCTCCTGGATGGACTTGTTACCCTGGTGGCTCCTAGTACATGGCTGTGAAGCGCCCCCGTAGGGCAGTGGGGTACTCGGTACCGGATCCTTCAGTTCTCAAGGGGGATGTCACGGTGGTGGCTGACCCGGTCCGTGGCCCTAGGGACATCCGTATATAAAAGGGGGAAAGGTCTTTACAGGGATAATGTTCGTGATGCCACCCTTGGTATTCGGTCAGGATGACCGACGCTGCTTAGGGATTGATGTTATGGCAGCTGGATGGTATACCTTCCCAAAGGTGAAGTATATCCCCAGGGCTTCCCAGTGTGTGGATGGTGGATGGTGTGAGGCGCAGTGAAGAACAAGGACACAAGGTTGCAGTCTCTTTACCTTTACTGCAGGCTTCAGTGTCCACAGTCCAGAGCACCAGATCACAGGGCTGGCAGAGTGCGGCCGGCTTGGAGGCAAATCCAGAGTCCCATTATCCAGGTGGAAATCAGTAGCCTTCTCTAGCGCCTGGATGTTGTAGTCCCTTACTGCTAAGCTTCTCATAAGGTCCTCACAACTGTTGTAGATGTTATGTCTTTCTCTCTGTCCCCCAGATGGATAGGAACAACCCGTATGACTGATGGCCTGAGGCTTTTTACAGGGACTCTAGCACGCCCCAGTCCCCACAAGTTGCCACCGTGCCTCCTGGGTATAGGTCGGGCAGGTAACGTGGAATTATCTGTCCTGCCGGTCTCTGGAGCAAGGCATAGAGACGATTACTCCCTCGGTGTTCCGGCCACCGGATCCTGCACCTCAGAAGGAGGCATCCTTTTACAGGGCAAAACTCCTTCTGGTTTCCTCTCCTTTTGCTATGACATAGTTTCTCACCCTCTACAATACAATTCCCTCTCGTGTCCTTCCTTAGGATGCTGCCGCATGCCGGGCCGACGCAGCTCCGTGGCCTTCTGTCTAGGCCTCTGACAGGATCCCACCCCTGTCAGGGACTCACTACCTGAGCGGAGCTCAGATAGCAGCTAACTGGGTGAAACCCAGCTTGCTTCTGCCTAACTTCCTATCCAGACCACCAGTTTTACCTAATTGTGAAGAGTGCCTTACTAAATAGGAGCATAGCTCCCCCTGGTTGACTGGAGTGTGAAGTGTGTTGAATGGTTTGTGATACCTGGTAAAGTGATCTCCTTTATTGCCCTCAGACGTAACATCACTCCCCCTGGTGGAAGAATGACATTACTGCAACGACCAGGACCCTGTGGCGCTGCAACTGCGCTGGCAGTGAGCTCTTCACCGCCAGCCGTTACTAAAGGCAGACAAAATGGTGAGGGGCTGGTTTATAGAACGGGAACAAGGGCCGGATGTTATACACTAGGGGGCAATGAGGCCGGTATTATACATGGGGGGCAATAGGGATGAAGAAAAATATCTGAATGCACTGATTAAGACATGTGTCGTGATGCTTTTGCCCATAGCTTGTTGTGACGCGGGAAAAGGACATAATGCAACCCAAAATCAGAACAAAACCATCAAAGAATGAATAAAGTGACCGGATATTTATGGCTCTATAGCCAACGGCATGTGCTAAACTTGCAGGATGCTACCAGTGGTGGGCGCTGTAATAAGACGCACCCTGGTTCCCCTTTGTCAGTGAATGAATCCTATAAGCAGCTTACATCATACAGCCGAATGGATGGTCCCAGCTGCCTGTAATCCGTGATAATCTCAGCACAGCCGGGATGGCGGTCATATTCCCGGGCGCTGACACGAGCGCTATCGCTTCCTAAATCCTACTTGGTTCCATGTATTACAGCGATTGCCTCTCAGTCATTTATGTTGCACATAATCTTTCGTCGCAGTGACACTGCCAAAAACGGAAACACTCCTCATAAAGGAAGGAGTCTTGTAATCCCGGCATTAGTCGCACTGCGAGACGATCAGTTACGAAGATGCTGATTTATGGAGACACCCTAGAAGACGCCTTCATTTATTACTCTTCTAGAACCATGGATGACACGTAGATTGCTAACCTGTGTGGTAACGGCTGAGGGGTAGGGTGTCTATGTATCTGTGAGGGGCTCTGCTCTTCCACCCCGTTCTGTTTTCACAGCATTTTCTTATTACTGCCTGTATGGTATAAGAGAGCTGACAGCAGGAAGTTATACCGTGGGTGGCTGAAGCCACATCTAAGAGAGAGGTCTTCTAAGGTTGACACCAACAGCAAGAGATTGGTGCAGATAATAAGCATCGGGTTGACTGTGTTTCTTGGCCTGGTTCTTCTTGAGGCCATGAGTTGGGGGTTCCCATCTCCTTGATCTCTGTCAGCATTGCCTTCTGCTAAGGAACTAGAAAATGACTTGAGGTTAGTGCAACGAGGACGGTGCCTGGTGGTGGACGCTCGTCAACCCTCTACTGAGGGGTCCCATGCAGCCGATGTGGCAAGTATCGTCATGAGTGGGTCCAGGCCCATCCCATGGAGCGTGGAGGCCATGGTGGTGGCTTTATGTAGAGGAGTGGATGGTGACATTGGGTGGTGGATGGGACAAGACTGGGTGTGGGAGATGGTATATGTCAAGATTTAAGGAAACCATGAGCGGACATAACCAAACTAGACACACCACTGAGACCGCGGCCACATCATTTCCATACTTGCAAATATGCAATAGAACCAGGTTGCAAAATGAGGGGGTATTTTAGAGGTTCCTTGACTTTTAGTGGCCCTTCTGGGTTTGTAGATGCCTGGATAGATTGATAGATGGAGCATTAAGTTAGATTTTTTTTTTAGGTTGCTTTGGGATCTCTAAGCTGCTGGACCTCAGGAGCAGGAAGTGTTATCATAGCGAAGTTTTATTTTTTCCTGTCTTGCAATATTCATTTGAACTTTGTAACCAACATCATAAAAGTTCCATCTTTCTTTGAACAGTCACAAAAAATGGGCGGAGTGTAATGCCTTCTGCAGCACAACCTCCACCAGGGGGTGCGGGTGAAGGAAAACCGGTACACTCACAGTGAAATCACAGAGCAGCAGGCAGAAGCCACTAGGTGGCGAAAGAGAAGTCAGATAAAGCCGGGTCAGCAACAGTGAGAGAATGAAGTACCCCTTGTCACAGCAATACACGTGGTCAGAAACAAGCCAAAGAAGTTAGAGCCGATCAGGAGCAGGAAAGCCAGAGACACAATACAGTCAAACAGGTCAGAGGACAAGCCGAGTCAAATACCAAGGGGTCACAACATGGAGAGCAAGTACTACAGCCAATGAAGTTAAAGGGGAGCACGGAACGGGACCTAGGTAAACGGGCAGAGGACAAATAAGGGTATAACGGGTCAGCTTCTCAATCCTGAGACAGGAACTATAACTGACACCGCTAGCGGGTAACAGAGGACTGAAATAGCCAGACAGATCTCAAAACAAGGCTAGGAAGATTAACCCCCGCATGACCATCCCGGGGAGAGAATAATCAGAAACAAACCCCGGACTGGATCATGACACAGAGGTGGGGCTTATGCAGATTCGCATACAAAAGGGGTGTTCCCTAGTTGTTTGGGGGTGCTCCCAGCAAAGCGGGGGGCTGGCACATCACCATTGTGCGGAGCTGAGGTATAACTATAGGACCCTTTGTTTTTCTTTGCCTAAACAAATCTCCCAGGATGTCTAAGAGGGCGATATAATAGGGAGACTTACAGTATCTATGTCAAATTTCCAAAATTTCAAAGAAAGCAGCACTTCTAGAAGCTTCGAAAATTGCAAAATCCCCCACTTCTAATAATGGGCATCACAATATCTGCCGAGTACAAGCTACTTGTGAACAGCAGGGTGTTCAGGAACTTTGTACAGAATCGTCCTCACATCCTGTGCCCCCCAATCCCGGGAGACAATTCCACGACACCCCATAATCTGAACTCCTGCCTTCAGAGCAGAGAACAGAAGTCATCTCTGCATTCAGCCGCCGCTCCATAATTGATATTCTCCCTGCAAATTACATATTTATATTTGAAATAATTTTGCGCAATTCGCCGGCTTGCCGTTCCTCCTTGTGAATTCCCCATGCATTTATAATGCGGCTGATATAATGCATATTATTGTGCTGCGTCTTGGAAAAAAAAGGCCTTATAATCTCATTTCTCCATTCACCTGAATATAAATTGGAAAATTGCGCACTTCTCCCTGCCATTAATTTACTGCTATAAGTTATACTTCATCCTGAACACGAGGTTCAATGCGGCTCCAGTCATTAAACAGTCAGTTGGAGGCTAATTTATGGACGTCTCCATTATACCCCAAAATGTAATACTTAATCCTGCACAAATCACCTCCGGGACGGATAATACATCACACGGCGCGCCGAGCGGGGGCTTCACAGGTAAGAGGATGGATGAGAAGCGTATACTATGTACGGCCAGAAATCTGAGTATGCGAGGAGCGGATGAAGTGCGGTCTGGGCCGTCCGGAGCATAAAAGTACATTTTACAGGAATGTAAATCAATGGCCTATCCTTAGGAGAGTCAATCAATGCTAGATCAGCGGGGCTCCAACTCCCGGGAAAGACTGGACGTCTACTGATTGGAGTCTCCAGTCACATCCAGAGCTGCATTCACACTTCTACTATCTTTCACTGTGATGGTGCCGCTCCTGAGAGATAACAGCAAAGCAGCAGGATTGTGACTGCAGCTCTAGATGCGACTGGAGACATTGTTTTTCACTTATCGCTTCGTCGTTGGATTTTTTTTGTATTTTTCTGCACTGAAAACTGATTAAAAAAAACAATAAAAAAAAATAATGCAGAATGAAGTGCGAGGAATCGCTGAGCGGCAGCTTGTAGAGTACTGGGCAGCGGGAAAAGTGTAATTAATCATTATCTCCCATCACATCCCAGGCTCCTATAATTACCAGTTACGGAGTGAAATGTCTGATTACATTCCTGGATGATTTTTTCTTTTTTTTTTTTTTCAGATCTGTTGAGCAAACAGCCACTGCAGACGACAGGAACCCTGGAATCACTTCATCAAATACGGATGCTGGGTGCCGGACGCTTCATGGGGGAGAATATTAAAGGGCCAGTCATGCAGAGAAGAAGACAATCCCAGGATGCATATTTGTTGCGTTGTTCATCCTGATCATACTGGTGCATGAAAATTGTTAATCTACAGTCGTTATAATAGTAGGGACTGTTATGTCGGTCAGGTCCGTGGAAAGATGGGTGAGAACAGGAATGAATAAGGTTGTCCCCACCAGACTATGCATCAGCCATAATGATGACTTTTTGCAGACAGAAAACAATTTCTTGTGTTTTAGAACAACGGACGATCCTCTGTAATTTCTCCTGGGCAGGCACTAGAATAAATGTGCAAATGTGTAGTCGCATGAATATGAGAGAAAATAGGTTTCGTGAATGGGGCACATTAGGGCTTTACACTGTGAGAGGGCGCCACCTGCTGGACAAGAGGGGTAATACTCCTGCAAAGTCCTATTATGTCCCTTTAACTCTCTAAATCCTGTAACTATTAATTAGATCTAATTTTCTGGTATGAGGAATAGTCAAATAGGGCAGGTAATCCCCCCGCACATTACTTGTTTAATATTTTATACACTTGATATACTGCAGATATGGAACCAGAGAGGTAACTGCAATAAGTGCAGGGGACACAATCGCACCCGGGCCCTGAAGCCTAAGGGCCCTAAAAGACCATTACTATTAAAGACTTGCAATACTTGGGGGCCCCATTGGAACTTTTGCATTTTGGTCCATAAGCTTTAAGTTACGCCCCAGTTTGGACCTTGTAAAAAAAAAAACGTAATAGGGCCCCATGCATGCACTATAGGTATATGCCCCCTCCTTAGTGCACATTTATGCTCCATATGTTCTACAAAATGCCAGTAGATTTCCTCTTTAAGAAAAACTGACTTATTGGCCTCCACATGTTTGAGTGGCTGAAAACTACAGGTTTCAATCTAGAATGTGGGGTTCAAATGGGTGTCAGACTGGTAAAGTTTTAATAATATCTCAGAATGGGTTAAAAATAAAGAAGCAATGCTCATCTTACCGATTTCTGAGCGTTCTCTGCCTCCTGATCCTGAAATGCTAGGAACTTTTTGTGAAATATACTTATTTTTGTATATTTATTTATTCAGGACTTCTTATCAGGTGCGATGCTCCAAAAAGAAATATCACGATAATTCGTATAAAAAATGTAGTGATTTATTGGATTGTCCACCAAAAAGAATTGATGCAGCAAAATATTACATATTAGAAGTAGTTACAAAGAAATTGTCCATAATTACCCGCATATACTCGAGTATAAGCCGAGATTTTCAGCCCATTTATTTAGGCTGAAAGTGCCCCTCTCGGCTTATACTCGAGTCATTGTCCCAGGGGGTCAGCTGGGGAGGAGCGGCGGCTGTGACATGCTCACCTGCTCCTGGTGCTGTCCCTGCAGGTCCCTGGTTCTCCGGGTGCAGACAGCTTCTTCCTGTATTGAGCGGTCACATGGTACTGCTCATTACAGTAATGAATATGGACGCGACTCCACTCCCATAGGGGTGGAGCCGCATATTCATTACTGTAATGAGCGGTACCATGTGACCGCTCAACGCTGGAAGAAGCTGTCTGCACCCGGAGACCATCAGCGAAGCTGCCAGGGACCGCACCAGGAGCAGATGAGTATAACGGGGAGGGTGAGCAGCATTGCGCGATATTCACCTGTCCTCGTTCCACTGCTGGGCTCTGTCTTCCGCATCCTCTGCTGTGACGCTCAGGTCAGAGGGCGCGGTGACGTGGTTAGTGCGCGCCCTCTGCCTGACCGTCAGTGCAGAGGACGCGGAAGACACAGCCCTGCCCGGCGGTGCAAAGGTGACTATAGCAAGTGCCGGGGGCCTGAGCGACAAGAGGTGACTATGTCATTTTTTATTTTTTTTTAATCGCAGCAACAGCATATGGGGCAAATATCTCTATGGAGCATCTTATGGGGCCATAATCAGCATTTGTGCAGCATTATATGGGGCAAATGTCTCTATGGAGCATCTAATGAGGCCATTATTAACCTTTATGCAGAACCATATGGGGCAAATATCTCTATGGAGCATCTTATGGGGTTATAATCACCATTTGTGCAGCATTATATGGGGCAAATGTCTCTATGGAGCATCTTATGAGGCCATAATCACCATTTGTGCAGCATTATATGGGGCAATTATCTGTATGGAGCATCTTATGGGGCCATAATCACCATTTGTGCAGCATTACATGGGGTAAATGTCTGTATGGAGCATCTTATCGGGCCATAATCAGCATTTGGGCAGCATTATATGGGGCAATTATCTGTATGGAGCATCTTATGGGGCCATAATCACCATTTGTGCAGCATTATATGGGGCAATTATCTGTATGGAGCATCTTATGGGGCCATAATCACCATTTGTGCAGCATTATATGGGGCAATTATCTGTATGGAGCATCTTATGGGGCCATAATCACCATTTGTGCAGCATTACATGGGGTAAATGTCTGTATGGAGCATCTTATGGGGCCATAATCACCATTTGTGCAGCATTATATGGGGCAAATGTCTCTGTGGAGCATCTTATGGGGCCATAATCACCATTTATGCAGCATTATATGGGGCAAATATCTCTATGGAGCAAAAAAGAAAAAAAAAAAGAAAAAAAAAGAGCATGAACCGCACATCCCAAAATCAGGGCGATAGGACCCACTACGAGGTTTGCCGTGAAGTGGCAGTGGGCATCATACAGTCTGATCAGAATGTTAAACTGAAAACCTCATGTTCAGTATATAAATTTTTGCCTAGCGGCTTTAGATCAACGTATGATTTTGGGATGTGCGGTTCATGCTCTTTTTTTTTTTTTGTACAAAGCATGTTCTTGTCTCTTCCTTGGACCAGCACTCCTCCCATTTGGCACAGGTGATTTTAATTAGCAGGCGACTGCAAAGTAAGGGGTCTAGCCCATTTTGGCTCTCACTGAAGAGCTGGAGGAAGGTGAGTTTCAATGCTCCTTTCATTTTGGTGCTGGTGCTGTGTGGCGGCCATTGTTGCTGTGGCTTTGTGCTGGTGGGGCGGCGCGGTCTGGAGTCATGGGGGCTCAGTCTCGCAGCATGGGTGCTGTGGGGCAACAGGCCGTCCGCCCTGCTGGTGCATGGCCGCTGTGGCGGTGGTCGCCGCACGGCTCCGCTCTGTTAGGGCGATAGGACCCACTACGAGGTTTGCCGTGAAGTGGCAGTGGGCTTCATACAGTCTGATCAGAATGTTAAACTGAAAACCTCATGTTCAGTATATAAATTTTTGCCTAGCGGCTTTAGATCAACGTATGATTTTGGGATGTGCGGTTCATGCTCTTTTTTTTTTTTTGTACAAAGCATGTTCTTATCTCTATGGAGCATCTTATGGAGCCATAATCAGCATTAGGGCAGCATTATATGGGGCAAATGTCTCTATGGAGCATCTAATGAGGCCATTATTAACCTTTATGCAGAACCATATGGGGCAAATGTGTCTATAGAGCATCTTATGAGGTCATTATTAAAGGGACACTGTCACCTGAATTTGGAGGGAACAATTTTCAGCCATGGAGGCGGGGTTTGGGGTTTTTGATTCACCCTTTCCTTACCCGCTGGCTGCATGCTGGCTGTAATATTGGATTGAAGTTCATTCTCTGTCCTCCATAGTACACGCCTGCGCTGTGCAAGATTTCCTTGTACAGGCGTGTACTACGGAGGACAGAGAATGAACTTCAATCCAATATTGCAGCCAGCATGCAGCCAGCGGGTAAGGAAAGGGTGAATCAAAAAACCCCAAACCCCGCCTCCATGGCTGAAGATTGTTCCCTCCAAATTCAGGTGACAGTGTCCCTTTTAAGGGTGAAGCAATATACCAGCACAGAGTAGAAATTAGAAATTAATATTGATTATCTAACACTGTTAAGCCAATCATTGGTGACTTCAGAGTCCCGCCTTAGCCTGTGATTGGCTGAGTGAGGTTTAATACAACTTCCTGTATGCTGAGACGGGACCAGGAGGTCGAGACCGGTGGTGGATCCGGCAGCGTCAGATTGAGTACCAGAGGAATTAGAGTAGTGAATATTGGTTCTTGTAACATTTTTCAACCTATTCTAAGCTACTGGTAGGAAAAAAAAATACCCGTTGGCAATCCCTTTAAATGTGCAGCCTTGTAGGTAAGTAGTGGTAGGTGTGATTCTGCACGAAGTTTCCATTATTGTAGATGGATTTATCTTTTTTTTCTACCCATCCATCCTATAACTGTGTCTATGGGTAACGCGCTGCCTTGCCCGCAGAGACTCCAGATTATTCCGACTATTGATCTGCCATTTGCACAGCGTCTCCCCGAGCTCCTTGTTGTCACACAAGTCAGCGCGCTGCATCTTATCGGGCTGTTTGGAGAAGGCTTAATTTCAGCAGCTGCCGTGGGATTTCCTGAGAGGCATTAAACATAAAAAAAAACCTTGTAAAAGCAAAATGTCACTGGTAAGAATTGTGTTCAGCAGTTTATGAGTCAAATACAGTATGTGGCAAATCCCGTCTGTTACTGGGGCACATCATGCCGAGTGTTGGCCTGATATTAGTCAATACTCTGCATGAGGTGACCCATTTATAAAACAAAGGATGTATGAGCGCCGCTTTGCTCATTTCTACGTCATTTCTGGTGTCAGTCTTTACCGCTCTTGCATTTTAATCATGATGAATTAGTATCTTCCCAAAACAGGTAGTTTCTGCAATAATTCTGTCATCTGTTTATGGGTGAGCTGGGAGAAATTAACATGAAAGGAATTTTTCAACCACTTTTTCCTCTCCTGGTGCAAATATACCTTGTTCTATACATTCCTTATTACTTGCAATTTCAGCTGCTGCCACTAGATGTCTCTGTAGCACCATAGACTATAAAAAGGGCTGAGAAGCAGGAGGTGTGTTAGTGTGTGGTTGAGGACACAAGGAGGATCTGGAAGAAGAGAAGAAGCAGCCGCAGATCCTTCTGAATATTGCCTGCTGGGAAGGATGTGGTAGAAGGTTGTAACACCCCAGGTAACCAGTTGTTACAGTGACGTTGCCTTCCTTTTGGGGAAGGCGATATCACGCTTGGAGGCAAGGAGGATTTCCTTTACCAGGTAACCACATACATGCAACACATTCTGAATCCAGGCAAGAAGGGGGAGCTCTGAACCCGGATTTAGGGGAACTTCCCCAGCGTTAAGTGTTCTGGTCTGGTGGAGGAGTTAGATCAGTCTGGAGAGACAGTGGAAGAGTGAGAACTGAGAGCAGAGACAGTGGGGCCAAGCAGCCACGTGGGAGCTGCAGCTCCAGGAAAGGAAGATAACCTGAAGGGTTGGATTGTAGTGAGTATCTGGGGAAAGAAGTACAGGAACAAGAAAGAGCTTAAAGGGGAACTGTGACCGGGCACCCTCTGAGCCAAAGCGCAGGAACCGGGAGCCCGAGGCTGTGTTGTACTCCAGGTCGCACGGCAGAACTGGAAGGCATATGATTTTATGTAATTTGCCCACATCTGAAGGTGCAGCAGTACACGAAGAGCCCCGGTCGTGATAGAGACCCTATAAAAAGGCTCACACTGCCCACCATACTGGTAACTGTCCCAGGACAGGAGAGAGAGGACTTTGTCAGCAAGCCACAGGCAGCAAGGACCTCGCATACGATCGCGAATAGGAAAGGCTTACAGACCTCACCTGTGAGAGGGATCACCTTTGCCTCCAGGCCGGCCGGACCATATCACCACCTGTTCCTGGTACCCTGGACTGAGGGCTTACAACCAGTAAACCAGGTAAAGACGTTACAACTCTGTGTCCTCCATTTATTTGCCGGCATACACCATCCCTGCCCAGCACACCGGGAGCCCTGTGGACCCCGCTTCACTTGTGGGAAGCGTCATCATCTTTGCTGCAGTAACATCTCCCCAGAGGACCCCTTTAAGCAGTGTCGGTCCCCTCTGACCGAGAACCACAGGTGGCATCACGAACACAAACTTTATTACATCTCCCTTAAAAAGACTTTTCCACTTTTACTTGGGCGCCCAGGGCCACGGACCTGGTCGCAGTCACCGTGACATCTCCTTTAATTGCGACCGGACCCGGTACCGAGTATCACCACTGCCCTGGCGGGTGTCACAAGGTTGCTTACCTTAAACTCTTAATGGTTCGTACAAGAGCTGCCCGTCATCTTGGGCACAACGTCGCTTCCTAGGGGATGAGTAATGGGTCCCTCTGACCTCTCTGCCTCTGCTTGAGAAATTCCATCCTTCTTGTTTATAGTTTTTCCATTTCCTTATTAGCCATTAATTGCTGATTTTATTGTCGCCGTTACTACAAGCCCAATACATCTAGAAAATAATTAGAATTGACCTAAGGGGATTCCAGAATTTATTGGAATTTTTTGTGCCAACCCTGTTTATAGACCCCTCCACCCGGATGCCCCATGACTTGGCATCGAGGTCATGGCTCCAACCTGCCCTCCTGTAAGCCAAGAACAATTTGTTGTTCTGTCACAGAGTAGAATATCATTGTTACTAGTCAACAATAATCTCCCATCTGCCATGATTTACAGCGCTGTGCCTGGGCAGCCATCATCCTGAGTTATGAGAGTTGTAAAATACCTGTCCCGGACTCCCCGCACCTGTCGCAATGTCGCCGGAGGAGCTGAGCCATCTCCGTGTAACTGCCGGGGATAATAACAGGTAATAACCAAACTTCATTCTTCTTTATTGAGATCTGACAACCAGGAATTCGCCAAATTAACCAAACATCAATGTTCTGTCTCCGCCATCTAATATTGTTACCCTGATTATTTGCTTGCATAATTGCAGTTTCCTCAGTATACAGTAGTGATATATTCATGCCTTTATTCATCTGTGATGCTTTGGCTCCCTCTAGAGTTATGTTGGCAGTTCAATCTTGTTTTTGTATTATCCATGTCTGATTCTCCTCCTCCTTTGCAATGCATTATGGTAGCTCAGCCTCCATTTCCCTCCATTTTTCCTTTCACTTTCTTCAGTTTGCCTTCAAGGAAAGACGCTTCACTTCATCCCCCTTGCGATTGCATTGCCGGTATGTCTTTATGCTTCCTATAGATATTCCTGCTCTATATTAGCTTAGTTTAACCAGTTGTACTCCCAGTTTAGTCACTAGCTTTCTAAATGTTATGCATAATGTATATCATGTGTATTATGTATCTGTTCTATGCCATGCACTGATTCTATGTATATCATTGTTCACAGTTTCACCGCATCAATATACCACTACGTTTAATAAAGCACAGACTCAACCACAGTCTCCTTATTGGACCCCGGTATAGCGGTTTAGCTGACTGTATAGCTACGTATGAGCCTGCCTCAGCTAGTGAGGACAGAACAGTGAAACGGCAGCCATCCAACTAGTGGGATTCAAGTCACCGGCTACTCAGAGACTAAATACAGCTACAGCAATCTCTGCACAGCCAAGCACTTTCCCAAGACACCATGTCTCACAAATCGCATAGGACAAGATCTGTTACTTCCGTCTCCTCAAAGACAACATCCATCAGCAGCGCTGTCGCCATTGCCCGCGCAAATGCTGAAGCCGCCAAAATACGAGCGAGCTTTGCTGACCAAGAGATGCAACTTAAATTAGAAAAAGCACGCATAGATGAAGAGAGAGCCGATCAAGAGAGAAGGTCGCGCTTAGAGAGAGCCGATCAAAAGAGAAGGTCGCAGTTAGAGAAGGCACGTGTGGATGCCGCCTTAGAAAGCCTAGCAGCAAAAAGGGAAGCTGCCGCAGCCCTCGCCGAAGCAGAATCGCTAGAAGCCGCGCAAAATCCCAAGCTGCATAGCCAAAGCAGTACGTCGAGTCTGGAGTTTCCACTGCAAGACTCACCACAACGCACATCTCAGTATGTTAATGACCTTCCTGATCCAAACTATAACCCTGAACCAGTACCAAAACCAGAATACGACACCTCCAGCGAAGTAACCAACGTGGATCACCCTGCTGACGCACCGTACATCAGGCCGAAGCAATACGACACCGGCTGGCGCCACCATGAGGACACTAACAGGTACGAACGCACCTCACATCACTATCAGGGCGACCCATCACCAGTATACTCTGCTGACAACCGGTTCACGACAGAATTTGCCAAGTTCTTCACACGACGTGAACTGGTTGCCAAGGGACTCATGAAATTCACTGACCGAGCTGAAGGTTATAGAGCTTGGAAAGGTTCCTTCCAAAATGTCATTAGAGACTTGGGGCTACAACACAGGGAAGAGATAGACCTGTTAGTCAAATACCTGGGAGAAGAGTCAGTCAAACACGCAATAAGGATCAGAGACATTAATATAAACCGCCCTGAGACTGGCCTCAAAGAGATCTGGAAAAGGCTGGATGAGTGTTACGGCTCAGCAGAAGTAATAGAAAGAGCCTTGTTCAAAAGAATCAATGACTTTCCTAAAATATCTAACAAAGGTCTCCAGAAACTTAGAGAGCTAAGCGACTTGCTAAAGGAAGTCCAAGTTGCCAAATACGAGGACGACCTACAGGGACTTGCATTTCTCGACACAGCCAGAGGTGTTAACCCTATAGTCCAGAAGTTGCCCTACAATCTACAGGAGAGGTGGCTCACACATGGTTCCACGTACAAATACAAACACAGCGTTCCATTCCCTCCCTTCTCCGTTTTTGTAGACTTCATACACCAACAAGCGAGAATTAGAAACGATCCCAGCTTTGACTTTGCAATACCATATGCCACACCATCACCACCTGCAAATCCACGCAGAACATCTGTGGAAGTACACAAGACTTATGTTTCTTCTCCAGGTTCTAATTACAGGTCTGCTGGCTGCTCCCAATCAGAGACAAAGGTGCAGGACCCTGACAAGCAGTGCCCACTTCATCAGAAGCCTCATCCTCTCCTGAAATGCAGAGCCTTCAGAGGAAAATCTATGCCAGATCGCAGAAGCTTCCTGAAAGAAAACGGTATCTGCTACAAGTGCTGCTCGTCCACAGCTCATCTCGCCAAGGATTGCAAGGTCAGTGTAAAATGCACAGAATGTGCACCACAGATCATAACACCGCTCTACACCCTGGCCCAGCTCCATGGAGTACACAAAACACGCCAGCTGACAGTGAGCATGGCGGGGAGGAAAGGAACACTGATACAGCTACGCCAGAGATCACTTCACAATGTACCGAGGTCTGCAAAGGGACAATAGACAGTAGGTCCTGTTCAAAAATATGCCTCGTCAAAGTATACCCGAAGGGCCATAGAGACCAAGCTGTAAGACTGTATGCTATCTTGGATGATCAAAGTAATCAATCCTTGGCTAGATCAACGTTCTTTGACCTATTCAACATCAAAGGGCCAAGCACTCCCTACTCCTTAAAGACGTGTGCAGGTACCGTGACAACAGCAGGCAGGAAAGCTACTGACTACCAGATCGAGTCTTTAGACGGACAATTCTGCCTACCACTACCTACGATCATCGAATGTAACCAGATCCCAGACAACAGATCTGAAATCCCTACGCCAGATGTAGCAATCCATCACGCTCACTTAAAACAAATAGCACACCTCATACCGGAACTCGGCCATCAGGCCCAGATAATTCTGCTGTTGGGGAGAGATATCCTACAGGTTCATAAAGTGAGACGTCATATCAATGGACTTCACAATGCTCCCTATGCCCAAAGGCTAGACCTAGGATGGGTCATAATTGGCAACGTATGCTTGGGACGCATGCACGCCCCATCTTCTGTGACAAGCATGCTGACAAATACATTGGAGAAAGGACGTCCATCTCTGTTTCAACCTTGTAACAATGAGTTCCATGTCAGGGAACTGCCACACAGCATCCAACTACCTGATCATTTAATAGACTTTACTCACGACAGCAATATAGTGTCGGGAAGCTATGAGGATCAGTTAGGGGGCACAGTCTTCCAGAGAACTAAGCAGAACAACCAAGTGGTAATGTCGGTAGAGGACAAGTTGTTCTTAGAGGTAATGGACAAGGGACTCGTTAAAGATGAGACCAACAGCTGGGTCGCACCTCTTCCCTTCAAATCCCACAGACCACGTCTACCGAACAACAGAAATCAGGCATTACAACGTTTCTCCTCTCTCATTCGTAATCTGCAAAAGAAACCAGAGATGAAAGATCACTTTTTCTCCTTCATGTCAAAGATTTTTGAAAACCGTCATGCAGAACTAGCTCCCACTCTCAAAGACTCTGAAGAATGCTGGTTCCTACCCATGTTCGGAGTATACCACCCTAAGAAACCAGGCCAGATCTGAGTCGTGTTTGATTTCAGTGCTAAATTTAATGATGTCTCCCTGAATGACGTTCTGCTGACAGGACCAGACCTCAATAACAAACTACTGGGTGTACTTATGCGCTTCTGTAAGGATTCCATTGCCTTCATCGCTGACATCCAGCAAATGTTCCATTGTTTCCTTGTGAGAGAGAGAGACAGGAACTTCCTAAGATTCTTCTGGTACAGAGACAATGATCCTACTAAAGAAGTCACAGAGTATCGCATGAGAGTGCACATCTTTGGCAACAGTCCTTCACATGCAGTCGCCATTTACGGACTCAAAAGGTCAGCTCAGGAAGGAGAACCAGAATACGGAGCAGATGTCAGACAATTCATAGAAAAGGACTTTTATGTCGACGACTGTCTAAAAGCCATGCCTTCAAATGAGACTGCCATCAGTCTTCTCAGGAGAGCCCAGGACATGCTTGCCTGCTCGAACCTTAGGCTTCATAAAATAGCCTCAAACAGCCAAGAACTCATGGAAGCGTTCCCTTCTCAAGACCTATGTAATGGTCTCAGAGACCTGGACCTGGGGTCAGACCCCGCACCAATGCAACGCAGCCTCGGGCTTCTCTGGAATCTACAATCAGACACTTTCACCTTTCAGGTCAGCCAGGAAGAAAGGCCTTTCACACGTAGAGGCGTCCTGTCTACCATCAACAGTCTGTACGACCCCTTGGGTTTCGCAGCTCCTGTTACTATACAAGGCAAGGCCCTACTAAGAGACTTAACTAGGGAAACATCTGACTGGGATGCACCTCTGCCACCTGATAAGAGGATCCAGTGGGAAGAGTGGAAGAACTCGTTAGCGGCACTCTCCAACTTGCATATGCCAAGACCATACACCCCTGTGCCATCTACTGAGATACAGAGCCAAAGACTGTATGTATTTGCAGATGCTTCTGTCAAAGCAATTGCCGCTGTTGCCTACCTCAAAACTGTAGACTCTAAATGTCAGTGCCACATTGGTTTCGTCATGGGAAAGGCCAAACTCGCACCACAACCAGAGCACACTATACCCAGGTTAGAGCTTTGTGCCGCAGTCTTAGCCGTTGAGTTAGCGGAGTTCATCGCATCCGAAATGGATATCGACCTGACACAGGCCAAGTTCTACTCAGACAGCAAAGTAGTCCTGGGATATATCCACAACGAAACCAGGCGATTCTACGTTTATGTCAATAACAGAGTGCTATGAATCAGGAGATCAGTTCACCCACAGCAGTGGCATTACATACCCACAGACCAGAATCCCGCAGATCATGCAACTAGAGCAGTTGACGCAAGTCGACTAGGAAGCACAACGTGGCTCTCTGGACCAGAACTATTGTACATTGAGGAATGTTTTCCAGACACCTTCGAACTTGTAGGAGAGGACTCAGATGCTGAAATCCGCCCTCAGGTGTCTACACTACATACAATGACCTCTGTTATCCAGCTTGGATCTTGCAGGTTCGACAGATTCTCAAGTTGGAAGTCACTTACTCGAGCCATTACCTGCCTGACACATATAGCTCGCTCATTCAGGACCACCAGAACTCGTGACATGGAAAAATGTAAAGGAGCAGCAAGGCTCACTCACGAAAGCCTAATCACCTTCATGGCTGAAGCTGCAACAATAATCAATGCAAGTTCCTAACGACCCGGAGGAGCCCTTGTTATTGACTCAAGCTACTCTACTTACCCAGAAAACGGGACTGTCCAGTGCCCCTCCAGGAGGATTCGACGCGAAGGACCTCTACAAGCGCCAATGGAGACAGGTACAAAGTCTTGCAAATACTTTCTGGGACAGGTGGCGCAAACAGTATTTGTCTACCCTGCAGCCACGGACGAAGTGGCAATCTACTAAACCTAATCTGAACATAGGTGACCTTGTTCTTGTGACTGTTCTTGTGACTGTCAGATTCACCGGAACCAGTGGCCACTTGGTCTAGTTACCGCAACGTTCCCGAGCAAGGACGGCAACGTCCGCAAAGTTGAGCTAAGGATGACCAAAGGGAATGAACCTAAGACATTTTCCAGACCGGTATCTGAACTGGTCCTATTGTTGCCTTCGGATGAAAGGAGTAGTGACATCCGTTGATGCCAGACGGGGAGTGTTCTGTCTCCGCCATCTAATATTGTTACCCTGATTATTTGCTTGCATAATTGCAGTTTCCTCAGTATACAGTATTGATATATTCATGCCTTTATTCATCTGTGATGCTTTGGCTCCCTCTAGCGGTCAGAGTTATGTTGGCAGTTCAATCTTGTTTTTGTATTATCCATGTCTGATTCTCCTCCTCCTTTGCAATGCATTATGGTAGCTCAGGCTCCATTTCCCTCCATTTTTCCTTTCACTTTCTTCAGTTTGCCTTCAAGGAAAGACGCTTCACTTCATCCCCCTTGCGATTGCATTGCCGGTATGTCTTTATGCTTCCTATAGATATTCCTGCTCTATATTAGCTTAGTTTAACCAGTTGTACTCCCAGTTTAGTCACTAGCTTTCTAAATGTTATGCATAATGTATATCATGTGTATTATGTATCTGTTCTATGCCATGCACTGATTCTATGTATATCATTGTTCACAGTTTCACCGCATCAATATACCACTACGTTTAATAAAGCACAGACTCAACCACAGTCTCCTTATTGGACCCCGGTATAGCGGTTTAGCTGACTGTATAGCTACGTATGAGCCTGCCTCAGCTAGTGAGGACAGAACAATCAATGTCCAAGGACCAAAAAAGCCTCGAATACAAGTACTATGTGCTACGTCACTGCAAGGCCACGTCCACATAAAACTCAATCATAGGGTCTCATTACAGACCCCCAAGGTACTGCCATGACCTAAGTTTAGCTCAGAAAGTCGTATGTAACCATAATACCAAAGACATACTGATAGGGAATTTAGATTGTGAGCCTCAACGGGGGACAGTGATGATAATGTGTGCAAACTGTAAAGCGCTGCGGAATATGTTAGCGCTATATAAAAATAAAGATTATTATTATTATAATACCAATGTACCAAACTGACCCATAAGTTACTGTCCCTTGCATAATTCTTAAAGCATAGTTGACATTTAGGTGACTTTTCAAAATAAGCTTTCCTGTGTACTTGAGTAGTAACACCATTTCTGGCCATTACATGACTTGTATCCTGCATTTTTCACCACTTCATCCTCTGTAATTTTTCACTCACCTCTGAGCTAGTGGGTGAAGACTGGCTGCTATAATGTCCCCATACACAGCAGGCACAGACACAAAGAATTCTTGCTTTCCCGTCTCTATGTAGCCATATGTTCAGAATCAGAAGCAGCATAGTGGACATTATACAGTATTACTGAGCAGTGTAGATGTGAATCCAGCACTGAGGTGAGATAAAACATTCACCTGAAAGCAGCAATGAGATTTTTCTGCCTCTTTATAACACTCATCTCCTCTCTCTTCCTCCCTTCTCAATAGACTTGAATTAGCAGCTGTAATCTGACCCCTCAGTGAGCTGGAAGTTTGTCTTGTCTTGAGTGGCATGGATTATAGCAGTTTAATAGGGTGAATGATGAGTTCAGGATTTGGAATGCAAATCGAGTATCACAGCCGAGTTTGATAAATTTGCTGTAAAATTTCTGCAGTTTTTTTTTTGTCTAAATGGTGGTAACGAGCCTCCGATGCCCCTTTACTTAAGTTTCACCCACTCTGCAAAACCCTACATGAAAATAAGGGGATGGGGGGGGGGGATTTGAACTGATATTCTCCACCCTAGATGTTTGCAAAAAGTCTGAGGAGTTGAGCAACGTCTGATCTTATTTTTCTCATTCGTTTGCAGGGTTACTGTCTCTTTAAGCGGACTTATCGTCGTCCCAATGTGTCGCGAATTAACGAGATCGGAGAAATTAAAGTTCATTGTACAATGAGGTAAACTGTACGCAGCCCTGAGTGTGAATAACTGGAGTGCGCGTTATCTGGGGAACACGCCAGGGAGTCCGTCCTGCTCGCCATGATTATAGCCTCTGACATTCACCTCGTAATGACCCCACATGGGCTGTACATCAAATTTATGCTGCATAAAAGCCTTAAACCGCTCAGTAATGCGCAGCCTTTGTTCCCGCAAAATGCAAATTGCACTAATGAACAGAAAATGTTCCCGCAGGTTGGAACAAGCAGCAATAGTTTGATGCTTCAAATAATTTAAAGCCGCCTCCGTAACCTTGTGGACGTGACGGTCAATTAGTTCAATGGAGTTTTTTTTATTTTACTTTTTTAATTTGCACTGAATATATATATATATATATATATATATATATATATCTTTAAAAAAAAAACCTCCACTGCTTACAATGAAAGTATATGTCCATATGTCTATATACAGCATATAAACCAGCGCTATGAACCTTTCAGGCCCAATGGTACAATTCCTCATGCTATAGCACCACCTGCTGGTCATCTAAAAGTTTGCCGTGGCCAAAGGTATGGAGACTTACACCATTTTTGTTTTTTACAAAGTTTCCTGCTTTCATTTTTGTATTACCCATTTGCATTAACCCTACATTGCAATATAAATTTATCAGAAGAATTGCAACAAAATGCAAAATCATTCCATTCCATGGAAATAACTTAACCACAAAAACATGAATGAATTTTAGCCCTACAACAAAATGGCCTGCTTACATCATCTTCTTGGTAGCTCAAAAGTGTTAACCAGGACAAGGCAGCTGATATCACTCTATCATGGAGATTGGATTATAAGAGCAGACCAATTGATTTAGAAGGGGCTGATGCTAGAACTCATTGTCTCAACTAAAAGGAGACGTGTGGTCATCAGTCATCACTGCTTTACATCAAACAGGCTTTACAGGCAAGGACATTGTTGCTGGTAAGATTGCCCTTAAATCAACCATTTATCAGAACATCCAAGAAGTTGAGAGAGAGAGGTTCAATTGCTGTAAATAAAGCTTCAGGGAACCCAAAACAAAGTGCTGAAAGTGCTAGAATCATCTCCTAAAGAGGATTCAGCTATGGGATCAGTTTAACACCAGTGCAGAGCTTGCTCAGGAATGGCAGCAGGTATCTGCTGGTCAGATACGAACTATTCCAACACATACAATCTACTTTTGGTGTGAAGTCATTCAGTAAAATGTCATTAAATCACGCGATAAGCAAAGTTCTCTTTGAACTTCTTGATGTTCTGATAAATGGTTGATTTGAGGGCAATCTCACAAGCAGCAATGTCCTTGCCTGTAAAGCCCTTTGATGTTGAATGATGTGCACATCCTACTGAATGACATCACACCACAAGTACATTGTATGCGCTGGGATAGTTCTTGTCAGACCAGCAGTTTTATGAATGTTAATTAATTATCTATAAACATTGTGGGTATCTACATTGTGTCTCCAAATACCTATGTCCCACCAGAGTAAATAACTTGACTGTGTTACAGGTTGGACAATTATTTTATATATGAGGCTGAGTGCGCTCTACTTTAAGGTGATGTCCCTGTTACTAATTTTTCTAATTTGCAAATCAGGTTATGTGTCCTGACTTTTTTGAATGGACCTTGGGGTATAGGGTTTCCCATAGTGCCGCAGGTGTGTTATTTCTATAGTGCTAGTTTATGAGAGATGGGGACACATTATCAGATAGAGAAGATATCTTGGGCCCCTTAGCGTTAGCCACCGTTAAGCAGGGGGTGCCACAACGCTCCCCCCAGGGTGCCAACCTCCACCAGTAGGCAGGTGTACAGCACAGGAGCAGCATTAGGGTTACTAAGTACACACTGAAAGGTTCCATTTTTTATCTTTTTTGTGTCATTTTTTGTCTTGTGTCTTTTGTCAGACCATTGTGCCCCTATAGGGTATTTTAAATGTCAAAATATAAGTCGTTAAATCATATAAGGTCCTAAATGAGATCTTGAAAATATTGTTCAAAAATTACTCACTTGGCGACGGTGGAATCTTAAGAAGTTTCGGAGTGACAGTTTTTGGTCTCAGAAGACTTACAATGACCATAGATGTGATGAGCAGAACTAGGCAGCAAAGTCTAAACTCACCAAATTAGGGAGGTATCTCATGTTTATGGTCAGCTTTTGGGTTCTGGGAGCAGAACATTGTGTGTTAAGGCAACAACAATGACACTTTGGGTTCAACACTTAATTTGTAGTCCAAGACAAAGAATCTCAAGATCTGTGAATGTTTATGATGGGATAGCACTGGGGTCTGTGGAGCTTTCGGAATCAAAGATTGAGTCTCTGAATACTAAAGGTTCCGCGATCGATGGAACCAAGCAGAGATGTAAGGTCTAAGAACCATCAGAATCAGCAGGAATCTCAAGTCTGCGACCAGACGAAGTGTGCAGAAACCATGACATGGCGACTCAAAAACCAGAATGACACTCGGACTAATGACAAAGAGCAGCGGCTGCGTATCGATAACTTTTATTAATTCATGTGGAAACAGAAAGATCCGGCTAAGTGACACAGGAAAAACATTTCTATTGCATCTTCGAATTCTAGACTTCGATCGTCACGCTGCTGTTGATCACGCGGACTCCATACCAGCCCTTCCAAAAACTTGTATCTTTTCCACCGTGCGTGAACTTGATGAAGCGTACTCCTGCGCCATATTTCCAGAAGGTATAGCTGACCTGCAGAATAATCATAAGTCAATGGCCACAGTGTTCATCAATGTGCCAGGGACAAAAAGCATGAAGACCCCATAAATTAGATCCATCTACTCTCTCTCTCTCAGCATTTTACAGACAGGGAAAGAACCTGCAGCTGCATCCCCCTCCTCTCCCTATTCACTCTAATTACTCTTTTACACTAGATGGATTTCTTGGTGATTCAGGAATGTTCTAACCATTCAAAGGGATCCTAAAAGTATGGAAACTGGACCCTACAAGCCGCTGCAAGGTGAGGAACCCACAATAGCTGGTGCTGTAATACGCTGCAGACTTTCCATGTGTATTTCTGTCCCACGTGAACCCTAATATGTCTACATGGGTTGTATACAGGATTTGTACCAAGCTGCACATAGCACATGACATGTCCGCGTCTTCTACATGGTCAGCTTCTCACCTGTTTCCAGGAGCCGTCCGTAATCGGGATAGTTTGGTACTTGATGTTGAATTCACTGATGACCTCACGTTTCTCGGACAACAGCTGCACGCTCAGATCATACGAGCATCCACAGTCAGTGCGACACGAATACCTGCAACCAAAAGGAGTTTTGTGAGATGACCCCCATTACTGCCCAACAGTTACCCAGCTAATCCCCAACTTCTGGTGGTGAATCTACCTAGTAATACACCCCCGACAGCAGAAAATATTAGATGTGGTGACAGCTCCTTGTAGGCGCTATAATGACCACCAAACTGACTATCACCCATATTTCCAAGACACAAAACATCTCACCAGTCGTTGACCACAATGTGGGGTTGGGCATCCAGCACATCCTTGGTATATCCTTCCTCAAGGAGATCGATCACTTGGGATTTACTACACAACCTGAGAAGGGAAGATCACGTACAGTATGTGAAGGTGTTTGTGAACTTTGTTCAAAAAGATCAAGCAAACAGCGTCCCACCAGTTCGCAGGCTGTGTGTGGTAATGCAGCTTTATGCTCATCTATCTATATATTGTCTAAGGGTCACTTCCGTCTGTTTGTCTGTCTGTCTATAACAGAAATCCCGCGTCGCTGATTGGTCTGCGGCTGTGCTACGTGGCTGGGCAATATACTATGTGGCTGTGTTATATACCACGTGGGCTGTGTTATACACTACGTGGGCTGTGCTATATACTGCGTGGCTGTGTTATATACACTACATGGCTGTGTAATATATTACGTGGGCGGTGTTATATACTACGTGGGCTATGCTATAAGCTATGTGGATGTGCAATAAACTACGTGGATGTGCAATATACTACATGGATGTGCAATATACTACGTGGCTGTGCTATATACTACGTGGGCTGTGCTATATACTATGTGGCTGTGTTATATGCTACGTGGCTGTGCTATATGCTATGTGGGGCTGTGCTATATACTTTGTGGCCTATGTTATATGCTACATGGCTATGCTATATGCTACGTGGCTGTGCTATATGCCACATGGGCTGTGTTATATACTACGTGGGCTGTGTTATATACTACGTGGCTGTGCTATATTTCTCTGCTGTATCTGTGCATCATGAATCGTGGTATGTGTTAAAGACACAATCAGCGACAGGCGCTATCTGGCATCGAATTGGCTCGGAATTCGAACCACGCTTTGCTAATTGGTCGCGCCCGGCCGGCCGAATCTTGTGTATAAATTGCATTATTCTGAAAACTTCATAAATAAACTATATACATATTCTTGAATACCCGATGTGTTAGAATCCGGCCACCATCTAGTACACTATAAAAGGGTTTTCCACTTCTATTCCTACTACAGGACATCAGTATAAGAAGAGTCGGGGTCGACACCCTGCTCCTCCACTGAAGCTCTGGTAGCCGTCTGCCTAAATCTGCAGGACCTGACAGCGACCACTGACCAGGGCTGTGTTGTTCTACTCCATTACCCTGTTTACATCCAGCTGATCTGTGGGGTGTCAGGTAGTCGATCCCCATAAATCTGATACTGACAACTTATCAGGATGAGAAGTCATCAATATTGGAGTCGTGAAAAAAACTTTAATGGGGCTGAGCTGCAAGACCACACAGAGCCCATGGACAGGCGTGGTGCTGTCTTTGGAAGAAGGCAGCCATGTTATTTATCCTGGACCATCTCTGTAATGAAAGTCTATAAAGATACCACCGCCACCTGCCATAATAACGATTAATCTCGATCTCATCTGTTATATGTCAGATACTTACTCAAACGATGTAGCAAAAAACTTCCCAATGAATGGAAACTGTCCCGAGTTGTCATCTGGGAGATCCTCCACTTTCCACCCGTCTCCTCCACTCTGAATGTCTTCCCAATATTTTAGCCCCTCTGTACCGGAGAATACACAATACACAGTACAGTGATACAGGTGAATACAATGGTGGAGCCGACATCTTCCTGCTCCTCCATTGAGCGTATGCCTAGATCACGCCGGCTGGGCCGAGCCACACACAGCACAGACTGGAGCAGAGCTGCAAATGTGCTGCCCTCATAATGGAAACAGGGCAGGGGGCATCATACTGTGTGGGGGGCACTATGGGGGCATCATACTGCGTGAGGAGCACTCTTGGAGCATCAAACTGCGTGGGAGCATCATACTGTGTGGGGGATCAAATAGTGTGAGGGGCAATCTGAGGGCATCATACTGTGTGGGGGTATCATACTGTGTGAGGGACACTGGGGGCATCATACTGTGGTGGATATTGTGGGAGCATGATACTGTGTGAGGGGAACTTTGGGGGCATGATAATGCGTGAGAGGGTACTCTGGGGGCATTATAATGTGTGGGGGCACTAGGGGGCATCATACTGTGTGGGGGGCACTATGGGGGCATCATAATGTGTGGGGGGCATCATAATGTGTTAGGGGGCATCATCATGTATGGGGGGCATCATACTGTGTGAGGGACACTCTGGGGGCATCATACTGCGTGAGGAGCACTCTTGGAGCATCAATCTGCGTGGGGGCATCATACTGTGTGGGGGATCAAATAGTGTGAGGGGCAATCTGAGGGCATCATACTGTGTGGGGGTATCATACTGTGTGAGGGACACTGGGGGCATCATACTGTGGTGGATATTGTGGGAGCATGATACTGTGTGAGGGGAACTTTGGGGGCATGATAATGCGTGAGAGGGTACTCTGGGGGCATCATAATGTGTGGGGGCACTAGGGGGTATCATACTGTGTGAGGGACACTCTGGGGGCATCATACTGTGTTGGGGCACCATGGAGTGTGGGGACACTCTGGGGGTATCATACTCTGTGAGGGACACTGGGGGCATCATACTGTGGTGGATATTGTGGGAGCATGATACTGTGTGAGGGGAACTTTGGGTGTATGATAATGCGTGAGGGTACTCTGGGGGCATCATAATGTGTGGGGGCACTAGGGGGCATCATAGTGTGTGAGGGGCACTCTGGGGGCATCATACTGTGTGAGGGCACTGATGGGACATCATACTGTGCATGGGAGTATCTTTGGGACATATTGTGGGTCATGTGTGTGAACACTTCCCATGTGGCATAAAAAATACAAGTCTTCAAAATTTATCTTGTGTTTACCTGCTCCGCAGGAGTTTTTGATAAGATTTTTTGGCATTTTCCACTATTCTTGAATTCAGCGTCCACCAATATTCTACACATTTTGGAATGAAATAATTAATATTTTAAAGTCTTAAATTAATTTCTCAGTTTTCTGTAACTTATATTTATTCACTGATTTTACATTTTTTTTTGCAGTTTTTAATGGCGTTTGACTCCAGAACCCAGTGCATCAGGGAGCTGGAAAAAGAAAACAGAACTGGAAGCTAGGAGATTAAAGAGAACCTATCAGCAGGATTTTGTAGTGTACATGGCTGTAATGGGGCTCTAATACTGATTATATTGATACCTCTGAAGAAGAAAGCAGCTTTGTTGTTTTTCTTTAATCTCAATTTGAAGTTTTCTGCTAATTAGTTTTTGGTGTACAGTGGACGGTCCAGCTGTGCACTGGGTCATCTCCTCCCTGTCTGTGATTCCCCGACCCTCCGCCTGCCTCCGGTCTGTGATTCCCCGACCCACCACCTGCCTCCGGTCTGTGATTCTCGGAGCCTCTGCCTGCCTCCGGTCTGTGATTCCCCGACCCACCACCTGCCTCCGGTCTGTGATTCTCGGACCCTCTGCCTGCCTCCAGTCTGTGATTCCCCCGACCCCCACCTGCCTCCAATCTGTGATTCGCGGACCCTCCACCTGCCTCTGGTGTGTGATTCCCCCGACCCTCCACCTGCCTCCAATGTGTGATTCCCGGACCCTCCGCCAGCCTCCGATCTGTGATTCTCGGACCCTCCACCTGCCTCCAGTGTGTGATTCCCCGACCCTTTGCCTGCCTCCGGCCTGTGATTCTTGGACCCTCTGCCTGCCTCTGGTGTGTGATTCCCGGACCCTCCGCCAGCCTCCGGTCTGTGATTCTCGGACCCTCCACCTGCCTCCAGTGTGTGATTCCCCGACCCTTTGCCTGCCTCCGGCCTGTGATTCTTGGACCCTCTGCCTGCCTCTGGTGTGTGATTCCCGGACCCTCTGCCTGCCTCCGGTCTGTGATTCTCGGACCCTCCACCTGCCTCCAGTGTGTGATTCTCCGACCCTTTGCCTGCCTCCGGTCTGTGATTCTTGGACCCTCTGCCTGCCTCTGGTGTGTGATTCCCGGACCCTCTGCCTGCCTCCGGTCTGTGATTCTCGGACCCTCCACCTGCCTCCAGTCTGTGATTCCCGACCCCTCTGCCTGCCTCCAGTCTGTGATTCCCGATCCCTCCGCCTGTCTCTGGTCTGTGATTCTTGACCCCTCTGCCTGCCTCCAGTGTGTGATTCCCGGACCCTCTGCCTGACTCCAGTCTGTGATTCCCGGACCCCCTGCCTGCCTCCAGACTCTGATTCCCGGTCCCTCTGGAGGCAGGCAGTCTGTGATTCTTGACCCCTCTGCCTGCCTCTGGTCTGTGATTCTTGACCCCTTCGCCTGCCTCTGGTCTGTGATTCTTGACCCCTCCGCCTGCCTCCGTTGTTTGAGTGATCAGTCACTGTTGAGATTTCAAACAGAGGAGGCTGGTCATTCACAGACTGAAGACAGGCGGAGGGTCCAGGAATCACAGACCAAAGGCAAGTGGAGGAATCTCAGACCGTAGGCAGGCAGAGGGGCCAGGAATCTTAGACCGGAGGCAGGCGGAGGGGCCGGGAATCACAGACCGGAGGCAGGCAGAGGGGCTGGGGAATCACAGACCAGAGGCAGGCAGAGGGTCTGGGAATCACAGGCTAGAGGCAGGCAGAGGGGCCCGGGGAATCACAGACCAAAGGCAGGGGCTGGGGAATCACAGAGCAGAGGCAGTGGAAGGGGTTGGGGAATGACAGAGCAAAGGCAGGTGCAGGGGCCAGGGAATCACAGACCGGAGGCAGGCGGAGGGACCAGGGAATCACAGACCGGAGGCAGGCGGAGGGGCCAGGGAGTCACAGACCGGAGGCAGGCGGAGGGGCCAGGGAATCACAGACCGGAGGCAGGCGGAGGGGCCAGGGAATCACAGACCGGAGGCAGGCGGAGGGGCCAGGGAATCACAGACCGGAGGCAGGCGGAGGGGCCAGGGAATCACAGACCGGAGGCAGGCGGAGGGGCCAGGGAGTCACAGACCGGAGGCAGGCGGAGGGGCCAGGGAATCACAGACCGGAGGCAGGCGGAGGGGCCAGGGAATCACAGACCGGAGGCAGGCGGAGGGGCCAGGGAATCACAGACCGAAGGCAGGCGGAGGGGCCAGGGGATCACAGACCGGAGGCAGGCGGAGGGGCCAGGGAGTCACAGACCGGAGGCAGGCGGAGGGGCCAGGGAATCACAGACCGGAGGCAGGCGGAGGGGCCAGGGAATCACAGACCGGAGGCAGGCGGAGGGGCCAGGGAATCACAGACCGGAGGCAGGCGGAGGGGCCAGGGAATCACAGACCGGAGGCAGGCGGAGGGGCCAGGGAATCACAGACCGGAGGCAGGCAGAGGGGCCAGGGAATCACAGGCAGGGAGATGACCCAGTGCACAATCCGACCCCTGAGCACAAAAATCTTAGCATAAACCTTCAAATACTGATTAAAGAAGAACTGCAAAGCAGATTTTTTTAACCCAAGGTATCACTGTAATCAGTATTACAGCGCCATTGCAGCCATGCCTTTAGTTTACTTTACACATTCATGCTGACAGGTTATTTCTACATTGTACAGTAAGCGTAAGATAGAGCTGGAATTATTTTGGGTTCTGATCTAACTGGTGAAGTAATTTTGGTGTTTTGTTTGGTGCCTTAATTTATTTTGGAGGCTCAAAAGTTGCAGAAGTTACACCAAAAATGGACCCATCAGCATAGCAGGTTCTATATGTAACACAGAGATATTTTCCCTTATAATACCGCTATAATATGTCATGCAATGAAGAAGCCTCAATTTTTCCTTCTAGATTTGTATAATATCCAATAAGAAAACCCGTGCTTCCGTCCATATAAGATCAGAGGCCTGGCGGTCTTGGCTGCCCACCGTCCGGAAATTCCCAAAACTCTCCTAATAAGGGTCTCAAAAGTCAAAACGGACAAGCCTGTGATTTTATTTGATCTGGAGTATTTAGTTGAAAATTGTCTTTTTCCCACCGGTGACGCGTTCATATCTGTATTCCTCGGCGGTAAATCACGGCTGAGCTTTATAACTCATTGTGGTTTTCTATTGCGCCTATACAAAGTGACGTCTCTCCAGGAATGTGAGAATAAAGCGTCCAGAAGAAAAAGGAAACATTAGTTTGGCATCTCTGTCAACGATGGTCCGATTTTGGTTCTGAAATCCCAGTTTATAGACCCCTGCCTACATTTATTATTCTTTTCCAGGTGACTTTTCATATATTTGTTGCAAATACCAGCATGGATACTTCCATCAAAATGACCTAAAAATGTCACCCTTGATCAATCTCCCTCGTGTCTCTGCTCTTTTATCTATAGATTAATACTTGCCTGCACCCTACAAGACTCCGCACTACAGTTTTACATGCAGATCTTTGAGTGGAATGTTACAGAATTACTGAAGGTTAAATATGTAGCAAATCAGCATAAAAAAAAACAAACAAGTAAAACATGGAATTTTCAGTAGTTTTTGGCATAAAATTCTGGCCCATCAATACAGTCAATTAGAAAAATACAGTATAAGATCATATTGACCGTCCAGCGGTCTTTTCTTACCCGGCTGTGTATCTTCTCTTCTTCTCCTCGTTTCGTTTGCTGAACTCCTTCTCTTCTTCTTCTTTTTATTCTCATTTTCAGTCATTGATTATAATGTGCCCCATCGTGATTGGTTGTTACATAGGATTGTGCAATTTCTTAGGTGTTTTCTCTGGAAATACATTGTCATTTACTTTATTATATCAATATACAACAAATTAAAGAGACGAGAATTGTTCCTTAGAAACTTCCGTTTCTTTTTAAAAGGGTAAGAGTTCATAAGATGGAAGTCACAGGCTATATGCATCACAGAAAGGGTTATAAAGATTACAGTATCAGCTACACATAGTTTGTGTAGACACCTGAAAAAAAAATTAGAGAATTTATATGATTTTATTGACTTAAGATACAGTTGCACTTTATACAAGTGTTACCCATGAGCAGGCATAAAAAGTGATAAGAGAATGGCTTAAAACAGATTCAATGACTCAATAACAATTTATGATAGATACATTGAAGTTTATTTTAAAGCACAATTCATTTATGTTTAATGGGAGCTTTTATTTGCCAATTACAGGGACTGCAATGGGCACGAAATGCACCCCTTGTTTATATAAATCTATATATGGGTGATTTTAAGCAGGAGTTCTTATAAAATAACCTACAAGACCACATGAGTATTTTGGAGTTTTGATAGAAAAACACTTAATTAAAATGACTAAAAATGATGAGGCCAGACAGAAGATGACTCCACAGAGTAAACCCACAAAACAATTTGTCAAATTTGTAATTTCAACAAGTAATCAGTCTTCAATAGGAACATAAATCGGAGGGGACTGTAGAATCAGAGAAGATATTGATGTATAGAACATAGTAAAGAGAGGACTGGTAACTCATTGTGAGAATGCACCTAAGGGAAAGAATTTCACTAAGCCATCATAAATTTAATATAATGGAAGATAAGAAATGTGCCTCCTCGGCTTGTGCACATGGGAGGATTAGGTAGGGTATGGACACAATTATTAGTCGGCAGGTGATTGCGTGCGATGTGCGGGAGATTGCGTGCGATGTGCAGGAGATTGCGTGCGATGTGCGGGAGATTGCGTGCGATGTGCAGGAGATTGCGTGCGATGTGCGGGAGATTGCATGCGATGTGTGGGAGATTGCATGCGATGTGCGGGAGATTGCGTGCGACGTGTGGGAGATTGCGTGCGATGTGCAGGAGATGATGTGTGATGTGTGGGAGATTGTGTGCGATGTGCAGGAGATTGTGTGCGATGTGCGGGAGATTGCGTGCGATGTGCGGGAGATTGCGTGCGATGTGCGGGTGATTGTGCGTGATGTGCGGGAGATTGCGTGCGATGTAAAGGAGATTGCGTGCGATGTGCGGGTGATTGTGTGCGATGTTCAGGAGATTGTGTGCGATGTAAAGAAGATTGGGTGCTATGTGCGGGAGATTGCGTGCGATGTGCGGGAGATTGCGTGCGATGTGCGGGAGATTGCATGCGATGTGCGGGAGATTGTGTGTGATGTGCGGGAGATTGTGTGTGATGTGCACTTCTTCACTTTCTCTCTATTGGCATTCCCTCCATCATCATGGGTGACTTCAACATCCCCACTGATACCCTTCAGTCAACAGCCTCCAAACTTCTGTCCCTTACTTCATCTTTTGGACTTACTCAGTGGTCCTCCGCAGCCACCCACACAGACGGACATACACTAGACCTGGTCTTCACCCATCTCTGCTCTCTATCTAACTTCACCACCTCCCCTCTTCCTCTATCCGACCATCATCTGTTCACTTTCTCATCCCTGTCCTCCTCACTGGTCACCCATGTCCAGCAACATGCGCACCCCCGCAGAAACCTTGCACACCTAGACACCCAAACGCTCTCTGACTCTATCCTACCACAGGAACCTGGACACTCCAAACCCGCAGTTTCAATTGGGACCATACCCCCTACCCGTGCCTTACTGGATTCTTGTCTTCAAAATGCATTGCTCTTCTCAGGAGCCCTCATATGATTCCTTCGTACTGCGTTTTTTTCTCCTCAATTTCCCATACTTTGTCTAAAGCGAGGTTTGAAAAAGACCCATTACGGGGTCGAAACGTTACCTCGTCACCCTTATGTTTTACTGTGGTGACTTCAATAAATGTTTGCTTGATATGCATTTGAAAATCCATATTTTGAGTGCGGCTGTTTTTCCTGAACTTTCTATCCTACCACTGGCATCCATATCCTCACTTCATGACACAGACAGTGCCACTGCTTTCTACAATGCCACTCTCGCATCAGCTATTGACACGGTCACCCCTCTTGTTCATGCCAGAGTGCGACGTATCAATAGACAACCCTGGCACCATAACACCACTAAAAGGCTCCGGCAACCGTCCAGGGTTGCAGAGCGGCATTGGAAGAAAACACATTCGCAAGACGACTTCACTGCATTCAAACAGGCAACACTCGCTTTTAAATCTGCTCTCACCTCTGCTAAACAGGTCTACTTCACAACCCTCATATCTTCCCTATCCTACAACCCCAAACAGTTATTCAAAACCTTTAACTCCCTCCTCCGCCCACCACTGCCCCCTCCAACCTCCCTCATCTCTGCTGAGGACTTTGCCACACACTTTAAAACTAAGATCGACCAAACAAGGCAAGTCTTCATTGTTCAACCACCACAACCCTTTTGTATACCAGACCAATGGCCAAACCCCATAACCTCCCTCTCAAAGATCACTGAAGGGGGGCTTAATTGTCTCCTCTCCAAATCGCACCTCACCATCTGTGCGCTCAACCCTATCCCATCCCACCTCCTCCCCAACCTCACCACCACACTTATACCATCCCTAACCCACCTCTTCAACCTATCACTATCTTCTGGCACCTTCCCTTCTGCTTTCAAACATGCCACAATCACGCCTATCCTTAAAAAGCCAACCCTTGATCCAACTGCTATGTCCAGCTATCGCCCAATATCACTGCTCCCATTCACTTCCGAACTCCTGGAGCAGCACGTCCACGCTGAACTTTCCTCCCACCTCTCATCTAACTTGCTCTTTGACAACCTACAATCTGGTTTCCGCCCCATAACTCAACTGAGACAGCCCTGAAAATCACTAACGACCTACTTAGGCTACGTTCAGACTAGCGTTGTGCGCCGCTGCGTCGGCGACGCAACGCACGACGCACGCAAAAACGCAGCAAAACGCACGCAAAAACGCTGCGTTTTGCGACACGTGCGTCATTTTTTGCCGAAAATCGGACGCAAGAAAAATGCAACTTGTTGCGTTTTCTTGGTCCGACGCTTGCGGTAAAAAAGACGCATGCGTCGCATAACGCAACAAACAAAAACGCATGCGTCCCCCATGTTAAACATAGGGGCGCATGACGCGTGCGTCGCCGCTGCGTCGCCCGACGCTAACCCGACGCACACTAGCACAACGCTAGTCTGAACGTAGCCTTACAGCCAAAGCTAACGGACAATACTCTGTACTCCTCCTCCTAGACCTGTCCTCTGCTTTTGACACAGTTGACCACTGCCTCCTACTACAGATCCTTTCCTTCTTTGGCATCAAAGACCTTGCCCTATCCTGGATCTCCTCATACCTTTCCAACCGCACATTCAGTGTCTCCCACTACCACACTACCTCCTCATCCCACCCTCTCTCTGTTGGAGTCCCCCAAGGCTCTGTTCTAGGACCCCTACTCTTCTCAATCTTTACACTTGGCCTGGGACAACTCATAAAGTCTCATGGATTCTAGTACCACCTCTATGCTGATGACACTCAGATCTATCTTTCTGGCCCAGACATCACCTCCC
Source organism: Ranitomeya imitator (assembly GCF_032444005.1). Classification (NCBI taxonomy): domain Eukaryota; kingdom Metazoa; phylum Chordata; class Amphibia; order Anura; family Dendrobatidae; genus Ranitomeya; species Ranitomeya imitator. The sequence goes on from NC_091291.1 coordinate 137,804,484, forward strand.
TGCTGTCCAGAATCCCGGAGTGTCTATCAGCCATATCCTCCTTCATCTCCTCTCGCTTCCTCAAACTCAATGTGGACAAATCTGAACTCATCATCTTTCCTCCATCTCATAGATCTTCCATACCTGACCTATCTATCGCAATTAACGACATCACGCATTCCCCGTACCGGAAGTCCGCTGCCTTGGAGTAACCCTTGACTCTGCCCTGTCCTTCAAGCAGCACATCCAAACTCTTTCCACCTCCTGTCTCCTCCAGCTCAAAAATATCTCCAGAATCCGTCCTTTCCTCAACCGTCAATCTACTAAAATGCTTGTGCATGCCCTCATCATCTCCCGCCTTGACTACTGCAACATCCTTTTCTGTGGCCTCCCTGCTAACACCCTTGCACCTCTCCAGTCAATCCTTAACTCTGCTGCCCGACTAATTAATCTCTCTCCTTGCTACTTCTCCGCTTTCCCTCTCTGCAAATCTCTTCACTGGCTCCCATTCCCTCAGCGTATCCAGTTCAAACTACTAATACTGACCTACAAAGCCATCCATAATCTGTCTCCTCCATATATCTGAACTAATCTCCTGATATCTTCCCTCACATAATCTCCGGTTCTCCCAAGACCTCCTTCTCTCCTCCACACTCATCCGCTCCTCACCCAACCGCCTCCAAGACTTCTCCAGAATATCCCCCATCCTCTGGAATTCTTTGCCCCAACACGTCCGACTATCAACCACATTTGGATCCTTCAGACGGAACCTGAATACCCCCCTCTTCAGGAAAGCTTGCAGCCTGCACTAACCCCACTGCCTCCTCACCACTACCGAAGATACCGCCTCACCAACACCGGAGCTCCCGCAACCCTCAACCTAATGTCTCCCTCCCCACCATCCTGTAGAATGTAAGCCCGCAAGGGCAGGGTCCTCTGTATCAGTCTGTCATTGTTAGTTAGCTTACTGTAAGTGATATTTGTATTTTGATGTAACCCCTTCTCATGTACAGCACCATGGAATCAATGGTGCTATATAAATAAATAATAATAATGTGCGGGAGATTGTGTGCGATATGCAGGAGATTGCATACGATGTGCGGGAGATTGTGTGCGATGTGCAGGAGATTGTGTGCGATGTGCAGGAGATTGTGTGCGATGTGAGGGAGATTGTGTGCGATGTGAGGGAGATTGTGTGTGATGTGCAGGAGATTGTGTGCGATGTGAGGGAGATTGTGTGTGATGTGCAGGAGATTGTGTGCGATGTGCAGGAGATTGTGTACGATGTGCAGGAGATTGCATACGATGTGCGGAGATTGTGTGCGATGTGCAGGAGATTGCATACGATGTGCGGGAGATTGTGTGCAATGTGCAGGAGATTGCATACGATGTGCGGGAGATTGTGTGCAATGTGCAGGAGATTGTGTGCGATGTGCAGGAGATTTTGTGCGATGTGCAGGAGATTGTGTGCGATGTGCAGGAGATTGTGTGCGATGTGCAGGAGATTGCGTACGATGTGCGGGAGATTGCGTGCGATGTGCAGGAGATTGTGTGCGATGTGCAGGAGATTGTGTGCGATGTGCAGGAGATTGTGTGCGATGTGCGGGAGATTGAGTGTGATGTGCAGGAGATTGTGTGCGATGTGAGGGAGATTGTGTGCGATGTGCGGGAGATTGTGTGCGATGTGCAGGAGATTGTGTACGATGTGCAGGAGATTGCATACGATGTGAGGGAGATTGCGTGCGATGTGCAGGAGATTGTGTGCGATGTGAGGGAGATTGTGTGCGATGTGAGGGAGATTGTGTGTGATGTGCAGGAGATTGTGTGCGATGTGAGGGAGATTGTGTGTGATGTGCAGGAGATTGTGTGCGATGTGCAGGAGATTGTGTACGATGTACAGGAGATTGTGTGCGATGTGCAGGAGATTGTGTGCGATGTGCAGGAGATTGTGTGCGATGTGCAGGAGATTGTGTACGATGTGCAGGAGATTGCATACGATGTGAGGGAGATTGTGTGCGATGTGCAGGAGATTGTGTGCGATGTGAGGGAGATTGTGTGCGATGTGAGGGAGATTGTGTGCGATGTGAGGGAGATTGTGTGCGATGTGCAGGAGATTGTGTGCGATGTGAGGGAGATTGTGTGCGATGTGAGGGAGATTGTGTGTGATGTGCAGGAGATTGTGTGCGATGTGAGGGAGATTGTGTGTGATGTGCAGGAGATTGTGTGCGATGTGCAGGAGATTGTGTACGATGTGCAGGAGATTGTGTGCAATGTGCAGGAGATTGTGTGCGATGTGCAGGAGATTGTGTGCGATGTGAGGGAGATTGTGTGTGATGTGCAGGAGATTGTGTGCGATGTGCAGGAGATTGTGTACGATGTGCGGGAGATTGCATACGATGTGCAGGAGATTGCGTGCGATGTGCGGGAGATTGTGTGCGATGTGCGGGAGATTGTGTGCGATGTGCGGGAGATTGTGTGTGATGTGAGGGAGATTGTGTGTGATGTGCGGGAGATTGTGTGCGATGTACGGGAGATTGCGTGCGATGTGCCGGAGATTGTGTGCGATGTGCGGGAGATTGTGTGCGATGTGCGGGAGATTGTGTGCGATGTGCGGGAGATTGTGTGTGATGTGAGGGAGATTGTGTGCGATGTGCGGGAGATTGTGTGCGATGTACGGGAGATTGCGTGCGATGTGCCGGAGATTGTGTGCGATGTGCAGGAGATTGTGTGCGATGTGCAGGAGATTGTGTACGATGTGCAGGAGATTGTGTGTGATGTGCGGGAGATTGTGTGCGATGTGTAGTTGTCAATTTCTCCTGCAGATGTTACCGTTAGTGTTACAATGATATATTTACTTCTGCCGATTTCGCTGCATCGGAAATATCCCATAAAAATACCCTTAATGTAAATGATCTGGTGCAATGCAAATGGCGAAATCTGCACCAAATCTAAGTGGCCACAACCTCGACTCCAACATCTTATTGGCCCCAGGAAGAGAAAGTGAATGTGCAACACGGATTGTTTTTTCTACATTAATTCCTAAGAAATGAGTGAGATGCTCTCTGTCACAAGATGTTGACTTTTTGTATTTACATCTGATAAAAGATACAAAGGTGACAACATTCATTGCACAACTTCAGTTCTTTCTTACTGATCTGCTTGTAATACCTGAAGACAGTGGCATTACGGGAATCTGATAGGCGCTGATGCCAAATTTGATCCTCCCCCCTGCATTTTGGCTAGATGTCTGGGCCCTTGTAGCATTCTAAATCCTATAAGGGATCCAAGAAGTATTGTTTCTCCTTGCGGAGAGTGACATGTTAAGCATGTCGAGGTGAGGAGACTTAAAGCCACAATTGTCCTCTGGGAAATATGCAAATTGTCTCTTCAGAGAGGAAGAGGACTAGAACTTTAGTGCCACCTAAAAATCCTATAAGAATACTCGTGTTGCCCCTTCCCATTATGTAGTAATGTCTCCCATCCTGGGCCCCTTCCAGGTATATATACCCCCATTCTGGGTTCCTTCCTGGTATATACAGAACAGACCAAAAGTTTGGACACACCTCATTTAAAGATTTTTCTGTATTTTCATGACTATGAAAATTGTAAATTCACACTAAAGACATCAAAAACTATGAATTAACACATGTGGAATTATATACTTAACAAAAAAGTGTGAAACAACTGAAATTATGTCTTATATTCTAGGTTCTTCAAAGTAGCCACCTTTTGCTTTGATGACTGCTTTCACACTCTTGGCATTCTCTTGATGAGCTTCAAGAGGTAGTCACCGGGAATAGTTTTCACTTCACAGGTGTGCCCTGTCAGGTTTAATAAGTGGGATTTCTTGCCTTATAAATAATGTTGGGACCAACAGTTGTGTTGTGCAGAAGTCTGGTGGATACACAGCTGATAGTCCTACTGAATAGACTGTTAGAATTTGTATTATGGCAAGAAAAAAGCAGCTAAGTAAAGAAAAACGAGTGGCCATCATTACTTTAAGAAATGAAGGTCAGTCAGTCTGAAAAATTGGGAAAACTTTGAAAGTGTCCTCAAGTGCAGTGGCAAAAACCATCAAGCGCTACAAAGAAACTGGCTCACATGAGGACCGCCCCAGGAAAGGAAGACCAAGAGTCACCTCTGCTTCTGAGGATAAGTTTATCCGAGTCACCAGCCTCAGAAATCGCAGGTTAACAGCAGCTCAGATTAGAGACCAGGTCAATGCCACACAGAGTTCTAGCAGCAGACACATCTCTACAACCACTGTTAAGAGGAGACTTTGTGCAGCTGTAATGACCAGAGGTCCGAATAAGATCCAGTGAGTCACAAACCAAGACCAAGGCAGAAATCTCCAACGGTATTTACTCAAAGGCAAAATAATCAAGGTAGTATGGAGAATATTAAGTCAGATGCACCCCAAAGATACACTAGCTCAGCAGCAGCTGAAATCACTGTGCCACTCCAAGGTCTCCTGAGAACTGTATACTACAACAGACTAGTAAGAAATTTACCTAACAGGCAACTAAAAACAGGAACAAGTGTAAATTGAATGTAGTGTTATCAAGGGGAGGCCCTGGAACGGCACACTGAGTATAACTTACACAACTCTAATATAAGATACACCTCTAAAGTAACAATTTAACACTCTGAGCAGAGATACCCGGGTATCTATAACTATGGTACCGTATCCTGAGATGGATTTCCTCTCAGGCAGGAATCCGCACAGGCTGCAGCCAGTCCATATCTTCAGCGCCAATAAGTTACAGCAAGCTCCTCTTGTCTTGTCGGCCGATGCCGAGCCCAAACGCCGGGGACTTAGTTAGTGGTCTCACGATGTTGTCTCTGCTTCTGTAGCTCCTAGAAATGCTTCCACGATAACCCGTCCGTCTCTGTATCAGCAGTCTGCCCAGACTTGTTTCTCCACTCAATGCACAGGGAATCCACAGACTTCCAAATTCGTACTGGGTTCTTAGTAAAGTCTCAGTCTTTTCTTAGATAAAGGGTTAGCTCCTCTCCAGGAAACGTTAGCAACACAAGCCTCTCACAGAGTTAAACAAAAGGTTAGCTCTTCTCCAGGGGAACGTTAGCAACAAAAAGTCTCTCAAAAGCTTCTTTTCCTCCAAAAACACTTGCAGTAAATCCACACACAGTCTCTTTTTAAGATCTCACAGCAGCTTCTCCTTTGCTTCCCGCCTTTTCTCTCTCAGCTCTCACTTCCTAGTTTCACTTTACACACGAGACACTAGACCCCACCCCCAGCACACATTGTCTCTGGGAGTTTTGCATGGTCCGTCCTCTGCTGCAAGAGGCAAAAACCACAGGGTCCTAGTGCCCTCTCAGTGGGACTACAGTTCACCCTCTTACACAGCAGGCCTTCATGGTAAAATAGCTGCTAGGAAACCACTGCTAAGGACAGGCAACAAGCAGAAGAGGCTTGTTTGGGCTAAAGAACACAAGGAATGGACATTAGACCAGAGGAAATCTGTGCTTTGGTCTGATGAGTACAAATTTTAGATCTTTGGTTCCAACCCCCGTGTCTTTGTGCAAAAGGTGAACGGATGGACTCCACATGCCTGGTTCCCACCGTGAAGCATGGAGGAGGAGGTGTGATGGTGTGGGGGTGCTTTGCTGGTGACACTGTTGGGGATTTATTCAAAATTGAAGGCATACTGAACCAGCAAGGCTACCACAGCATCTTGCAGCGGCATGCTATTCCATCCAGTTTGCGTTTAGTTGGACCATCACTTATTTTTCAACAGGACAATGACCCCAAACACACCTCCAGGCTGTGTAAGGGCTATTTGACCAAGGAGGAGAGAGATGGGGTGCTACGCCAGATGACCTGGCCTCCACAGTCACCAGACCAGAACCCAATCGAGATGGTTTGGGGTGAGCTGGACCACAGAGTGAAGGCAAAAGGGCCAACAAGTGCTAAGCATCTCTGGAAACTCCTTCAAGATTGTTGGAAGACCATTCCTTGTGACTACCTCTTGAAGCTCATCAAGAGAATGCCAAGAGTGTGCAAAGCAGTCATCAAAGCAAAAGGTGGCTACTTTGAAGAACCTAGAATATAAGACATAATTTCAGTTGTTTCACACTTTTTTGTTAAGTATATAATTCCACATGTGTTAATTCATAGTTTTGATGCCTTCAGTGTGAATGTACAATTTTCATAGTCATGAAAATACAGAAAAATCTTTATATGAGAAGGCGTGTCCAAACTTTTGGTCTGTACTCTATCTCCCCAATTCTGTATTACTAACCTGCCTCTTCCAGGTATATATGCTCACCATTCTGTGCTCCTTCTTGGTATTTGCCCCCCATCCTGTACTACTGATCCCCATCCTGCACCCATTCCAGGTATATATGTCCCCCTACTGGTATACTGTATATGTCCCTCACCCTGGTATATATGTCTTCTATCCTGGGACCCTTCCTAGCATATATTCCCCCATGCTGGCCTCCTTCTTGGTATACAGTTGTGTGAAAAAGTGTTTGCCCCTTCCTGATTTCTTATTGTGCTGCTCAGTTTATTCTGATAGACTTTCAGTCATACATGGACATTTATGTAGTGCTAATATGCTCAGTTCTATCATTTAGTGTATTTGTTATACTTTGCTGCCATCTACTGGCCGTTTGCTATATCACTGTAATATTTGTTATGGCATTTTTCCCACAACACCTTTCTGTCTTTAGCTCCTCCTACCTTTTTCCTTCTCTTCCTGTTTTGTACTCCGTGCCATCTTGGAATACACATGTGCTGCAGAGCTGGAGAAGGATTCTCTTGTTACCTCTAACCTGAAGCTTCTATTATCTCTATCTGGTGATTCTGTAACAGCTCTAACCTACAGTCCTCACTCTCACCAAGGTACTGTAAATAAACCTGTTGAATGTATCACTGCATCATCCTTCCGGATCACCACGCGCGGCTGATAGAGATCGGTGGCACAGGTTGGCGAGTAACGCTACCTGCCATTGTTTATATAGCGATTTGTGATCACATCCCTCAGACACATCTCATCCACATATATCGGTGGCAGAATAGTAACAAGAGACCTAAGTCTACAGTGTCTGTGTGCATATGAATTGTCTGCTAGCAAGTCTTAACCGTCCGCCATCTTAGCTAAAACATGTCCACAAAGGGCACCGTGGACCTATCTGCAAGTGAAGCACATCAGGTTCCCGACACCATAGATGCTGCAGGAGCAGAGTCCACACTTACTGCAGAGCAGGACGTACGACCCAAACGTGTAACCAAGCCGACACAAAAGGCCAGAGAGAACTTTGAGACTACTAGAGACGAGTTCCATGATAACCTAGAACATTTATGGGGCAGAGTTGATCACTATTTAGCAGCTCTTCCACGCTATCACAGTGACGTTGCAGGTTTAACCGCCACATTGAAGAGTTTATCTGCCGCCTATGATCGCTACCAGAGACTGTCTGCAAAGTACATCACATTTCTGAGTAACTGTGACATGGAAGATGCCCCAGCAGAAGTAACTGAAAGGGAAACTCTTCTCCAAGAAAAGACCTCATTAGTACGAGATGCCCAGGATAAAGCAGAACTCCGCATCACTCAGGTCACATCGCACAACATCGACCAAAATCACAGCTCGGTCTTCCAGATCATCTCACTCCAGGAAGTCAACATTGTCCGACAAGCTACTGGAGATCCGTGCAGCTGCAGAGGAAGCTAGAGTAAAAAGCTCCTTTGCTAAGAAGGAGGCTGAAGTCGAACTAGAAGCCCAAATGGAAGCTCAAAGAAATGAGATGGAGGCTCAAAGAAACAAAATGGAAGCTCAAAGGAAATTAAAAATACTCCAAGCAGAAAAGGAAGAAGCAACAGCCCTTGCTAAACTGAAGGTCCTTGAACAAGCATTGGGACAAGAAGACAACTCGGACTGTCTTATTCCAGAAGAAATGGAGGACTCAGCTGATCGCACCTCTGACTACGTGCTAAGACATCTAACATCTGCACCAGCACCACCTCCAGTTTCTAACACGGATGCTCCCGCAAGTCAAGAAATGTCGCCACCTACTGCCGACAAGGTAACTTCCAGCACTAACTCACAATTTAGGCAACAGCCAGCGGACCCTATAGAGACTAAACCGCAGTTTAACCCTTATGCCGCATCATTTCGTCCTGATTTGTCGCAGTCATATAAGCCAGAGAACTTACATTCCCTACGGATACCACAAGTTCATCCTGCAACAATGACCGGGAGATCGGACATGTCTGACTTTGCCAGATACATGATTCGCCGGGAGTTAATAAACATTAGTCTCTCAAAGTTTGATGATCGTGCTGAGAATTATAGAGCCTGGAAATCCACCTTTCAAGCAGTGATCCAAGACCTTAATCTCACCGGCAAGGAACAACTGGATTTGCTTGTTAACTGGTTAGGCCCTGAATCAGCAGAGCGCATAAAGACAATAAGGGCAGTTCATGTGGACTATTCAGATGCAGGTCTTATTGCAGCCTGGGAGAGACTGGAACAAACCTACGGCAGCTCAGAAGCTATAGAATGTGCCTTATTTAAAAGACTGCAATCCTTCCCAAAGATAACTAACAAGGACAATAGAAAACTTCAAGATCTAAGCGACCTGCTAAAGGAAATAGAATTGGCAAAATTAGACCCACGTCTCTCAGGACTGAGCTACCTAGATACTGCTCATGGTGTTAATCCAATAGTGTCCAAGTTGCCACACGGCATGCAGGATAAATGGGCAGACCATGGCTCACGGTATAAAAGGCAGCATGATGTGTCCTTTCCCCCATTTTCATATTTTTCCAGGTTCATCAGTGACCAAGCTCGGAAGAAGAATGATCCCAGCTTCGACTTCACTGAGCCTACTCCACCAGCATCATCATCATCTACAAGGTATGATAACATTGCCAAACGTAGAGATTCAAGGAACACAGTATCTGTGAGAAAGACTGATGTTCCACTTACTACACCTGCCTTCACTAAGACAAATAATGTTGCTCCTAAAGTCATGGACAGTAACCGCATGTGCCCTATCCACAAAAGGCCTCACCCACTTAAAGAATGCCATGGATTCAGAGCAAGGAATTTGCAGGAGCATAAGGATACCCTCAAGGAGCTTGGGATATGTTATGAGTGTTGCACCTCCTCAGACCACCTCGCTAAGAACTGTAAGGCCGCCATTAAGTGCACTGAATGCAGCAGTGATAAACACGTCACAGCCATGCATCCCACGCCAGCTCCACACAACTCACAACCTTCTGCAGCATCTAATCCTGCTCAAAAGCATGGCGGGGAGCCACAGGTCCCTGACCCAACTGCAACTGCTGTTTCCTCCTCATGTACTGAGGTATGTGGAGAAGGGACTGATCCTAAATGCTGTGCCAAGGTATGTCTGATTAAGGTCTATCCAGAAGGACAACCTGACAAGGTCTCAAAAATGTATGCCATAATAGATGAGCAAAGTAACCGATCTCTAGCAAGGCCCAAATTCTTTGAGATCTTCAACATAAAGGGACAAACGACTCCATACACCCTTAACACCTGCTCTGGTCGTATTGAGACTTCTGGCAGGAGAGCCTCTGGGTACATAGTCTCTTCAATCAAGGGAAACGTGCATATACCCTTGCCAACCCTAATTGAATGTGACCAGATACCTGATAACAGGGAGGAGATTCCCACTCCGGAAGCCGCACTTCATCATCGCCACTTGAGGCACCTGACTAATGAAATTCCTCCTCTGGACATGAATGCTGATATTCTAATCCTACTCGGAAGGGACATTCTGAAGGTCCACAAGGTACGCCAGCAATGCAACGGCCCAGATGATGCTCCATACGCCCAAAGACTCGACCTAGGCTGGGTAATCGTGGGCGATGTATGTCTGGATAAGAGTCACAAGGCATCCGAAGTCAACGCCTGTAAAACGTATGTGCTCCAAAATGGTCGCGCAACTCACTTTAAGCCATGCCTTCATCACTACGAAGTGAAAGAGAGGTTCTCTGATTGCATCCAGGAGCCTGACATCATTCCCACTCCCTACGGTGATGACTTAGGGAGAACAGTGTTTCATACAACAAAAGATGACAACAAAGTCGCCTTATCCATAGAAGACAAGGAGTTTCTTAAAATTATGGACAGTGGATTCTTAAAAAATGAATCAGACCGCTGGGTTGCTCCCTTACCCTTCAAGGCTTCAAGGACCAGGCTTCCTAACAACAGAGAACAGGCCTTATCTAGATTCATCTCACTGCAGAGAACATTAAGGAACAAGCCTGAAATGAAGGAACATTTCATAGCCTTTATGGACAAGATATTTCGCAATGATCATGCAGAGCCAGCTCCACCATTGCAAGCTGATGAAGAATGCTGGTATCTCCCTGCCTTTGGAGTGTATCATCCAAGAAAGCCGAAACAAATCAGAGTGGTGTTCGATTCAAGCGCCAAACATGACGGCGTATCTCTGAATGACGTTCTCCTCACTGGTCCGAACCTGACTAACAACCTGGTGGGAGTGCTCATGAGATTCAGAAAGGAACCGGTCGCCATTACCGCCGACATCGAACAAATGTTCCATTGTTTCATCGTGCAACAAGATCACAGAAATTATCTCCGTTTTCTATGGCACCGAGACAATGACACCAACAAGGAAATGATCGAATACCGCATGAAGGTGCACATTTTCGGAAACAGTCCTTCTCCTGCAGTCGCTACATACGGCCTACGTAGGACCGCCTCCGATGGTGCTGTGGAGTTCGGGAAGGATGCCCAAAAGTTCGTTGAAAAGGACTTCTACGTGGACGACGGTCTTAAATCCCTTCCTACAGTGGAGGAAGCCATAGATCTGCTCCAACGGACACAAGGTATGCTTTCTAAAGCTCATTTAAGATTGCATAAAATTGCCTCCAATAGTGCTGTTGTCATGAAGGCCTTTCACCCTAATGATCATGCCGCAGAATTTGGGGACTTGAACCTAGGCTCAGACAATCCACCAGTACAGAGAAGTCTAGGCCTGAGGTGGAACTTGCTAAATGACTCCTTCAGCTTTCAGGTTAGTGGTGCAGAAAAACCATTTACTAAGCGTGGGGTTCTGTCAGTGGTGAACAGTCTATATGATCCACTTGGGTTTGTCGCACCCCTGACTATACAAGGCAAGCTCCTGCTGAGACAACTCTCAGAGTACATTAAGGACTGGGATATACCACTCCCTGCAGACAAACAACTAAAGTGGAAGTCATGGAGAGAATCTCTTTGCGCCTTGGATAAGATCCACATACCACGTTGTTACACTCCGGCATCCCTAACTACAAGTCAAAGGAAGGAGATTCATGTATTCGCTGATGCCTCCACTGAAGCTATTGTGTTGTGAATTCTGTGGCAGAGCTCCCTCCTGTGGTCACAAGTGGTACTTCGGCTGATTCTCTCTGTGAGCTTCTGTTGGTGGAGGGAAGTGGTACTGCGGCTTCTGAGTTTCCTCCCTCAGGTGATCTGGTGAGGTCGTTAGGTGCTTCTCTACTTAACTCCACCTAATGCTTTGATCCTGGCTTCCTGTCAATGTTCCAGTGTTGGACTTGCTTTTCCCTGGATCATTCCTGTGGCCTGCTGCTCTGCATAGCTAAGTTCTTCTTTGCTATTTGTTTGCTATTTTTTTCTGTCCAGCTTGTCTAATTTGTTGCTGGAAGCTCTGGGACGCAAAGGGTGTACCTCCGTGCCGTTAGTTCGGTACGGAGGGTCTTTTTGCCCCCTTTGCGTGGTTTTCTTTAGGGTTTTGTGTAGACCGCAAAGTTACCTTTTCTATCCTCGATCTGTTAAGAAAGTCGGGCCTCACTTTGCTGAATCTATTTCATCTCTACGTTTGTCTTTTCATCTTAACTCACAGTCATTATATGTGGGGGCTGCCTTTTCCTTTGGGGTATTTCTCTGAGGCAAGGTAGGCTTATTTTCTATCTTCAGGCTAGTTAGTTTCTCAGGCTGTGCCGAGTTGCATAGGCAGAGTTAGGCGCAATCCACGGCTGCCTCTAGTGTTGTTTGGAGAGGATTAGGGATTGCGGTCTGCAGAGTTCCCACGTCTCAGAGCTCGTTCTATGATTTTGGGTTATTGTCAGATCACTGTATGTGCTCTGACCGCTATGTCCATTGTAGTACTGAATTGCCTTTCATAACACTATTGCTGCTGTCGCTTACTTGAAGGTTGTAGACTCTAATAATGAAGCCCATGTTGGATTTCTGTTTGGAAAGGCTGAACTGGCTCCTAAACCCGAGCACACCATACCCAGACTCGAGCTCTGTGGGGCTGTACTAGCCATAGAGATTGCAGACTTCATACAGAGCGAACTAGCTATTCACGTGGATGACACAAAATTCTACACAGACAGTAAGGTAGTTCTGGGCTACATATACAACCAGATGAAACGCTTCTACGTCTATGTCAGTAACCGAGTGGAAAGGATCAGGAAATCCTCCAAACCCCAGCAATGGCAGCACGTCCCATCCCATCTTAACCCTGCGGACCTTGCTACTAGACCAGTGTCTATTGGTGCCTTCGCAAGCTCTTCTTGGTTGACCGGACCGGAGTTCCTTCACGAACAGTGCAAAGAGACTGCCGTTGAAGACAGCTTCAGCCTTGAGGATCCAGATGTCGACCCAGAGATCCGTCCTCATGTCAGCACCTTCATCACCAAATTCAAGGAGAAGGTTGGCTTGGACTGTCAGCGTTTTGATCGCTTCTCAAGATGGACGAGGCTGGTTCGTGCCATTGTAAGGTTAGTACACATTGTACAATGCTATCGCAATAAGGACAGTAACACTGATTGTCATGGTTGGCATATCTGCCATAAGCTTCTCTCTGCAGAAGACATTGCTCTGAGTGAACTCATTGTGATACGCAATGTGCTGCAGAATGTTTTTCACAAGGAACTGGAATCTATGCTGATGGACTCAAATCTTTCAAGACTCACTCACGAGACCTTGACCACTTTCTTAGCAGAAGTCTCTGCTATAGTAAACTCAAGACCACTTGTACCCATATCTACGGATCCAGAATCTCCTACAATTCTCACTCCAGCAACTCTCCTCACCCAGAAACTTGGAACTGTTCCTAACCCGCCTGAAGACTCTGTGTCCGGTAACAAATATCAGAGATGGTGGAAATATGTGCAACATCTGGCTAATTGTTTCTGGAATAGATGGAAGAGGGAGTACCTGACACTTCTCCAAAAACGAAGAAAATGGCAACACGTAAAGCCAAATTTACAAGTAGGAGATATTATCCTCATGAAAGACCAGAAGGAGGAAAGAAGCACATGGCCTATGGGACTTATATCTAAAACCTTTCCAAGTGACGATGGCAAGGTACGCAAGGTAGACAGTTACTAAGCAAGGTGACCCCAAAATTTTCATTAGGCCTATATCAGAGATTATTTTACTCATACCGGTTGAGGATTGATTATCCATCCAATCAGTAGGAACTCTTTCAAGGAACTTCAACCTTTGGATTACAAATGGGTTGGAGACAGTTTGGCCTAGCGCGGCTTCTCCAATCCGAAGATGGGTTATCCGTTGGATTACTTCAAGAACTCGTTCTAGACATTTGTCTATCTTGTTATTTAATATGTTATTGTTGCATTGCATGCGTTGTTTTTATCTTACAGGTTGAGGTATCCCTCCATGTACTTCAGGTAAACACTTCCAATTTGAGACTGTTTCGTATAGTGAAATCCAAGGATTTCAGACGGGGAGTGTGCTGCTCAGTTTATTCTGATAGACTTTCAGTCATACATGGACATTTATGTAGTGCTAATATGCTCAGTTCTATCATTTAGTGTATTTGTTATACTTTGCTGCCATCTACTGGCCGTTTGCTATATCACTGTAATATTTGTTATGGCATTTTTCCCACAACACCTTTCTGTCTTTAGCTCCTCCTACCTTTTTCCTTCTCTTCCTGTTTTGTACTCCGTGCCATCTTGGAATACACATGTGCTGCAGAGCTGGAGAAGGATTCTCTTGTTACCTCTAACCTGAAGCTTCTATTATCTCTATCTGGTGATTCTGTAACAGCTCTAACCTACAGTCCTCATCTCACCAAGGTACTGTAAATAAACCTGTTGAATGTATCACTGCATCATCCTTCCGGATCACCACGCGCGGCTGATAGAGATCGGTGGCACAGGTTGGCGAGTAACGCTACCTGCCATTGTTTATATAGCGATTTGTGATCACATCCCTCAGACACATCTCATCCACGTATATCGGTGGCAGAATACCTATTCTTTTCCATAGTTCTCACACTTAAATTTTTCAGGTCACCAAACAAATGTAAATATTAGACAAAGATAACACAAGTAAACACGAAATACAGTTTATAAATGAAGGTCACATCTGACAGAAGACGACTGCACAGAGTAATCCCACAAAATCAATCTACAATAGAAACATATGTGACAGGTAGAAGCTGCACTGTCGATTTAAAATCATCCAGCAAATATAGAGGTTAAAATGGTTACAGCAGACAGGGAGTGGGAAGAGCCGACAGAATTGGCTCATCTAATGGATGGACCTTTTCTGGGGTGGCTGCGGGCTACTATTTTAGGCTGGGAAGAGCCAACATCCATATCCCCTTCCCAGTCTGAAAATAACAAACCCAGCTGTCTACTTTAGCTTGGCAGGTTGTCAAAAGGGGGGAGACACGTTGTTTTAATTATTTATTTAAATAGTTTAAAAAAATATGTTGTGGGACTCCTCTATTTTATTTATAACAAGCCAAGATAAAGCTGACAGCTGGAGGCTGCAGCCTGCAGCTGTCGGTTTTGCCTGAGCTGGTTAGTAAGAATAGCGGGTACCCCATGACATTTTTTTATTTTATTTGTTTATTGCACGGACAATGGCTGGTGAATACTCTCATCATCGTATGCCTGCTCTTGTTGCTATCAGCGAGACCAGGCGCATGATGAAAGTAGTCCTCTCATCAGTCGACACCTGTGACCAGTGGTAACCTTTTTACCGCCAGTCACAGCTGCTGGCTCACACGCTCTCAAATGTGATAGTTTGGGAACCGCAGCGTTCTGACCGGCGGTAATAAACTTACTGCCTATCAGAGCTGATGTTTCTCGCACTATCACACAGATGACAGTGTGGGAAACACTGATAGTTTGGGCCCCCTATTCATTTGAATGGAGTTCGGGTTCAAATTAGCGTACTTTTCTGTGCAGGAGATTGTGTGCGATGTGCGGGAGATTGCGTGAGATGTGCGGGACATTGTGTGCGATGTGCGGAAGATTGCGTGCGATGTGCGGGAGATTGCGTGCGATGTGCGGGAGATTGTGTGCGATGTGCGGGAGATTGTGTGCGATGTGCGGGAGATTGTGTGTGATGTGCGGGAGATTGTGTGTGATGTGCGGGAGATTGTGTGTAATGTGCGGGAGATTGTGTGGGATGTGCGGGAGATTGTGTGCGATGTGCGGGAGATTGTGTGCGATGTGCGGGAGATTATGTGTGATGTGCGGGAGATTGTGTGTGATGTGCGGGAGATTGCGTCCCTGTATGGGAGATTGTGTGCGATGTGCGGGAGATTGTGTGCGATGTGCGGGAGATTGTGTGCGATGTGCGGGAGATTATGTGTGATGTGCGGGAGATTGTGTGTGATGTGCGGGAGATTGCGTCCCTGTACGGGAGATTGTGTGCGATGAGCGGGAGATTGCGTGCGATGTGCGGGAGATTGTGTGCGATGTGCGGGAGATTGTGTGCGATGTGCTGGAGATTGTGTGCGATGTGCAGGAGATTTGTGCGATGTGCTGGAGATTGTGTGCGATGTGCGGGAGATTGTGTGTGATATGCGGGAGATTGTGTGTGATATGTGGGAGATTGTGTGCGATGTGCGGAAGATTGCGTGCGATGTGCAGGAGATTGTGTGCGATGTGCGGGAGATTGTGTGTGATGTGCGGGAGATTGTGTGTGATGTGCGGGAGATTGTGTGCGATGTGTGGGAGATTGTGTGCGATGTGCGGGAGATTGTGTGTGATGTGTGGGAGATTGTGTGCGATGTGCGGGAGATTGTGTGTGATGTGCGGGAGATTGTGTGTGATGTGCGGGAGATTGTGTGCGATGTGCGGGAGATTGTGTGCGATGTGTGGGAGATTGTGTGCGATGTGCGGGAGATTGTGTGTGATGTGCGGGAGATTGGGTCCCTGTACGGGAGATTGGGTGCGATGAGCGGGAGATTGCGTGCGATGTGCGGGAGATTGTGTGCGATGTGCGGGAGATTGTGTGCGATGTGCTGGAGATTGTGTGCGATGTGCAGGAGATTGTGTGCGATGTGCTGGAGATTGTGTGCGATGTGCGGGAGATTGTGTGTGATATGCGGGAGATTGTGTGGGATATGTGGGAGATTGTGTGCGATGTGCGGGAGATTGTGTGCGATGTGCGGGAGATTGCGTGCGATGTGCGGGAGATTGCGTGCGATGTGCGGGAGATTGTGTGCGATGTGCTGGAGATTGTGTGTGATGTGCGGGAGATTGTGTGTGATGTGCGGGAGATTGTGTGTGATGTGCGGGAGATTGTGTGTGATGTGCGGGAGATTGTGTACGATGTGCAGGAGATTGTGTGTGATGTGCGGGAGATTGTGTGTGATGTGCGGGAGATTGCGTCCCTGTACGGGAGATTGTGTGCGATGAGCGGGAGATTGCGTGCAATGTGCGGGAGATTGTGTGCGATGTGCTGGAGATTGTGTGCGATGTGCTGGAGATTGTGTGCGATGTGCAGGAAATTGTGTGCGATGTGCTGGAGATTGTGTGCGATGTGCGGGAGATTGTGTGTGATATGCGGGAGATTGTGTGTGATATGTGGGAGATTGTGTGTGATATGTGGGAGATTGCGTGCGATGTGCGGGAGATTGTGTGCGATGTGCGGGAGATTGCGTGTGATGTGCGGGAGATTGTGTGTGATGTGCGGGAGATTGCGTCGCTGTACGGGAGATTGTGTGCGATGAGCGGGAGATTGCGTGCGATGTGCGGTAGATTGTGTGCGATGTGCGGGAGATTGTGTGCGATGTGCTGGAGATTGTGTGCGATGTGCAGGAGATTGTGTGCGATGTGCTGGAGATTGTGTGCGATGTGCTGGAGATTGTGTGCGATGTGCAGGAAATTGTGTGCGATGTGCTGGAGATTGTGTGCAATGTGCGGGAGATTGTGTGCGATGTGATGAAGATTGTGTGCGATGTGCAGCTGTCGATTTCTCCTACAGATGTTACTGTTAGTTTCACAATGATATATTTACTTCTGCGGATTTCACTGCATTAGAAACATCCCATAGAAATACATTTATTGTAAATGAATTGGTGCAATGCAAATAGCGAAATCTGCACCAAATCTGAAGCAGCCACAACCCCGACTCCAACATCCGACTCCGACCAGAAAATGAATGAGCAACACTGAATGTTCTTTCTACATCTTTTCCTAAGAAATTAGAGAGCTGCTCTCTGTCATAAGATGTTGAGTTTTTCTATTTACATCTGATAAAAGATAAATATGAAACAATATTCATTGCCCAACTTCCTTTTCTGCTTACTGATCTGCTTGTGACACCTGAAGAACCAGACGACTTCTGGATGAGACACTGAGCACGATCCCTTCTGTGGTCGGTCATGGCGAGGTCAGTCCTGAGTGGACCCGGTCTTGTACCCTGCTGGATGGTCTTGGCCGTTTGGCTGCAGCTCAGTGTCGGAGTGCCGGCTATTTTCATATAACCTCGGCCATTTTCATGTACAACACCAATTCTTTTTTAGGATCGTCAGAGAGGTGTTTGTTATGAGGAGTAGGGTTGAGCGAAACGGGTCGTTCATTTTCAAAAGTCGCCGACTTTTGGCAAAGTCGGGTTTCATGAAACCCGATCCGACCCCTGTGCGGGGTCGGCCATGCGGTACGCGACTTTCGCGCCAAAGTCGCGTTTCAATGACGCGAAAAGCGCCATTTCTCAGCCAATGAAGGTAAACGCAGAGTGTGGGCAGCGTGATGACATAGGTCCTGGTCCCCACCATCTTAGAGAAGGGCATTGCAGTGATTGGCTTGCTGTCTGCGACGTCACAGGGGCTATAAAGGGGCGTTCCCGCCGACCGCCATGTTACTGCTGCTGATCTGAGCTTAGGGAGAGGTTGCTGCCGCTTCGTCAGAAGCAGGGATAGCGTTAGGCAGGGTCCATTAACCACCAAACCGCTTGTGCTGTAGCGATTTCCACTGCCCAACACCACCTTTGGTGTGCAGGGACAGTGGAAGCTACATTTTTTTTTTCCTCAGCGCTGTAGCTCATTGGGCTGCCCTAGAAGGCTCCCTGATAGCTGCATTGCTGTGTGTACGCCGCTGTGCAAACCAACTGCTTTTTTCAAAGCACAAATCCTCTTGTTCCTTCCTTTCTGCACAGCTATCTTTTTGGTTTGTCCACACTTTTTATTTAATTTGTGCATCAGTCCACTCCTTATTGCTGCCTGCCATACCTGGCTGAGATTACTGCAGGCAGGGAGATAGTAATTGAAGGACAGTTCCTGTTTTGTTTTTTTTTTGTGGGAGATTAAGATTGGCATTTCTGCTAGAGTGCCATCCCTGTCTGTGTCATCTCTCACTCAGTGGGCCATAGAAAGCCTATTTATTTTTTTGCTTGATTTGGGTTATAAAATCTACCTGAAAAAATCACTACATCAATCAGTGGGAGAAAAATATTGGCCTCAGGGCTTGTGTGCCACTCCTGACTCCTGTGTGCGTCATCACTCACTCAGTGGGCCATAGAAAGCCCATTTTTTTTTTTTGCTTTATTTGGGTTCTAAATTCTACCTGAAAAAATCAATAAATCAATCAGTGGGAGATTAATATTGGCCTTTGGGCTTGTGTGCCAGTCCTAAGCGTGCCATCTCTCTCTCTCAGATAGTGGGCCATAGAAAGCCTATTTATTATTTTTTTTATTGGGTTTATAAATTTTCCCTGAAAAAAAATAAAAAGTGGGAGATTAATATTGGCCTCTGGGCTTGTGTGCCAGTCCTGAGCGTGCCATCTCTCTCACAAATAGTGGACCATAGAAAGCCTATTTATTTTTTTGGTTGATTTGGGTTCTAAATTCTACCTGAAAAAATCAATAAATCAATCAGTGGGAGATAAATATTGGCCTCTGGGCTTGTGTGCCAGTCTTGACTCCTGGGTGTGCCATCTCTCTCTCTCTCTCCAATTGTGGGCCATAGAAAGCCTATTATTTTTTTAGCTTGATTTGGGTTCCAAAATCTACCTGAAAAAATCACTACATCAATCAGTGGGAGATAAATATTGGCCTCTGGGCTTGTGTGCCACTCCTGACTCCTGTGTGCGTCATCTCTCACTCAGTGGGCCATAGAAAGCCTTTTCTTGTTTTATTTGTTTTCTAAATTCTCCCTGAAAAAATCATTTTATTTTATTTGGTTTCTAAATTCTTCCTGAAAAAATCATTTTATTCTATTTTTTTTTTTTCCTAAAGTCTCCCTGAAAAAAAAAAAATAAAAAAAATCAGTGGGAGATTAATATTGCCCTTTCTGCTTGTGTGCCAGTCTTGACTCCTGGGTGTGCCATCTCTCTCTCTCTCTCCAATTGTGGGCCATAGAAAGCCTATTATTTTTTTAGCTTGATTTGGGTTCCAAAATCTACCTGAAAAAATCACTACATCAATCAGTGGGAGATAAATATTGGCCTCTGGGCTTGTGTGCCACTCCTGACTCCTGTGTGCGTCATCTCTCACTCAGTGGGCCATAGAAAGCCTTTTCTTGTTTTATTTGTTTTCTAAATTCTCCCTGAAAAAATCATTTTATTTTATTTGGTTTCTAAATTCTTCCTGAAAAAATCATTTTATTCTATTATTTTTTTTTCCTAACGTCTCCCTGAAAAAAAAAAAAAAAATCAAATCAGTGGGAGATTAATATTTACATTTGTGCTTCAGTGACAGTCCTGCGTGTGTGGCATGTCTCTCATTTGTTTCCACCAACAACAGAGTGTGTAACATTGTGCCTGATTTTCGTTGTGGTCTCACTCACCTGTAAAGGGGTAGCTAAATCATACTGAAGTTATAGCTCACCGTGTAAGTTGTGTGACAGCAACAAATACCGTTAGTTTGGTTACGTTTTTAAAACAATGAGGAAGTCTGGTGGAAGAGGTCGTGGCCGGGGGCGTTCATTGTCAGCTGGTAATGAGGGTAGTGGTAGTGGTGGAGCATCAGCTGGTCGTGGGAAAAAAAAATATTGCACCTAAGTCTGGAGCTGTGGAGCCAGGTTCGTCGTCTGGCTACACAAGGCCTCGAACGCTCGCTTTTCTGGGAGTAGGAAAACCGCTTTTAAAGCCGGAGCAGCAAGAGCAAGTTTTGGCTTATCTTGCTGACTCAGCTTCTAGCTCTTTTGCCTCCTCTCGTGAAACTGGTAAATGTCAAAGCAGCGCGTCGTTAGTGGATGTTCACGGTCAGGGACAAGTCGCTTCCTTGTCCTCTTCAGCAAAAACAACAACAGAGAAGAATGCAGCAGGCGACACAACGGGTTACTCCATGGAGCTCTTTACACATACCGTCCCTGGCTTAGAAAGTGAAGCAGTTAACAGTCCATGCCCATTACAAGTTGAATCTGACATGGAGTGCACTGATGCACAGCCACAGCCAGACTACTATGCTGGTCCTTTGACTCAGACCACAACATTGCCCTCGCAGGGTGCTGATCAAGAATCAGACCCTGATGAGACTATGTTGCCCCATCATGAACGCTATACCACCAACCGACACGGTGACACAGACGAAGTTGCACACGAGCTACAAGAAGAGGTAATAGATGACCCAGTTCTTGACCCCGATTGGCAGCCATTGGGGGAACAGGGTGCAGGCGGCAGCAGTTCTGAAGCGGAGGAGGAGGGGCCGCAGCAGGCATCAACATCGCAACAGGTTCCATCTGCCGGGCCCGTATCTTGCCCAAAACGCGTGGCAAAGCCAAAACCTGTTGGAGGACAGCGTGGCCATCCGGTTAAAGCTCAGTCTGCAATGCCTGAAAAGGTATCCGATGCTAGAAAGAGTGCAGTCTGGCATTTTTTTAAACAACATCCAATTGATCAGCGCAAAGTCATCTGTCAAAAATGTTCAACTACCTTAAGCAGAGGACAGAATCTGAAAAGTCTCAATACAAGTTGCATGCATAGACATTTAACCACCATGCATTTGCAAGCCTGGACTAACTACCAAACGTCCCTTAAGGTTGTAGCACCCTCGGCCAATGAAGCTAGTCAGCAACGCAACATTCCTTCCGGCAGTGTAGGGCCACCATTTTCCGCACCACCTGCAGTATCTGTGCAGGTTTCTTTGCCAGGCCAAAGCAGTCAGGGTCAGGGAATCACCAGTTTCGTAGTAGGAAACACTGCATCTAGGGCACTGGCGGCAACAATACCATCTCCCACCGTCTCTCAGTCTGCCATGTCCACCGGCACCCCCGCTAGTTCCACGATCTCCAGCTCTCCAGTCCAGCTCACCCTACATGAGACTATGGTTAGAAAAAGGAAGTACTTAGCCTCGCATCCGCGTACACAGGGTTTGAACGCCCACATAGCTAGACTAATCTCATTAGAGATGATGCCCTACCGGTTAGTTGAAAGCGAAGCTTTCAAAGCCCTGATGGACTACGCTGTACCACGCTACCAGCTACCCAGTCGACACTTTTTTTCCAGAAAAGCCATCCCAGCCCTCCACCAGCATGTTAAAGAGCGCATCGTCCATGCACTCAGGCAATTTGTGAGCACAAAGGTGCACCTGACAACAGATGCATGGACCAGTAGGCATGGCCAGGGACGTTACGTGTCCATCACGGCACACTGGGTGAATGTTGTGGATGCAGGGTCCACAGGGGACAGCAAGTTTGGGACAGTTCTGTATAGCCCACGGTCTAGGAAACAGTTGGCTGTAGCCGTTCGCACCCCCTCCTCCTCCTCTTCGTCCTCCTGCAGAAGTGAGAGCTCGTCCACAGACCGCAGTCGCACAACCACTCCATCCGCAGCTGCCACTGTTGCACACCAGGTCTCCCATTATGGGGCAGCTACTGGCAAACGTCAGCAGGCTGTATTGGCTATGAAGTGTTTGGGCGACAACAGACACACCGCGGAAGTTCTGTCCGAGTTCTTGCAGAAAGAAACGCAGTCGTGGCTGGGCACTGTAGATCTTGAGGCAGGCAAGGTAGTGAGTGATAACGGAAGGAATTTCATGGCTGCCATCTCCCTTTCCCAACTGAAACACATTCCTTGCCTGGCTCACACCTTAAACCTGGTGGTGCAGTGCTTCCTGAAAAGTTATCCGGGGTTATCCGACCTGCTCCTCAAAGTGCGTGGACTTTGCTCACATATCCGCCGTTCGCCCGTACACTCCAGCCGTATGCAGACCTATCAGCGTTCTTTGAACCTTCCCCAGCATCGCCTAATCATAGACGTTGCAGCAAGGTGGAACTCAACACTGCATATGCTTCAGAGACTGTGTGAACAGAGGCGGGCTGTTATGTTTTTGTGGGAGGATACACATACACGGGCAGGCAGTAGGATGGCAGACATGGAGTTGTCAGGTGTGCAGTGGTCGAAGATTCAAGACATGTGTCAAGTCCTTCAGTGTTTTGAGGAATGCACACGGCTGGTTAGTGCAGACAACGCCATAATAAGCATGAGCATCCCCCTAATGCGTCTGCTGATGCAAAGTTTGACGCACATAAAGGATCAGGCGTCTGCAGCTGAGGAAGAGGAAAGCCTTGATGACAGTCAGCCATTGTCTGGCCAGGGCAGTGTACAGGACGAGTTAGCGGGCGAAGAGGAGGAGGACGAGGAGGATGATGGGGATGATTATATTTTTAATGAGGAAGCTTTTCCGGGGCCACTGGAAATTGGTGGCGCGGCAAGGCCGGGTTCTGGTTTTTGGAGGGACACAAGTGACGTGGATTTGCCTGAAACTGCCCCTCAACCAAGCACAACCGCAGATTTGAGAACTGGAACTTTGGCCCACATGGCGGATTATGCCTTACGTATCCTCAAAAGGGACACACGCATAACTAAAATGATGAACGATGACGATTACTGGTTGGCCTGCCTCCTTGATCCTCTCTATAAAGGCAAATTGCAAAATATAATGCCACATGAGAACTTGGAACTAATATTAGCAACCAAACAATCAACTCTTGTTGACCGTTTGCTTCTGGCATTCCCTGCACACAGCGCCCGTGATCGTTCTAACACGAGCTGCAGGGGCCAGCAGACCAGAGGTGTTAGAGGGGCAGAAATCAGAAGTGTCGTTGTCCAGAGGGGTTTTCTGACCAGGTTGTGGAGTGATTTTGCTATGACCGCAGACAGGACAGGTACTGCAGCATCAATTCAAAGTGACAGGAGACAACATTTGTCCAGTATGGTTACAAACTATTTTTCATCCCTTATCGATGTTCTCCCTCAAACGTCATTCCCATTTGATTACTGGGCATCAAAATTAGACACATGGCCAGAATTGGCAGAATATGCATTGCAGGAGCTTGCTTGCCCGGCAGCTAGTGTCCTATCAGAAAGAGTATTCAGTGCTGCAGGTTCAATACTAACAGAAAAAAGGACTCGTCTGGCTACCCAAAATGTAGATGATCTAACCTTCATTAAAATGAACCACAACTGGATTTCGAAATCTTTTGCCCCACCTTGCCCGGCTGACACCTAGCTTTCCTATGAAAAGGTCTTGCCTGTGGACTATTCTGAATGCCTTTTCCAATCTCGTAATTTTCTGCACCTGATTGTCCAGCATACGACATGTTTACACCTCACTAAATGGCCAAACTCCCCACACGGGGCCGTGGTATCGACACTTGGCGACAGCACCCGTGAGAGTGCTGTTTGTCTGAAGAGGTGGGTGTGCCCGCTTTTGGTCGACGGCACTGCCACTGGGTCCCTCCTAGTACAATAAAGTGTCTCTGGCGGTGGTGGTGCGCACCCAACGTCAGACACACCGTTGTAATATGAGGGGCCCTGGGCCTGTACCGCCGGCCACAAGACAGTTCCCCCCCCCCAGCTCAAACAGTGCTCTACCAATTGCAAAATTATCTCACAGCTCCACCAATGTTTAGTCTATGCGCTGACATCCTTCAATGCCTGCCACTGACAATACCATTGTATTGACATTTTTGTTATGTTAGGCCTTCGAAGCCTGTCTGCGGTCACTCCTTCCACTATGCCTCCACTGACCACACCACTGCTGCCCGTGTACCCCTGGAACCAATTTAAAATTGCCTACAGCCATGTGTTATTATTTTAGGCCTTCGATGCCTGTCTGCGGTCACTCCTTCCACTAGGCCTCCACTGACCACACCACTGCTACCCGTGTTCCCCTGGAACCAATTTAAAATTGCCTACAGCCATGTGTTATTATTTCAGGCCTTCGATGCCTGTCTGCGGTCACTCCTTACAATATGCCTCCACTGACCACACCACTGCTACCCGTGTACCCCTGGAACCAATTTAAAATTGCCTACAGCCAGCCCAATTTTTTTATTTTAGGCCTTCGATGCCTGTCTGCGGTGCGTTCTTTCTACTACTACTACACTGACCAGGCCACTGCTGCCCGTGTACCCCTGGAACCAATTTAAAATTGCCTACAGTCAGCCCAATTTTTTTATTTTAGGCCTCCGATGCCTGTCTGCGGTCACTCCTTCCACTAAGCCTCCACTGACCACACCACTGCTGCCCGTGTACCCCTGGAACCAATTTAAAATTGCCTACAGCCAGCCCAATTTTTTTATTTTAGGCCTTCGAAGCCTGTCTGCGGTCCCTCCTTCCACTAGGCCTCCACTGACCACACCACTGCTGCCCGTGTACCCATAGAACCTATTTATAATTGCATAGAGCATCCTTTTTTTAATAGTAGGCGTACAAAGTCTGTCTGCGGTTCACTATTGAACTTGTCCTCCACTGCCCAGAGCACTGCAGCTTGTGTACCCCTGTAACTTTTTTCTGCTGCAGTGAGCCACATTTTTGGTTTGAGTCCTACTACCTGTGTCTGTCTGCGCCACTCAATTCAGCTGTGTTCCTTTGAAAAAAGCTGAGCGTCAATAGTCTTGTTTTCAGCCTCTAGGAATTTTAAAACTGCATTGGGTGTACAACTTTGGTAGGGCCTACTAACGGTGTCTGCCTCCCCAAGGTGTTCCCCAGGTTTCCTCTCCATTGCTTCAATCTTCATGCTCTCGTTTAGTAGTTGTTGGAAACTACGCTGCATTAGGCCTACAAATTGGGTATGGGGTGTAGAGAGATGGTGTGTTCCACTCCAAGGTGTTCTCCAGGTTGCCTTTCCTGAGCTTCGATCTTCTGGCTCTCGTTTAGTAGTTGTTGGAAACTACACTGCATTAGGCCTACAAATTGGGTATGGGGTGTAGAGAGATGGTGTGTTCCACTCCAAGGTGTTCCCCAGGTTTCCTCTCCATTGCTTCGATCTTCATGCTCTCGTTTAGTAGTTGTTGGAAACTACGCTGCATTAGGCCTACAAATTGGGTATGGGGTGTAGAGAGATGGTGTGTTCCACTCCAAGGTGTTCTCCAGGTTGCCTTTCCTGAGCTTCAATCTTCATGCTCTCATTTAGTAGTTGTTGGAAACTACGCTGCATTAGGCCTACAAATTGGGTATGGGGTGTAGAGAGATGGTGTGTTCCACTCCAAGGTGTTCTCCAGGTTGCCTTTCCTGAGCTTCGATCTTCTGGCTCTCGTTTAGTAGTTGTTGGAAACTACACTGCATTAGGCCTACAAATTGGGTATGGGGTGTAGAGAGATGGTGTGTTCCACTCCAAGGTGTTCCCCAGGTTTCGTCCACATTGCTTCGGTCTTCCGACTCTCGTTTAGTAGTTGTAGAAAACTACACTGCATTAGGCCTACAAATTGGGTATGGGGTGTAGAGAGATGGTGTGTTCCACTCCAAGGTGTTCCCCAGGTTTCCTCTCCATTGCTTCGATCTTCATGCTCTCGTTTAGTAGTTGTTGGAAACTACGCTGCATTAGGCCTACAAATTGGGTATGGGGTGTAGAGAGATGGTGTGTTCCACTCCAAGGTGTTCTCCAGGTTGCCTTTCCTGAGCTTCAATCTTCATGCTCTCGTTTAGTAGTTGTTGGAAACTACGCTGCATTAGGCCTACAAATTGGGTATGGGGTGTAGAGAGATGGTGTGTTCCACTCCAAGGTGTTCCCCAGGTTGCCTTTCCTGAGCTTCGATCTTCTGGCTCTCGTTTAGTAGTTGTTGGAAACTACAATGCATTAGGCCTACAAATTGGGTATGGGGTGTAGAGAGATGGTGTGTTCCACTCCAAGGTGTTCCCCAGGTTTCCTCTCCATTGCTTCGGTCTTCCGACTTTCGTTTAGTAGTTGTAGAAAACTACACTGCATTAGGCCTACAAATTGGGTATGGGGTGTAGAGAGATGGTGTGTTCCACTCCAAGGTGTTCCCCAGGTTTCCTCTCCATTGCTTCGATCTTCATGCTCTCGTTTAGTAGTTGTTGGAAACTACGCTGCATTAGGCCTACAAATTGGGTATGGGGTGTAGAGAGATGGTGTGTTCCACTCCAAGGTGTTCTCCAGGTTGCCTTTCCTGAGCTTCAATCTTCTGGCTCTCGTTTAGTAGTTGTTGGAAACTACACTGCATTAGGCCTACAAATTGGGTATGGGGTGTAGAGAGATGGTGTGTTCCACTCCAAGGTGTTCCCCAGGTTTCGTCCACATTGCTTCGGTCTTCCGACTCTCGTTTAGTAGTTGTAGAAAACTACACTGCATTAGGCCTACAAATTGGGTATGGGGTGTAGAGAGATGGTGTGTTCCACTCCAAGGTGTTCCCCAGGTTTCCTCTCCATTGCTTCGATCTTCATGCTCTCGTTTAGTAGTTGTTGGAAACTACGCTGCATTAGGCCTACAAATTGGGTATGGGGTGTAGAGAGATGGTGTGTTACACTCCAAGGTGTTCTCCAGGTTGCCTTTCCTGAGCTTCTATCTTCAGGCTCTCATTAAATTGTGGTTAAATGGAACAACTGCATTTGGCGTACTAGTTAGTTTGGGGCCTACTATCGGTGTCTGCCACTCCTTGCTGTTCTCCTCCACTGAACAAAGCTGTGCCGCCTGTTTACTACGGTTGCCAATTTTGAACTGCATTTCGACTACTTACTGATTTGGGCCTACTCTCTGTGTCAGCCTCTCATTCCAGTTGTCCTCCACTGCAATGCCCCCTGGTTAGTCCTGTGTTACCAATTTTGAACTGCATTTAGCCAACTTTATTCTTTGGGCCTATATCTGTGTTTCCTCCTCATCCTGCCCATTGCCCAGCCAGTGATAGATGAGTCTGCTGGTACATTGACCCATAATGCAAAATTCCCCGTGCACGCTACACAGCAAGATTGTGACCCTGCTGAAAGTCAGGTTGCTCTTCCCGCATACCATACCACCTTACACGGGGACAAAGAGGAAGGTGCAGATGAAAGTGCAGGTTCCTTCATCAGGTGGGGGGAGGAATACTAGTTGGCGACGTCACTGGCACAGGGCCTCTCATAGTACGCAAAAGTGTTGCTGCCGGTGGGAGGCGCCCCCGCCGTGCAAACACACCGCTGTACTTTGAGGGGCCCTGTGCCAGTGCCAATGCCAACGAGTGGGCCCCCCTGCTTGCTCAGGTTCACAGCACTTGCAAAGTTGAAATACTTACCTCTCCCTGCTCCACTGCCGTGACGTGGTCCAGATTTACTGGGCCCACTAATTACTTGAACCAGCCCTACCCCCCACAACTTTAGCCAAATGACCCCCAATTTCAAATGCCTTCCAATTATTATAAGGTAAATTACGATTGACAAGCTTCTTTAACAAGAATGGATGTTTTTGCCATTAAAATGGGCAGTGTAGGTGTTTTCCTGGCCTCCACTCACTGCCGACTATGCTCCCCCATTGACTTGCATTGGGTTTCGTGTTTCGGGCGATACCCGACTTTTCGCGATAATCGGCCGATTCCACTCGACTCGACTTCTAAGATAGTCGGGTTTCGCGAAACACGGCTCGACTCTAAAAAGGTCAAGGTCGCTCAACCCTAATGAGGAGCCATGCTGAACTTCCATTGACCAGTATGAGAGAGTGTGAGAGCGATAACACCAAATGTTACACCCCTGCTCCCCATTTACACCTGAGACCTTGTGCCAGTAGCATAGCTACCGGGGGGCAGAGGGGCAGGCACCCCGGGCCTCGTGCTCTGAGGGGGCCACCCAGAGCTACTGTAACTGTACTGGCATGCACAGCGCGCCCATACAGCTACACTCTGCGGCAGATCTCCTGCTCTGCCACCTGGCCTCTATGGGGCCCCTGAGCAGGAGGGCGGCCCAGTGCCAGGAGTAGGCCCACACCCGTCATCGCAAATGCAACTGTATCAGCTGGGTGCCGATGCAACTGTATCAGCTGGGTGCCGATACAGCTGACCGCATTGATGAGAGTGGGAGCGTCCCACTCCCTTTCCCACCATTGACAGCGGGCGCGATGACGTCACTACTCAGCGTCTAATTGTGGTTGGATTGCACACTGACCCGTGTTATTCATTAGTGCTGTTTAATGGATGACTTTCCTCACGCCCGACGGTCAGTGAGAAACAATAATCTCAGCACGGACTATCCTCTTGCGAGTTTTGGATGAGAGTCGCCCATTCAAGTCTATGGATGTGTAAAAAAAAAAATTGGATTCGACACAGAACATCCCACTGGCATCCGATATTTACAGATACATTTCTCCTATTAACCCAGGAAACTGTATTTGATCATTTTTTAATATACATGCATGAAGACAGATCGTACACAGACGGTAAAAACGGACAGACGGATAAAAATCAGATGAAAAAAAGTCTGATTTTTCTAGATGAAACTTGGACCATTTTTCATATGCTCGTCTGTAGCCGGCCTGTTCCTGCATTAAGGAACGTCACGCTCTTCATATCCGTGGAGCGTCCAGCAATGATCTGGGTAGCAGCTGATATTTGCCATATGGCTTATCATTAAAGGTATTATTCACCTGTTGCAGGTCCGAGCTGTGTTTCCCTCACTCCGATCTGCTGGACTCTGTTGTGCTCCACATCAGGCTTTGCAGGTGACCCGGCGTGTTCTATGTGATCATCTGCCTGGGCCTATATTGGACTCACAAGGACACACACGTGTCTTCGTATTTTTCTAAGTTTTTCTATGCACCACGATCTGCTACTTGTCCGCTTCTGGCTTCCAAGACTTCTGATACTTGTCCGTCTGTGGCTTCCCGGACTTCTGCTATGTGTACGACTGTGGCGTCCAGAATGTCTGCTGTCCACTTGCGGCTTCCAGTGATATTGCTACCTACCGGGGGTCTCCAGGATAACTCCTGTCTGCTTGCATATTCCAGGACCTCATTAAGACTTTTAGTTTTTCTCTGCTAATTGTCCGTCTTGTGCCTTTCATGACATCTGCTGTCTGCTTGAGGCTTCCAGGACTTCTGCTACATGTCTGCCTGTGGCTTTCATGATGTCTCCTAGCCACTTGTAGTTGCAGTAACATTCCTACTTGTCTGTGGTCTCCAGGATGTCCATTGTCTGCCTGCAGCTTCCAGAACTCTGCTACCTGTCTGCGGTCTCCAAGACATCCCCTGTCTACCTGCAGCTTACAGTAACTCTTGTTACCTCTCTGCTGTCTCCAGGGCATCTCCTGTCTGCCTCTGGCTTCGAGTAAGTCTGCTACCTGTCTGGGGTCTACAGGATGTCTCCTGACCGCCTGCAGCTTACAGGAACTCTGCTAGCTATTAGTGGTCCCCAGGACATCTCCTGTTTGCCTGTAGACTTCACTAACTCTGATACCTGTCTGTGGTCTCCAGGACATCTCCTGTTTACCTTTGGCTTCAAGTAACTATGCTACCTGTCTGTTGTCTCTAGGATGTCTCCTGACTGCCTGCAGCTTACAGTAACTCTGATACCTATTTGTGGCCTACACGACGTCTCCTGTCTGCCTGTAACTTTCAGTAACTCTACTACCTGTCTCTGTTCCCCAGGATGTCTTCTGTCTTCCTCAGGCCTCCAGTAACTCTGCTACCTGTCTGTGGTCTCCAGAATGTCTCCTGCCTGCTTGTGGCTTCCAGCAACTCTGCTACCTGTCTGTGGTCTCCAGAATGTCTCCTGCCTGTGGCTTCCAGTAACTCTGCTACCTGTCTGTGGTCTCCAGGACGTCTCCGGTCTGCTTGTGGCCTCCAGTAACTCTGCTACCGGTCTGTGGTCTCCAGGACGTGTCCTGTCAGCCTGCAGCTTCCAGTAACTCTGCTACCTGTCTGCGGTCTCCAGTCTGTCTGTGGCTTTAAGTAACTATGCATGTGGTCTCCAGTACATCTCCTGACTGCCTGTGGCTTTCAGGGTATCCAAGTGGGAATATGGCCATACAGCTTATAGGGTCATTACTTAACTGCCCCATTGCCACCCCAGGCTGCTAGAAGGAGTTATATAGTGATAAAGAACCCCTATAAATGATAATGTGCCTTAAAGCATGTCACAACAAGTGTTGACCAGACATGAACAAGGAGAGACCAAGTCTGCATGGAGGACTAGGGATGGTGGGGGGATGCTGCTGCATGCTGCCTAGAGCTGCACTGGTAATTACATGGCACTACTCCGAACGTCCCTAGTGACCCCCCATTGCTTTTTCTCACAGATACATAGCGGGTCACAACAGCTGTGCCGATAAATCACCCTTGAATCCTCAGTCTTGCAGCAATATCTTTATTAGTCCACAGAGATGTAGGCAGATCTGACCATGTGACACAGAAATAACACTATTCTTCTTTGGATTCCTAGACTTCGATCGTCACGCTGCTGTTGGTCATCCGGGCTCCATACCAGCCCTTCCAGTAAACCGCGTCTTGTCCGCTGTGAGTGAACTGGATGAAACGCACTCCGGGGCCATATTCTGAGAAGGTATGGCTGATCTGCAGAATAATCATCAGTCAGTGACCATAGGTTGAGAGAAATCACAAAAAGAATGGCTGTCATCTTTCAAAACAGCGCCACTCCTGTGCACAGGTTGGCTGTGATACTGCAGCTCAGTCACATGTTCTTCTAGTTACAGGACCAGACAGAACCTGTGGACGCGGATGGCGCTGCTTGTGTAAGACAGTGAACATGCCTATATAATGAAAAGTTCAGCAACTTTCTAATGTGACTTATTCTTCAGTTTTCAATGTCTGGTTGTCTAATCTCCGCCAGTGCTGCCATCGAGGCTCCTGATAGCACCAGGATTAGTATTCCTACAGGTAATACAAGACACAGGGCGCCATAAATAATGCAGGGGCGTGAATATTTCATCCATGTCCCCAGGATGCTGCAGATCATTGCTTCCTAAGTCTTCTCAGCTCCTGATAGACCCCGATAAATAACCCACGTGACCTGAAACACCCGAAAAATGTATTCGACAGAATAGAAATGACTGTATCTGATGAAGATCTGGTGAGGAGGCTGGCATGTACCCTGCCGCGGCTCCGGTGGGGGCGCCTTGTTACCCCCGCCAGTGTCCGTGTGTAGGGGTCTCTACTGCGGATCGGCGCCCCGAATGTGAACCATTGTTTTCTATATATTCTGGCTGGAGCAGATTATTGCTCTTCATCAGAAAATATTTCTATCCAGAAAAATACATTTATCGGATGTTTTCATTTTTATGACATTTTAGAGTGTGAGACGACACTGACCCCCCCGAGCCGGACTCACTGAGCTGATAGACCCCAATAACCCTCCATTTATTATGAGCTGTGATATAGTCCAGGTCTGAGGGTCCTGGAAATGAGAGGAGAGCAGCAAGACTGGGACCTCAGGGGCTGTGTATCTAATCCTATCCTGTGTGATACTCTCTGCTGAGCCGTGTATCTAATCCTATCCTGTGTGATACTCTCTGCTGAGCCGTGTATCTAATCCTATCCTGTGTGATACTCTCTGCTGAGCCGTGTATCTAATCCTATCCTGTGTGATACTCTCTGCTGAGCCGTGTATCTAATCCTATCCTGTGTGATACTCTCTGCTGAGCCGTGTATCTAATCCTATCCTGTGTGATACTCTCTGCTGAGCTGTGTATCTAATCCTCTCCTGTGTGATACTCTCTGCTGAGCCGTGTATCTAATCCTCTCCTGTGTGATACTCTCTGCTGAGCCGTGTATCTAATCCTCTCCTGTGTGATACTCTCTGCTGAGCTGTGTATCTAATCCTCTCCTGTGTGATACTCTCTGCTGAGCCGTGTATCTAATCCTCTCCTGTGTGATACTGTCTGCTGAGCCATGTATCTAATCCTCTCCTGTGTGATACTCTCTGCTGAGCCGTGTATCTAATCCTCTCCTGTGTGATACTCTCTGCTGAGCTGTGTATCTAATCCTATCCGGTGTGATACTCTCAGCTGAGCCGTGTATCTAATCCTATCCTGTGTGATACTCTCTGCTGAGCCATGTATCTAATCCCATCCTGTGTGATACTCTCTGCTGAGCTGTGTATCTAATCCTCTCCTGTGTGATACTCTTTGCTGAGATGTGTATCTAATCCTATCCTGTGTGATACTGTCTGCTGAGCTGTGTATCTAATCCTATCCTGTGCGATACTCTCTGCTGAGCTGTGTATCTAATCCTCTCCTGTGTGATACTGTCTGCTGAGCCATGTATCTAATCCTCTCCTGTGTGATACTCTCTGCTGAGCCATGTATCTAATCCTATCCTGTGTGATACTCTCTGCTGAGCTGTGTATCTAATCCTCTCCTGTGTGATACTCTCTGCTGAGCCGTGTATCTAATCCTCTCCTGTGTGATACTCTCTGCTGAGCCGTGTATCTAATCCTCTCCTGTGTGATACTCTCTGCTGAGCTGTGTATCTAATCCTCTCCTGTGTGATACTCTCTGCTGAGCCGTGTATCTAATCCTCTCCTGTGTGATACTGTCTGCTGAGCCATGTATCTAATCCTCTCCTGTGTGATACTCTCTGCTGAGCCGTGTATCTAATCCTCTCCTGTGTGATACTCTCTGCTGAGCTGTGTATCTAATCCTATCCGGTGTGATACTCTCAGCTGAGCCGTGTATCTAATCCTATCCTGTGTGATACTCTCTGCTGAGCCATGTATCTAATCCCATCCTGTGTGATACTCTCTGCTGAGCTGTGTATCTAATCCTCTCCTGTGTGATACTCTTTGCTGAGATGTGTATCTAATCCTATCCTGTGTGATACTGTCTGCTGAGCTGTGTATCTAATCCTATCCTGTGCGATACTCTCTGCTGAGCTGTGTATCTAATCCTCTCCTGTGTGATACTGTCTGCTGAGCCATGTATCTAATCCTCTCCTGTGTGATACTCTCTGCTGAGCCATGTATCTAATCCTATCCTGTGTGATACTCTCTGCTGAGCTGTGTATCTAATCCTCTCCTGTGTGATACTCTCTGCTGAGCCGGGTATCTAATCCTATCCTGTGTGATAATCTTTGCTGAGATGTGTATCTAATCCTATCCTGTGTGATACTGTCTGCTGAGCTGTGTATCTAATCCTATCCTGTGCGATACTCTCTGCTGAGCTGTGTATCTAATCCTCTCCTGTGTGATACTGTCTGCTGAGCCATGTATCTAATCCTCTCCTGTGTGATACTCTCTGCTGAGCCATGTATCTAATCCTCTCCTGTGTGATACTCTCTGCTGAGCCGTGTATCTAATCCTATCCTGTGTGATACTCTCTGCTGAGCCGTGTATCTAATCCTATCCTGTGTGATACTCTCTGCTGAGCCGTGTATCTAATCCTATCCTGTGTGATACTCTCTGCTGAGCTGTGTATCTAATCCTATCCTGTGTGATACTCTCTGCTGAGCTGTGTATCTAATCCTATCCTGTGTGATACTCTCTGCTGAGCTGTGTATCTAATCCTATCCTGTGTGATACTCTCTGCTGAGCCGTATATCTAATCCTATCCTGTGTGATACTCTCTGCTGAGCTGTGTATCTAACCCTATCCTGTGTGATACTGACTGCTGAGCTGTGTATCTAACCCTATCCTGTGTGATACTGTCTGCTGAGCTGTGTATCTAATCATATCCTGTGTGATACTCTCTGCTGAGCCGTGTATCTAATCCTATCCTGTGTGATACTCTCCGCTGAGCCGTGTATCTAATCCTATCCTGTGTGATACTCTCCGCTGAGCCGTGTATCTAATCATATCCTGTGTGATACTCTCTGCTGAGCCGTGTATCTAATCCTATCCTGTGTAATACTCTCTGCTGAGCCGTGTATCTAATCCTATCCTGTGTGATACTGTCTGCTGAGCTGTGTATCTAATCCTCTCCTGTGTGATACTCTCTGCTGAGCCGTGTATCTAATCCTCTCCTGTGTGATACTGACTACTGAGCTGTGTATCTAACCCTATCCTGTGTGATACTGTCTGCTGAGCCGTGTATCTAATCATATCCTGTGTGATACTCTCTGCTGAGCCGTGTATCTAATCCTATCCTGTGTGATACTCTCTGCTGAGCTGTGTATCTAATCCTATCCTGTGTGATACTCTCTGCTGAGCCGTATATCTAATCCTATCCTGTGTGATACTCTCTGCTGAGCTGTGTATCTAATCCTATCCTGTGTGATACTGTCTGCTGAGCTGTGTATCTAATCCTATCCTGTGTGATACTGTCTGCTGAGCCGTATATCTAATCCTATCCTGTGTGATACTCTCTGCTGAGCCATGTATCTAATCCCATCCTGTGTGATACTCTTTGCTGAGATGTGTATCTAATCCTATCCTGTGTGATACTGTCTGCTGAGCTGTGTATCTAATCCTATCCTGTGCGATACTCTCTGCTGAGCTGTGTATCTAATCCTATCCTGTGTGATACTCTCTGCTGAGCCATGTATCTAATCCCATCCTGTGTGATACTCTTTGCTGAGATGTGTATCTAATCCTATCCTGTGTGATACTGTCTGCTGAGCTGTGTATCTAATCCTATCCTGTGTGATACTGACTGCTGAGCTGTGTATCTAACCCTATCCTGTGTGATACTGTCTGCTGAGCCGTGTATCTAATCATATCCTGTGTGATACTCTCCGCTGAGCCGTGTATCTAATCCTATCCTGTGTGATACTCTCTGCTGAGCCGTGTATCTAATCCTATCCTGTGTGATACTGACTGCTGAGCTGTGTATCTAACCCTATCCTGTGTGATACTGTCTGCTGAGCTGTGTATCTAATCATATCCTGTGTGATACTCTCTGCTGAGCCGTGTATCTAATCCTATCCTGTGTGATACTCTCCGCTGAGCCGTGTATCTAATCCTATCCTGTGTGATACTCTCCGCTGAGCCGTGTATCTAATCATATCCTGTGTGATACTCTCTGCTGAGCCGTGTATCTAATCCTATCCTGTGTAATACTCTCTGCTGAGCCGTGTATCTAATCCTATCCTGTGTGATACTGTCTGCTGAGCTGTGTATCTAATCCTCTCCTGTGTGATACTCTCTGCTGAGCCGTGTATCTAATCCTATCCTGTGTGATACTGTCTGCTGAGCTGTGTATCTAATCCTCTCCTGTGTGATACTGACTACTGAGCTGTGTATCTAACCCTCTCCTGTGTGATACTGTCTGCTGAGCCGTGTATCTAATCATATCCTGTGTGATACTCTCTGCTGAGCCGTGTATCTAATCCTATCCTGTGTGATACTCTCTGCTGAGCTGTGTATCTAATCCTATCCTGTGTGATACTGTCTGCTGAGCTGTGTATCTAATCCTATCCTGTGTGATACTGTCTGCTGAGCCGTATATCTAATCCTATCCTGTGTGATACTCTGTGCTGAGCTGTGTATCTAATCCTATCCTGTGTGATACTCTCTGCTGAGCCATGTATCTAATCCTATCCTGTGTGATACTCTTTGCTGAGATGTGTATCTAATCCTATCCTGTGTGATACTGTCTGCTGAGCTGTGTATCTAATCCTATCCTGTGCGATACTCTCTGCTGAGCCGTGTATCTAATCATATCCTGTGTGATACTCTCCGCTGAGCCGTGTATCTAATCCTATCCTGTGTGATACTCTCCGCTGAGCCGTGTATCTAATCCTATCCTGTGTGATACTCTCTGCTGAGCCGTGTATCTAATCCTATCCTGTGTGATACTGACTGCTGAGCTGTGTATCTAACCCTATCCTGTGTGATACTGTCTGCTGAGCTGTGTATCTAATCCTATCCTGTGTAATACTCTCTGCTGAGCCGTGTATCTAATCCTATCTTGTGTGATACTGTCTGCTGAGCCGTGTATCTAATCCTATCCTGTGTGATACTCTCCGCTGAGCCGTGTATCTAATCCTATCCTGTGTGATACTGTCTGCTGAGCCGTGTATCTAATCCTCTCCTGTGTGATACTGACTGCTGAGCTGTGTATCTAACCCTATCCTGTGTGATACTGTCTGCTGAGCCGTGTATCTAATCCTATCCTGTGTGATACTCTCCGCTGAGCCGTGTATCTAATCCTATCCTGTGTGATACTGTCTGCTGAGCCGTGTATCTAATCCTCTCCTGTGTGATACTGACTGCTGAGCTGTGTATCTAACCCTATCCTGTGTGATACTGTCTGCTGAGCCGTGTATCTAATCATATCCTGTGTGATACTCTCCGCTGAGCCGTGTATCTAATCCTATCCTGTGTGATACTCTCCGCTGAGCCGTGTATCTAATCATATCCTGTGTGATACTCTCTGCTGAGCCGTGTATCTAATCCTATCCTGTGTGATACTCTCTGCTGAGCCGTGTATCTAATCCTCTCCTGTGTGATACTGTCTGCTGAGCCGTGTATCTAATCCTATCCTGTGCGATACTCTCTGCTGAGCTGTGTATCTAATCTCATCATGTGTGATACTCTCTGCTGAGCTGTGTATCTAATCCTATCCTGTGTGATACTCTCTGCTGAGCCGTGTATCTAATCCTATCCTCTGTGATACTGTCTGCTGAGCCGTGTATCTAATCCTATCCTGTGCGATACTCTCTGCTGAGCCGTGTATCTAATCCTATCCTGTGTGATACTCTCTGCTGAGCTGTGTATCTAATCCTATCCTGTGTGATACTCTCTGCTGAGCTGTGTATCTAATCCTATCCTGTGTGATACTCTCTGCTGAGCCGTGTATCTAATCCTATCCTCTGTGATACTGTCTGCTGAGCCGTGTATCTAATCCTATCCTGTGTGATACTCTCTGCTGAGCCGTGTATCTAGTCCTCTCCTGTGTGATACTGTCTGCTGAGCCGTGTATCTAATCCTATCCTGTGCGATACTCTCTGCTGAGCTGTGTATCTAATCTCATCATGTGTGATACTGTCTGCTGAGCTGTGTATCTAATCCTATCCTGTGTGATACTCTCTGCTGAGCCGTGTATCTAATCCTATCCTGTGTGATACTGTCTGCTGAGATGTGTATCTAATCCTATCCTGTGTGATACTGTCTGCTGAGCTGTGTATCTAATCCAATCATCTGATACTGACAGCTGGGCCGTGTATCTCAGCACAGTTTCTTGTGGAGTACTTTGGGTACTTCCGGTGTAAGATTCATCCTTTATATAAATCCTGACGTCAGAAAAGAGGCTGAAACACGATGGAGATGAATCACTGATCGGCCGATAACGGCGGAAATTGCAGCAATGAAATCTCCCCGGATCCCGACTGTGGGAACAGGGAAGGAAAATATCTGCAGAACTCATTAAAAAAATCTCCCAACTTCCTATTTATTAGACTTGCACTTTGGCTGGAATAAACCTGTGTGATTTCTACGGGACGATGCGATAATGACATTCTTCCACTAGGTGTCGCTGTTGTACACTTTTCTACCTTGATGCTTCTGGGGTGCAGTGTTGTGGGGTCTGTGTATCTAAGCTGTTGTGTGATACCTCCCCGCACATTAAGGCCTCATTCAATGTCCGATTCTCTCATGTGTGAGAAAAATGAGCCCGTTATTTTGATCAGACTTTGGTCCGTTATTCTCGTATGTGCAGAAAAAGTTCTCCGCCTTCTCCTAAGTGACAATCCGTGAAAATCGTATTCAGATGTCGTCTGATTTTTTTTTCTCAGACCCATTGACTTGCGATCAGCTCAAAAGCGGACATGTCTCAGACAGCGCTCGTACGTGAACACCGGGCGTGTGCCCGAGCTGACGGGTGGGCGCCATTTCCTCACCTGGTTCCAGGCGCCGTCCGTGTTCTCGGGGACGGTGATGTTCTCACTGCAGTATTCACTGATGACATCACGGCTGTCGGACAAGAGCTGCGCTCTCAGCTCATAGCAGCATCCACAGTCAGTCCGCGCCCCATACCTGCAAGCAGAGGCACTCAGCTTTCCCAGGCTCCTGAGTGGCCAGCCTAGTAATACACCCCTCCCCATACATAGCAGACAGCAGTCAGGCGGCATTCCTGGACACCAATCATCTCACCAGTCGCTGACCACAATGTTGGGTTGGGCGTCCAACACTTCCTCGGTAAATCCTTCCTGAAGGAGATCGATCAGTTGGGATTTTTTGCACAACCTGAGAAGAGAAGATCTCCATCAAATGGATTGTACAGGGGAAAAAAAAGATCAGTTTGCTTCTAAAAACAGCGCCCCCACGTGTCCACAGGTTGTATCTGGTACCGCAGCTCAGCAGCATTGAACTGAACGTGACAGCGCTGCAGTACCAGACACAACCTGTGGACGACTGTGGCGCTGTTCCTGTACAGTCCCTTTAATTCTTAGTCGGTCACTTACTCAAAGGACGTAACAAAGTACTTGGAGACCCCGTCAGACGGAAACGGCGCCCCGCAGTCCCCCGGGAGGTCCTCCACCTTCCACTCGTCTCCTCCATTCTCTACTAGTTCCCAATGCTCCAGGCCCTCTGTACACAGAGAACACACAATGCGCAGGGCGGCAGGTACAGGAATATGATAGATTAGGGGGTCCGCCAGCTTTATTTGTTTGGGGTCTTATATATATATATTACTTAAAGGGGTTGTCCATCTTATAAACATTTTGAACCAAAGTTCGATAAAATACCAACTGCCGGCGCACTCGACCCAGTAGATCTTCATCACTGCAGCATGGAGTGACGGCAGCCCCTATGACAGTCACATGGTGACGGATTGGCTGCAGCGGTCAGGCGACTAGAATGTATATATATAATGAAAGGTAAGGGTGTGGAAGAATGGAAGCGTCAGGTAAGAAGTTATATACGTGGTCTTCTTGTATGGGGGGAATAGTAACCGCTGCTGTCAGTCAGTGCGGCCCACCCGGGTGGTAAAAAGGGGCCCAAGTTTAAGGAATGGCCGACCTAATATTCCACCTCATGTCATGGCGGAACGTTTGGAGCCCGACACGGAGCGACCTCCTTCATCGTTCTTAGGTCTCGTGTTTCTGGGATTATTGACCATTATGATGTTTGATCTTGTAAAGTTCCGGTAAAGTCTCCACGATGAGGACTGAGAATGAGGTGAGGACCCTACTAGCAGCTCAGTGTATCTCAGCATGCCGGACCCCTGTATGTGGCCTGGGGGGCTACGAGATGGATATTTGGGCTATGAAATGTCTTATTTTTCTTATATTTCCGCATTTTTTAGTGTTGCACTTACCTTCTCCGCACGGGTTTTTAATGAGATTTTTCGCCATTTTTCGGTATTCTCGACTGCGGCGTTATCTAAACGGCGTGGAAAGAAAGGGTTAACGCTGTCAGCGAAGCTCGAGCGCTGTCGGGGGCTGACGGTCTGCGCAGATCCCACCCCGAGGACGTGTTACAATGGAAATTCTCGCTTCGTTACAATGTATCAGCGGAGGTCATCGGCCCACCCAGATACATTGCACCAAACTCACAGCGGGACGAAGCAGCCAGGAACGGTTTTAACACTTTAGATACTAATAAGAAGGTTTCAAATCACTGACAGCAACCAGAGATTTTGGAAATAATGAGGCGCGACCCCCCTGACCCCCAACATCTGCAGCAACAACAACTATTATATAGAATTGCCCCAAGACTGGCGGAAAACCCGTAACAGAAGGGCATGTGTGTACGCAGGATCCGGCGTCAGATGTAGCAGAGCTGAAACTGCTCTCAAAGTCTTAACTATCAGCAGGAAAACTGGCAGTCCTGTGCAAATCTACAGAGATGACAAACTAGAGCAGAAGTAGCAGAGAGATTAATTGATCGGACACTTTACATAGGACTGCAGGTTTGCGTACCGCTTTATTTTATCTCAAATATGCACGAAATAAGTAAATGACAAACTCGTCTCTGCTACATCTGTACATGCAATGATTGATCTGCAGGATCTACTCACTGGCAGGACAGACGGGCCGAGCTGAAGGGCGTCCGGAGCGGCTCCCTGCGCCGTCTTCCCAGGACTTTACACTCGACAGTCTGGAGGCTGCACCGTAATGTGACATCGGAAGCTGCCAACCTCCTCCCTGCACCATCCTGCAGACAAAGCATCTGCGCAGGCGTGGCCCGGCAGGGCTGCGGACCCCGTCCTCATATTGATCCGACAAATCACCGGCCAAGAAAAATGCAGCAGCCGCCACCACGGGCAGCGGAGACCACGTCTGATCTGAAAATCCTGTTCTCTCCGAAACCAGATAGGACTACGGAATGCCAAAATAAATGAATGCCGCCTAATAACCTTCAGCTCACCCCGAATAATCGGCCAACAAGCAACATGGCCCCCGATCCAGCTCCCACCAGGGGTCCCACTGACTAGTGATGCTGATGCAAGTGATTTATCTGTTCACCTCTAAAAAAGAATCGCCATTCCTAACTCTGAAAAAGTTGGGTCATCAATTTTGTAACGTCGGCCATGTTCGATGTCAAAAGTGGCGTAACGCGAAGCCCCCCAACTATCAAGGGTCAATAACAGTAGTATCTGGCACATAGCTTTGGTTATGATTGGCCAGCTCAGACAATACACAGGTTTGGCCACAAGGTGGCAGCCAAGGAGAATGAATAGAAAAATGTTGCAGGTTTTTTAGACCCAGGGCTGGACTGGCCG
The DNA here is from genome assembly GCF_032444005.1 of Ranitomeya imitator. Classification (NCBI taxonomy): domain Eukaryota; kingdom Metazoa; phylum Chordata; class Amphibia; order Anura; family Dendrobatidae; genus Ranitomeya; species Ranitomeya imitator. The sequence continues at coordinate 137,845,465 of NC_091291.1, forward strand.
TCGGCAAATCGGGCAAACTCCAGATGGGCTGCACCGGCCATGAGTTATATTGATTGTGACACTTAACAGACAAAAATTAACAGCTGTGGAGGAGCAAAGGGCCGTTGGCTCCCGGTTTTGTCACTTACTCCGGCAGGATTGAGGCTTCCTTCTTCTGGGTGGGGTGTTGACATCACTGCCCATGCAGGCCCACTGTGGCTGCGGTGGACGGGCATCAGGAGTACCTATAACTAATAGTTTCTTTTTTTTACATTTTCTTATATTATTGGGTCTGGGGGTTGGATGGTTGGGGACATCATACTGTACGGGGGGCTGTGGGGGACATAATACAATATATAAGGAGCTCTGCAGCCATCATACTGTAGGGTGGGCTGTGGTCACCGTACTGTGTGGGGGGTTGTGGTGACCATTATATCAGCATACCATGTGAGGGTCTATTGGGGCCATTATACTGTGTACGTGGAGGAGTGTGGGGACATCGTAGTGTGTGGGGACATTTTGGGGGCATCATACTCTATTGGAGGTCGTGAAAGGGGTATCATAGTGGGTGAGAACACTAAGGGGCTTCAGTAAGAGCAAAATAAGTGTGGAAGTGCCGCAATACATGTCCCTCAGCTGTGTGCCATTACTGAACTGAGGAGCCCTGTGATTTCTATATACGCTCCTGCTCAGGGGCATCATTACACTAAAGAGGCACTGGGGGGATTATTATAAGGAGGCACAATGAGGGGATCACTCACTATAGGGAAAGCACAGGGGGTTTGTATTACTATAAGGTGGTACAGAATCATTATTATTATAAGGGGTCACAGGGTTATTATTATAAGGGTCACAGGGGAATTATTATTATAAGGGTCACAGGGATTATTATTATAAGGGGTCACAGGGGGATTATTATTATAAGGGGTCACAGGGGGATTATTATTATAAGGATCACAGGGGGATTACTATTATAAGAGTCACATGGGGATTATTATTATAAGGGGTCACAGGGGAATTATTATTATAAGGGGTCACAGGGGGATTATTATTATAAGGGTCACAGAGGGATTATTATTATAAGGGGTCACAGGGGGATTATTATTATAAGGGTCACAGGGGGATTATTATTATAAGGGGTCACAGAGGGATTATTATAAGGGTCACAGGGGAATTATTATTATTATATGGGTCACAGAGGGATTATTATTATAAGGGGTCACAGGGGAATTATTATTATAAGGGTCACAGGGGGATTATTATCATAAGAGTCACAGGAGGATTATTATTATAAGGGGTCACAGGGGAATTATTATTATAAGGGTCACAGGGGGATTATTATTATAAGGGTCACAGAGGGATTATTGTTGTAAGGGGTCACAGGGGGATTATTATTATAAGGGTCACAGGGGGATTATTATTATAAGGGGTCACAGGGGGATTATTATTATAAGGGGTCACAGGGGGATTATTATTATAAGGGGTCACAGGGGGATTATTATTATAAGGGTCACAGGGGGATTATTATTATAAGGGTCACAGGGGGATTATTATTATAAGGGGTCACAGGGGAATTATTATTATAAGGGTCACAGGGGGATTATTATTATAAGGGTCACAGGGGGATCATTATTATAAGGGGTCACAGGGGAATTATTATTATAAGGGTCACAGGGGGATTATTATCATAAGAGTCACAGGGGGATTATTATTATAAGGGGTCACAGGGGAATTATTATTATAAGGGTCACAGGGGGATTATTATTATAAGGGTCACAGAGGGATTATTGTTATAAGGGGTCACAGGGGGATTATTATTATAAGGGTCACAGGGGGATTATTATTATAAGGGGTCACAGGGGGATTATTATTATAAGGGTCACAGAGGGATTATTATAAGGGGTCACAGGGGGATTATTATTATAAGGGTCACAGGGGGATTATTATTATAAGGGGTCACAGGGGAATTATTATTATAAGGGTCACAGGGGGATTATTATCATAAGAGTCACATGGGGATTATTATTATAAGGGGTCACAGGGGAATTATTATTATAAGGGGTCACAGGGGAATTATTATTATAAGGGTCACAGAGGGATTATTATTATAAGGGGTCACAGGGGGATTATTATTATGAGGGTCACAGGGGGATTATTATTATAAGGGGTCACAGGGGAATTATTATTATAAGGGTCACAAGGGGATTATTATTATAAGGGTCACAGGGGGATTATTATTATAAGGGTCACAGAGGGATTATTATTATAAGGGGTCACAGGGGGAATTATTATTATAAGGGGTCACAGGGGAATTATTATTATAAGGGTCATAGGGGGATTATTATTATAATAGTGCGTCCGGAAGACTAACCGCTGTGCTGCAGAGGGTGACCGCAGCCGGTGTACACTGGACGCCGACAATGGTCACAGGTGCCTCGGCCGGACGCACGGTGTATGCGGCGGAAATGGGATGGACGGGTTGCGGAGAGACATCACCGACTGAGAGGACGGGTGCGCAGAAGGAACAAGAAACCAACGCGTTTCCAGGGACAGCAACCCTCTTCATCAGGGGAGTTGCTGCCTGCGACTTACAACGTCCTTAAATAGATTCAGGGTCAACTTTTTTTTTTCTTTCTTCTCCTTTCCCTTTATTGAGCACAGCTGCGGTTAGTTGGTATAAAGTGTTTGGAGTCCAATCAATGATCAATGAGGGTAAATAAAGAAAAGTTAGTGGACTGATCGGAGCGATACATATGGTGCTTGTTTACAGTTGTCCAAATAAACTGGGCAGTATAAAATCAAAAACTTTGCGATAAAAACGTGTAAAAACATGTTGCAGCATATTATTAAAAGAAAAAATTAAAATGGAAAGCTGTCATTAGACAGTGTAAAAATCAATAATGATCCTACGTGTGTATTTACATGCGTAAAAAATAGGATGCTAAAATATATAGCAAAATGTATTGGATTAATATCATGCGCATATACAGGGGGCTTTGGGGGGGTTTCTCTTTGGTCCCAAAGCTGTATTGCAATATTAATAGAATGACAGAATCATTTCCATTATTGGCGATATATATTGATTCTCCTAGGAGAGTTATATACGAAATTAAACATGAATTATATTCATGGTCCCCAGATATCTCGGTTAGTGATCAAAAGAGCAGATGTATGTTAGAATATATGTTCTTACATCGAAAAAATGGGGGGGATATGCGTCTGTTTGCATTCCAATTCTGGTGCAAAAAGAGAAAAAAAAAACATTCATATACTTCTAGCATTGCTTTATTGAAATGCGTAAAGCTCTATTTCCTGATTTAATCCTTTAGGTGCCAGGGTGTCTAGAGTGAAAATCCATTTGGATTCCGCCCTGGACATTAGTTTAATGTAGTCGCACCCCCTCCAATTTGGAGGGACTAGTTGGATGCCATAAAAAATGATCTCTGAACAAGAGTTATTGTGGTTTTCACAAAAATGTCGCGAAAGAGGATGACCTTTGAACCCTTTCCTGATATCTAAATGTTCCTTATTACGGACCCTCAGTCGTCTTTTAGTGCGACCCTCGTAGAACTTGTTGCATGGGCATATCAGGATGTAGATAACCCCCGAAGATTCACAGGTATTAGCTGACCTGATTTGGTATTGTTGAGTGCCCTCCGCATTTTTAAAGGAAGTCTGGGTTTTCCTGCCACATTTAGTGCGCTGGCAACACAGGCATTTACCGCATGATATACAGCCCGTAGTTTTAGGTAATGGTTGTTTGGTATTTTGGTTTTTATTTGTGGCTAATGGTTTTGTTGTTGGAGCAAGTATTAAACCCAAATTCTGAGCTTTAGTATATACAAATTTGGGTTGGTGTGGTAATGGGTTACCGATATACTTGTCACCCTGCAGGATTGGCAAATGTTTGTAAATTATATTTCTGAATTTTCTATCATTAGAATGAAACTGAGTTATGATTGGTAGTCTGGATATTTGTTCTTGTAGGGTGGGGAAGTGGGGGTTTACTCCAGTTTTGTGTATCATGGATTCTCTGGTGATGTTGGGTAATCTCTAGTCTAGATTTCTTTAGAGCCGATGGATCAGACCCTTTTGCTGCGAATTCTTCCCTTAGTTGGTCAGTTTCCATTAGGTAGTCTTCATTATTTGTGCAATTGCGTCTAATACGCATGAATTGTCCCTTAGGGATCGACGTGAGCCAGTTAGGTAGGTGACAGCTGGTTATGTGTATGAAACTATTTGAATCAATATCTTTGCGGTAACATTTTGTAGTTAGTCTATCATTCTCTACGTAGATGGATAGGTCCAAGAAATTGACATTAGTTCTACTAGTGGTGGGTGTAGATTCCAACCCATAATCATTATTATTTAAGTTGGAGATGAAAGATTTTAAGGTAGTCGAAGGGCCATTCCAAATGAAAAGAATGTCGTCTATAAAACGATGCCACAGGACTAATCCTGCACGTAGTTTACCTCTTGGGCTTCTTTCACACTTCCGTCGGTACGGGGCCATCGCTAAGCATCGGCGCGAAGCACCGACGGACGTTGTGAAAATTCGGCACAATGTGGGCAGCGGATGCAGTTTTTCAACGCATCCGCTGCCCATTCTAAAGTCCTGGGGAGGAGGGGGCGGAGTTCTGGCTGCGCATGCGCGGTAGGAAATGCAGGACCCGACGTACGAAAAAACGTTCCCTTGAACGTTTTTTCGTGTCGACGGTCCACCAAAACACGACGCAACCAGTGCACGACGGACGCAACGTATGGCCATACGTTGCAATCCAAGTCTAAGGGAAAAAAACGCATCCTGCGGGCACATTTGCAGGATGCGTTTTCTTCCCAAACCGATGCATTGCGACAGAGGCCAAACGACACAAGTGTGAAAGTAGCCTTACATAGATGTGGTCATGTTCCCACTTGCCTACATAAATGTTTGCATAGCTGGGCGTGAACCGCGTACCCATCGCGGTCCCATGCATTTGGAGGTAATGTTGGTTGCCGTACTTGAAATAGCCGTGCTTTAATTTAAATTCAATACTTTTTATGATGAATTCAATTTGTGGTTCTTTATAGGGCTTCAATAAATGTAAGTAGAAATCCGCTGCTTGACACCCTTTACCATGGTCGATGACTGTATATAGCGATTTTATGTCAGGCGTACCTATGATTAAATTTTGTTCCCATTTCATTTTATCCAAAATTTGTAAAGTGTGATTGGTGTCCTTGAGGTATGCTGTATTAGAGGCATGCATTATTGTAAATGAGAATCCACGTACGTGTTTTTGTGTATCTTGGGAATATGGTAGAAAATTGCCATTCTTGGGGTTTTATTATTGATAAATTTAAATTCTTTCATAGTAAGGATGCCTGATGATTTGTCGGCATTGGCTAGTGTATTTATTTAGGCTAAGTAATGTGCAGTGGGGTCTGAATTGATTTTAGTGTATGTGATGGTGTCATCCAGGAGTCTTAGTGACTCGTGATACATTACGCTGTCCATCACCACTATCCCGCCTCCTTTATCCGCGGGACGGATTATGATTTTGTTATTTTCTTGAAGATCAATTATGGCCTTTTTCTCCTGGGGGTTTACATTACAAGGAGTGTATTTTGGAGTTCTATTGTGTGCGTTTTTTGATATCCTTTGTGACCATGCATTCAAATGCTTTAAAGGAGTTTGATTATTCTTGAATAGGGTTAAAGGTGGATGGTAACGATATATTGGTGTGGATATAGTGATATGTGGTTGTACTGAGAGTAGAATACTGAGTCACCCTCTGCAGCACAGCGGTTATTCTTCCGGACGCAGGCGCACCGCTTGTCGTTCCCACACCCTGGATCAACACAGTGAGCACCGCCTGAAACCTGACTAACCACACGAGGTTACCGCCATCAAAGCCTGTTAGATCCTCCCACGGATATTAACCACCGAGTCCACCATATTTTATACAGACAATTCACTACGAATACCTACTGTGCTGTTACTAGGGGCAACCTAACAGGATTCTATATCCACCTCTGAATAACAGTGCCACTCATCAGATCCGTCCTTTTGGCATAACCGCAGTAAGTTTCTCTTCATTTACATATTTAATATCTTCACAATTTGGCTTTACACATGTATGGAGCAGCGCGGTAATATATTCTTGTTTTTTTAGGATTATTATTATTATAAAGGTCATGAGGGGATTATTATTATAAGGGTCACGGGGATTATTATTATAAGGGGTCACAGGGGGATTATTATTATAAGGGGTCACAGGGGGATTATTAGGGTATGTGCACACGTTGCGGATTCTCTGCGGATCCGCAGCGTTTTTTGCAGTGCAGAAACGCTGCAGATCCGCAAGTGATTTACAGTACAATGTAAATCAATGAGAAAAAAAATATGCTGTGCACACTTTGCGGAAAATCCGCTGCGGAAACGCTGTGGTTTAAGGCTATGTGCACACGTTGCGGATTTTGCTGCGGATCCGCAGCAGTTTCCCATGAGTTTACAGTACAATGTAAACCTATAGGAAACCAAAAACGCTGTGCACATTCTGCGGAAAAAAAACGCGCGGAAAAGCAGCGTTTTATTTTCTGCAGCATGTCAATTCTTTGTGCGGAATCCGCAGCGTTTTTACACCTGCTCCAATAGAAAACTGCAGATGTAAAACCGCAGCGGAATCCGCAGTAGAAAATGCGATAAATCCGCAGGAAAAAACGCAGCGGTTTTGCACTGCGGATTTATCAAATCCACTGCGGAAAAATCTGCAGAGGAGCTTTCTACGTGTGCACATACCCTTAAAGAAGTAGCATGTCACTTCTTTTTTGTGAATCTGCAGCGTTTTTGTACCCATTCCATTATAGAAAACCGCAGGGGTAAAAAACGCAGCAAATCCGCAAGAAAACCGCAGCAAAAACGCACAAAAAACGCTGCGGAACCGCACAAAAAACGCGACAAATCCGCAGGTGCGTTTTCTGCCAGGAGAGGCAGAATCCGCACCAGAAATTCCTAAGTCAAATCCGCAACGTTTGCACATAGCCTTAATATTATAAGAGGTCACGGAAGGATTATTATTATAAGGGGTCACAGGGGGATTATTATTATAAGGGGTCACAGGGGGAATTATTATTATAAGGGTCACGGGGATTATTATAAGAGGTCACAGGGGATTGTTATTTTAGGGGTTACAGGGGATTATTATTATTATTAGGAGGCACATGGACATCTATCTATAGGATGCTGTAAGGAGGCGCAGGGGGCTTTATTAATTTGAAAGAATACAGAGGGAACATTATAACTGTGTATGGGGGCCCTGCTATCGTGGAGGTACAAGGCGAGGGTTTTATCTGTGTGGGGCGCAGAGGGGCTTTTTTTACTATCTGGGGAACTGGTTATAGCACTTTATGACTTCTGCAGAGGTGGGGACTGTGAGGAGGGGGCTGGAAAGCAGGAAGCCAAAGATTTCTCTGCGATTCATTTTGCAGAGACGAGATATGGATGGAAGAAGTGGTTGTGGTGGTCTGGGCTGAATGGAAGTAGATCTTGATGTCTTCAGAGCAGGGTAACATTAGTAATAGAGACCCAATCTGGGGCTCAGGGGAAGGGACTGAGAGGGTCTTTGTGCTTTCAAACACCAGTTCAGACGTAGTAAACAGCAGCAGGTTGTGCGGCCACACATCACGTTCTCCGTCGTGCGGCCACAGATCACGTTCTCCGTCGTGCGGCCACAGATCACGTTCTCCGTCGTGCGGCCACAGATCACGTTCTCCGTCGTGCGGCCACAGATCACGTTCTCCGTCGTGCGGCCACAGATCACGTTCTCCGTCGTGCGGCCACAGATCACGTTCTCCGTCGTGCGGCCACAGATCACGTTCTCCGTCGTGCGGCCACAGATCACGTTCTCCGTCGTGCGGCCACAGATCACGTTCTCCGTCGTGCGGCCACAGATCACGTTCTCCGTCGTGCGGCCACAGATCACGTTCTCCGTTGTGCGGCCACAGATCACGTTCTCTGTCGTGCGGCCACAGATCACGTTCTCCGTCGTGCGGCCACAGATCACGTTCTCTGTCGTGCGGCCACAGATCACGTTCTCTGTCGTGCGGCCACAGATCACGTTCTCCGTCGTGCGGCTGGAAATCCCAAATCTTGTCCATGATGACGAGCGCGAAAAAAATGAAAAGCAAATTAAATAGACTTTAAAAAAAGGAATAAATTAAAAAGAAGAATAAAAAAAAGTCACAAATGCAATAATGAATCTCGCTCAAAGCGTATAAAGAAAAGTGTCGGAACTTCTCCTCGCCCATTTATATATGAGGAAGTGATCGCCCCCGGCAACAGATGACAGCGCTCCTGGATGGGCAGCCATTGGGGATACAGGCCTGGGCCGCCTCTGATGGGAGTTTTCTTCTTCATTCACTTCCCCTTTAAGGACCTATGAAGGTTCTGGCCTCCACCTGACTGATGATGTAATCAGGCTTAACAGGAAGGAGTGTGAGCAGCTGGGGGTCTGCAAGGAGGTGAGAGACCCTGCAGGGGCTCAGGGGGGAGTGTGAGCAGAGCAGGGGGTCTGGGAGGAGGTGAGAGACCCTGCAGGGGCTCAGGGGGGAGTGTGAGCAGAGCAGGGGGTCTGGGAGGAGGTGAGAGACCCTGCAGTGGCTCAGGGGGGAGTGTGAGCAGAGCTGCGTGTCTGGGAGGAGGTGAGACCCTGCTGGGCTCGTGGGGGGGGGGTGGGGGGTAGTGTGAGCAGAGCTGGGGGTCTGGGAGGAGGTGAGAGACCCTGCAGGGGCTCAGGGGGGAGTGTGAGCAGAGCTGGGTGTCTGGGAGGAGGTGAGACCCTGCTGGGCTCGGGGGGGGGGGGGGTGGGGGGGAGTGTGAGCAGAGCTGGGTGTCTGGGAGGAGGTGAGACCCTGCTGGGCTCGGGGGGTGGGGGGTAGTGTGAGCAGAGCAGGGGGTCTGGGAGGAGGTGAGAGACCCTGCAGGGGCTCAGGGGGGAGTGTGAGCAGAGCTGGGTGTCTGGGAGGAGGTGAGACCCTGCTGGGCTCGGGGGGTGGGGGGTAGTGTGAGCAGAGCTGGGGGTCTGGGAGGAGGTGAGACCCTGCTGGGCTCGGGGGGGGGAGTGTGAGCAGAGCTGGGTGTCTGGGAGGAGGTGAGACCCTGCTGGGCTCGGGGGGGGGGGGTGGGGGGTGGGGGGGAGTGTGAGCAGAGCTGGGTGTCTGGGAGGAGGTGAGACCCTGCTGGGCTCGGGGGGGGGGTGGGGGGTAGTGTGAGCAGAGCTGGGGGTCTGGGAGGAGGTGAGAGACCCTGCAGGGGCTCAGGGGGGAGTGTGAGCAGAGCAGGGTGTCTGGGAGGAGGTGAGACCCTGCAGTGGCTCAGGGGGGAGTGTGAGCAGAGCAGGGGGTCTGGGAGGAGGTGAGAGACCCTGCAGGGGCTCAGGGGGGAGTGTGAGCAGAGCAGGGGGTCTGGGAGGAGGTGAGACCCTGCTGGGCTCGGGGGGGGGGGGGGGGGGGTAGTGTGAGCAGAGCTGGGGGTCTGGGAGGAGGTGAGAGACCCTGCAGGGGCTCAGGGGGGAGTGTGAGCAGAGCTGGGGGTCTGGGAGGAGGTGAGACCCTGCTGGGCTCGGGGGGGGGGGGGTAGTGTGAGCAGAGCTGGGGGTCTGGGAGGAGGTGAGAGACCCTGCTGGGCTCGGGGGGGGGGGGGGGTGTAGTGTGAGCAGAGCTGGGGGTCTGGGAGGAGGTGAGAGACCCTGCAGGGGCTCAGGGGGGAGTGTGAGCAGAGCTGGGTGTCTGGGAGGAGGTGAGACCCTGCTGGGCTCGGGGGGGGGGGGGGGAGTGTGAGCAGAGCTGGGTGTCTGGGAGGAGGTGAGACCCTGCTGGGCTCGGGGGGGGGGTGGGGGGTAGTGTGAGCAGAGCTGGGGGTCTGGGAGGAGGTGAGAGACCCTGCAGGGGCTCAGGGGGGAGTGTGAGCAGAGCAGGGTGTCTGGGAGGAGGTGAGACCCTGCAGTGGCTCAGGGGGGAGTGTGAGCAGAGCAGGGGGTCTGGGAGGAGGTGAGAGACCCTGCAGGGGCTCAGGGGGGAGTGTGAGCAGAGCAGGGGGTCTGGGAGGAGGTGAGACCCTGCTGGGCTCGGGGGGGGGGGGGGGGGGTAGTGTGAGCAGAGCTGGGGGTCTGGGAGGAGGTGAGAGACCCTGCAGGGGCTCAGGGGGGAGTGTGAGCAGAGCTGGGGGTCTGGGAGGAGGTGAGACCCTGCTGGGCTCGGGGGGGGGGGGGGGGTAGTGTGAGCAGAGCAGGGTGTCTGGGAGGAGGTGAGACCCTGCAGTGGCTCAGGGGGGAGTGTGAGCAGAGCAGGGGGTCTGGGAGAGGTGAGACCCTGCAGGGGCTGGGGGGGGGGGCCAACTTGTTGCAGGAATGTAGCAGAGCTGGACTTGTTCTTTAACCATTTCTGGGCTGTAGGACAGAAAAGTTGTGGACGACCTGTAAGAGCAGACAGTCGTGCAATAGGCCCACAAGGGGCTTATAAGGGGTGCAGGCGTTCCGCTCACTGTATCGCGGGCAGTGACGCCACCGTACATCAGATATCATATTTATCCATTTATCATTCCCAGGGTGGAGGATGAGCAATATGGACGCCATCCCGGAAGGAGTCCTGCTAGAAATCCTGTCTGTCGTCCCTGCGCCCGATGTGATCCGTCGCTGCCGCCCGGTCTGCGCCCTCTGGAGAGACATCATAGACTCGCCCGCTCTATGGAAGAAGAAGTGTCAGCGGGACGGGTTTGTATCAAGGCGCTGCAACCGTAACCCGCCGGACTGGAAGATGTTCTACTTTCTACATCTGTGGAAGAAGAACTTGCTAAAGAACCCGATGGCTGAAGGTCAGATGGAAATATAGGGAGGGGGTTGGCTGCAGGTCAGATGGAAATATAGGGAGGGGGCTGGCTGCAGGTCAGATGGATATACAGGGTGAGGAGTGGGCTGTCTGCAGGTCAGATGGATATATGGAGTGGGGAGGGTGCTGTCTGCAGGTTAAATGGATATATAGCGTGGGGAGGGGGCTGGCTGCAGGTCAGATAGATATATAGAGTGGGGAGGGGGCTGTCTGCAGGTTAAATGGATATATATTATGGGGAAGGGTCTGGCTGCTGGTCAGATGGATGTGCAGCGTGGGGAGGGGGCTGGCTGCAGGTCAGATGGATGTATAGCATGGGAAGGGGGCTGGCTGCCGGTCAGATGGATGTACAGTGTGGGGAGGGGGCTGGCTGCAGGTCAGATGGATGTATAGCATGGGAAGGGGGCTGATTGCAGGTCAGATGGATGTACAGTGTGGGGAGGGGGCTGGCTGCAGGTCAGATGGATGTATAGCGTGAGGAGGGGGCTGGCTGCAGGTCAGAAGGATCTATAGCGTGGGAAGGGGGTTGGCTGTATTCAGCATCGGGACGTTTTATGCGCCACAAACCTCTTCTTGATACTTAAAGATGTCACATCCCAGCACAGGCTACACCAGACAGGATCCAAATTCATTTTAGGGTCAGATTTAGTTTTGGGGTTCTGGGCTTGGGTCTAAATTTTTTTTTTTTTTAACCTCTTTTTATTTTAAACTGGGCCATTCCAGTAGCAGAAGTGTTGTGTGCGGCACTGTATTGCGGGTTATTGGTTTCTGCATTATACGGTATGTGATGGAACAGCCATTTTTACTACTAACTTACCGAGCCCATTAGCCTTTAGCTGTTCCTGCGTGCATCGCTCGTATAACGTGGCCATATTGTGCTGAATGGGCTGTTCCCAATACTGTTAGTTATTCCCCTATCGGTAGGATGCTGTGGCCGGCAGCCCCATAAACTGAGGCTGAGCATTTATGGCAGTCAAACAATAGCAAATACCGCCATACAGTGCCCCATTAGCCCAAATAATACTGCTATAGAGCATCCAGAAAATACCATGGTACCAGAGCCAAATATGAGCAAACTGACAGAACCGTGCCCAAATAATGCTGCTGTATGTTGTCTAATATTGCCATACAGTGCAAGTGGCATTTTTCCTAAAACCGCCGAGTTTCTGGGAAAGGCGGGCGACAGCCAATATGGCCGCCATTACAGGTTACTGCAGCTGCCACCGTTCTATGTATCCGATCCGTCCTCCTCCCCGGTTATCATATTATCCATACAGAGGTTGGGTAATTCCCGGGTGACCATCGTGTGGGAGCGGCGGCCACGCGGGATCTTCCTAGAAGCGGTCATTATTTCTAAGTATGAGGCCGTGGCGGATTTCTAAGCGGGTGACGACCGGTTGGGGACTTGTTAGTTTCCGCTTCTTCCTCTCATACACTCAGTGAAACCAAAAAAATCACAAAAGGAAACGACCCGGAGCTTTCACTCTTATGGCTCCAGGACTGATGGAAGTGGATGATGCCGTCCTGACGCCCCCATCTTCCGCTCCGTCTTTGCCGCTCCGTCCTGACGCCGCTGTCTTTGCCGCTCCGTCCTGACGCCGCTGTCTTTGCCACTTCGTCCTGAAGCCGCCGTCTTCCGCTCCATCCTGATGCCCCCGTCTTCCACTCCGTCTTTGCCGCTCCGTCCTGACGCCGCCGTCTTTCCCGCTCCGTCCTGACGACGCCGTCTTTCCCGCTCCGTCCTGACGCCGCCGTCTTTCCCGCTCCGTCCTGACGCCGCCGTCTTTCCCGCTCCGTCCTGACGCCGCCGTCTTTCCCGCTCCCTCCTGACGCCGCCGTCTTTCCCGCTCCCTCCTGACGCCGCCGTCTTTGCCGCTCCCTCCTGACGCCGCCGTCTTTGCCGCTCCCTCCTGACGCCGCCGTCTTTGCCGCTCCCTCCTGACGCCGCCGTCTTTGCCGCTCCCTCCTGACGCCGCCGTCTTTGCCGCTCCCTCCTGACGCCGCCGTCTTTGCCGCTCCCTCCTGACGCCGCCGTCTTTGCCGCTCCCTCCTGACGCCGCCGTCTTTGCCGCTCCCTCCTGACGCCACCGTCTTTTATATGTTGTTTCTTATCAGAAAACTTCAAGCACTGGAAAAAAGATAAAGATGGGGGAGACCGATGGAAGGTGGAGTTGCTGCCTGGGACCCACGGCCGGCCGCTGCCAGATGATAAAGTGACCAAGTATTTTGTCTCCTCTTACGGGTACGTTCATAGCGCCACATCCTCCGGCGGCTCCACCAATCCCTGCAAACTGCGCTCTTATCCTGCCGCCTCCAAGAACTTTAGGAGTTTTTTTGGGGGGTGATTGGCAGGATGAGTTGTAGTAGTTTTGTACGACTCCTTTCATTTTTAGGTATAATGTACTGAAAAAACGTAGAAAAAAGTCCTAAGGCCGGGGTCACACTAGCGTATGGCATGTGATGTGAGCGCATCGGGTGCGATATGCTAATGACCCCCGGCTCCTGCTCTGCTGCGAGCGTGAATCGAGTGTCATGCGTCTGTGTGCCGAGCCTCTCGCAGGGAGCGGATCCGAGCACAGCGGCGGAGGAGGCGGAGAAACGAATTTCTCCATCTCCTCCATTGCCGGGGTCAGCGTATAACGCACAACACTCGGATGATATCGGAGTGATGTGCGCCGTCTCACTCGCACCCATAGGCTTATGTAGGTGCGAGTGAGCAGAGACTCGGCCGAGTGTCCGTGATGCTGCGATTTCACTCGCACACTGAAAACGGCTGAGGACAAAAATGGTGATGGGAGCTGCCCCATAGAGGAATACTGGTCCGACGGCTATGCACTCGTCCGTATTACGCCGTAGTGTGACTCCGGCCTTAGTGTGATTAAGATGGTTACGAAAGACAGTTTTTTTATCTTTGCAATTCTGCCATTATTTTGGGGATTTTTGTTTTTCAACTGTTTATTGTGCAGGAAAGACCTGCCTTCTCCTGGTCAGTGCGATTACAGCAATTCCAAACATAAGATATCATTTTTAAATACAGTATAATATAATTTTACAGGTTAAGAAAAAAACAAACAGAACTTGACCTAAAAATGTATTGCATTTTTTTTTTTTTTTTTGGGGGGGGGAGGGGGGGAGTTACTTTAAGGGTTAAAAAAGCTTATATTTTGATCTGCCTTTTACTTTTTAAAATTTCCTTTTTTTTAATATTGGTTTTAAACTCTATTTTTAATATACACTGCTCAAAAAAATAGCAGCACACTTAAACAACAGATTATAACTCCAAGTAAGGCTGCTTTCACACTTCAAGTTTTTTTGCAATCGTCATTTTCCGGATCCGGCACCTTCCGGCTCCCATAGGCTTCCATTCTAACAAACAGCCGGAATCGCTGGATCCGACGCTTCCGGCTTTTTCACCAGAGACAAAAAACGTTGCTGTGGACGTTTTTATTCCAGAAACCGGAAACGGCAGATTTGCCGGATCCAGCGAAAGCCGGACGAAACGCAATGTCATCCGGCACTAATGCAAGTCTATGGGAAAAAAACTGGATCCGGCAGCAACATTCGCCAGATCCGGTTTTTTTAAATTTAGCCGGATTTAGCCTAACAGTGAAAGCCTGATGTGTGAAAGTAGCCTTAATTAAACTCCTGTGAAATCAAACCGTCCACTTAGGAAGCAACACTGTTTGACAATCAATGTCACATGCTGCTGTGCAAATGGAATAGACAACAGATGGAAATTATTGGCAATTATCAAGACCCCCTCAATAAAGGAGCGGTTCTGCAGGTGGGGACCACAGACCACATCTCAGTACCAATGCTTTCTGGCTGATGTTTTGGTCACTTTTGATGATGGTTGTGCTTTCACACTCGTGGTAGCACGAGACACTCTACAACCCACACAAGTGGCTCAGGTAGTGTGGAGACGCCGTGGAGAGCGATCTGCTGCCTGCAACATCCTTCAGCATGACTGGTTTGGCAGTGGGTCAGTAATGGTGCGTGGTGGCATTTCTTTGGGGTTCGCACAGCCCTCCATGTGCTCTCCAGAAGAAGCCTGACTGCCATTAGGTACCGAGATGAAATCCTCAGACCCCTTGTGAGACCATATGTTGGTGCGGTTGGCCCTGGGTTCCTCCTAATGCAGGGCAATACCAGACCTCATGTGGCTGGAGTGTGTCAGCAGTTCCTGCAAGATGAAGACATTGAAGCTATGGACTGGCCGCCCGTTCCCCAGACCTGAATCCGATTGAGCACATCTGGGACATCATGTCTTGCACCATCCACCAACGTCACGTTGCACCACAGACTGTCCAGGAGTTGGCGGATGCTTTAGTCCAGGTCTGGGAGGAGATCCCTCAGGAGACCATCCGCTGCCTCATCAGGAGCATGCCCAGGCATTGTAGGGAGATCATACAGGCACGTGGAGGCCACACACACTACTGAGCATCATTTCCTTGTCTTGAGGCATTTCCATTGACGTTGGATCAGCCTGTAACTTCATTTTCCACTTTGATTTTGAGCATCATTCCAACTCCAGACCTCCATGGGATATTAGTTGTGATTTACGTTGATCATTTTTAGGTTTTATTGTTCTCAACACATTCCACTATGTAATGAATAAAGATTTACACCTGGAATATTTCATTCAGTGATATCTAGGATGTGGGATATTAGTGTTCCCTCTATTTTATTAGATTTTTTTTTTTTTTAGGCCTACAGAGGGGACATAAACCTCCTATCGTTTTTACTCGTTATTGCTTTTCGATATAGTAAAGTTATCGATCTCCGATGAAGCCAATCCACAGGCTCAGCTTCATAGGAAGCACCAAGATGGCGGCAGCAAAGTGAACCCTCAGTTAGCCCCCAGCAGCCATGGCAACCCACCGGATCCCCGCGATCTCTGGAGAGATCACACGTGTAGTTGTTCTCTCTTTATTGCCGCTGTCGGTAATTGTGGTTACGAGCGGATTTATAAATTCCTGAGGCCGGACAGTGGTCGCCTCCATGTGAGAGCGGCTGCATACTCAGTCACCCAGGCTTCCTGGCAATATGTTCTCACTTCTTGCTCCTCCTCTTTGTCAATTTCCCATTGGCCCCTCCCATTATTATTATTATTTATTATTATTATTATTTCCAGAATATGTTTGAAGTCGCAGACCATCGATCTGAAGAAGGAAGGCTACCCCGCGGAGTTCATGGACATCGTGCAGCCCAGTATAATCGTCAGGGACTGGTACGTGGTCGTTTTTATTTTTCATTGTTTTTTTTTTTTTTCTTTTTAAGGAATCTGTTTGACAACTGATACGGCCGCCATGACAGCACTGTAATGAATGCCTCTCGCCCCGTCACCACAGGTACGCCGCCAGACATGACTGTGGCTGCCGGTACCAGATTCTTGTACAACTTCTGTCACAAGACAAGACGGTGATGGAGGAATTTCGGCCGGAACCGGTGACTATAGAGCAATGGAGTGACGCGGAGTGGGCCCAGGTAACTATCTGATGTCACCGGGGAGCAGTGATCCATAGCAACCAATCACATTGCTGCTCTTATTCTCCAAACTGTCTCTGAGAAATGAAAGCTGGAATGTGATTGGTTGTGATGAATCCCCCTCGTTGGGCCCGGGCCGCTGATAAAGGACGGGGTGTATGGACTAATGGGATATGTATAGAACGTTGGGATATTAAAGCTTTTCTCCTCTCGTTCTTCTGTACAGATTGAATACACCTTCAGTAATTACGGGCCTGGGGTTCGTTACATATATTTCCAACATGGTGGACAAGACACCCAGTTTTGGGCGGGCTGGTATGGTATTAGGGTGACGAACAGCAGTGTGACCATCGATCCTGGCAATCTCAGCGCGTGACGACTGGAAGCTTCACGTTCATCTGGTCCTACAGTGGAAACACGAGTCATCTTACCAGGGATCGCCCGATACAACTGCACCAAATCCTCACCGGGACCATAACCCTCAAGACTACCACCAAATCCTGACCGGGACCATAACCCTCAAGACTACCACCAAATCCTGACCGGGACCATAACCCTCAAGACTACCACCAAATCCTCACCGGGACCATAACCCCCAAGACTACCACCAAATCCTCACCGGGACCATAACCCTCAAGACTACCACCAAATCCTGACCGGGACCATAACCCTCAAGGCTACCACCAAATCCTCACCGGGACCATAACCCTCAAGACTACCATTTACTGGGCAGCTCAATGCAACCTGTTGTCCTCTATCACCCATAGACATAGAGAGACAGGAAGTCTCCTCCTCCCCGACCCCATGATCTTTACTCTCGGAAGCCTTTTGGACCTCACATACTTAAAGGGAACCTGCAAGTAGAATCAACCTTCCTAAGCCGATGGTATGGGCATGTCGGTCATAGGAAGCTGAATAAACCGATACCTTGATATCTGTGATCCGATGTCTTATTCCAGAGAAAGCCACGTTTTTCTTAACATGTAAATGAGCTGTTAAGATCTATGGGCGGGACACAGATCTTCCTGAGCTTATTGTAACTGAAACAGGGGCGTTACCAGTGTGAAACATGTATATCCAGAGAGCAGACAATCCATTATTACATGTCTCACATTGGGGACGCCCCCTTTCATATAACGTCATCTCTAGACGTGGAGATCTGTGTCCCGCCCATAGATCTTAACAGATTATATACATATTAAGAAATAACACTTATTTCTCTGGATTGAGACATCGGATCGCAGATGTCAAAATGTCATTTTATTCAGCTTCTTCTGACCTACATGCCCACACAGACGGCTGAGGATGGGGCTGAACCTACTGACAGGTGTCCTATGAGTATCAAAGCCAATTTCTGCTCATAGATGAGTGCAGATCGCCCACATACATGTCGATCAGTGCTTCCTTAACCCTGCGGTTGTCTTCGGTCTGGGGAGACCGATTTTGAACTTTGGTATTTTTGGGGTGTTCAAGACGCGGTTCTGAAACTTGTGGTTGATTGACGTAAATGAGGATGGGTCGGTCGGCCACGGGTTTCAGAGCCGCATCTTGAATATTTTAAAGAATATTGAAGTTCAAGGTCGGTCGTTTTTGACCGAAGACAACAGCAGGGTTTTTAATGGCCTCTTTATTTTAGAGTGGCCGACAGAAACTGTATGGGACCAAACAATTCAGCATCTGCAGCACATCCTCCATTTACATAGAAGCTATGCCAATTAATATTACTATAACTGGGCCTTTACTAATCGCTCCTCTTATAACACTTCTGCACCCTAATAAGTTCCTGGCTTAAAGGGGACTTGTCACCAGGTCAAAAGTGGCCAGTTTTACCTAGATTTCCTCTATTACAGTTATTTTTTTTTTCTTTTGTTCTTTACAAGGAGGCGGATCGAAGAGTAATTTTTAGACACGCCCCCGAGGAACCATAGAAATGAGCTCCAGATAAAAATGCCTGTATCTCTGCAAATGTATTTATTATTATTTTTTTAAGAAAGCATAGAACGCTGAGAAATAGTGGGAATAAAAGTAAAAACTGGCCTCTTGACCTGGAGACGGGTACTTTATTTAGATCTGCTGTCCCTTTAAAACTGCAGCTATGGAAACGATATTTATTTATTATGGTGATATATATG
Source organism: Ranitomeya imitator (assembly GCF_032444005.1). Lineage (NCBI taxonomy): Eukaryota > Metazoa > Chordata > Amphibia > Anura > Dendrobatidae > Ranitomeya > Ranitomeya imitator. Next base: position 137,863,929 of record NC_091291.1, read on the forward strand.
GCCACGATGTATTATATTACTGACAATCTTATTGTTTTTTTTGAAGATTCCTGTCTATCAATTTGGAAAATATTCTATTACTTGTAAACTGGGCAGTGCCCCGTACAGCTGCTGGCATGGCCGCCATTAAATATGATATACGACCCGAGCTGTTTTTGCCCGGATTGTCTCTGGACATGATCCCCGCTCAGCGCTGGGGCATTATTCACCGCCCACGAGTTACTATGGCCTCCGTCGCCGCCATCTTGGTACTCCCGCAGAGCCCAGACAGATTTTCACAATATACCGAGACTATAGGATATGCCGCCGTATACTCGTGATACAATACAAGTGCCTAATCGCAAGGTTAATGATCCGCATATTTGGGATCTCCGTGTCAGATCTATAAAATGTAACCTGCTGGGTAAAAACCGGACTGAAAGCGATAAAAAAAACTTTTCTGTTTTTTGGTCACTGAACTTTCTGATTAAAAAAACAAAAATATGGACCAGTAAATGTAACCAATAAAACTCACTGCAAAAAAACAAGTATACAGACAGAAAAATAAAGTGGTAAAGTTCTAGGACGATGGCGGCACTTTTTTTTTCTTCCAAACTTCAGAAGTTTTTTTTTTTTTTTTTTAAGCCAATGAAATAACAAAAAAAAAAACTAAAGTTTTTCCTTTTCCTCGTGTTACGGTCCCAAAAAGTTCTGCGCTGTGATTTTACTTCCCGTTGTCTCCCTTCGGACAGTGAAGACTGGAGTCTGAGGAGGGGGACGCACAATGCAGGAGTGTGAGATCCGGAGCGCAGGCTGCGGCGGCAGAGAGGACCCGGTACTGGGCAACGCCGTGAGCAAAGACCAACGTGTGCGAGACGGATAGATATGAGGACGATGTCAATCACTGAAAATGCAGCCGGGGCGAAGCGAGCGGGATATCCTGACCAATCACTGACCGGGAAATAAGGAACCAAATTCACATGGAGAAAAACAACTGAAAATACAGAAGGATAATTCATATTTCACCTGGTCCCAAATGTAATCATTAATGTACAGAATATATATATGTACACAGCGGGCGCAGCTCTGGAATATAATACAGGATGTAACTCAGGATCAGTAATGTAATGTATGTACACAGTGACTGCACCAGCAGAATAGTGAGTGCAGCTCTGGAGTATAATACAGGATGTAACTCAGGATCTGTAATGTAATGTATGTACACAGTGACTGCACCAGCAGAATAGTGAGTGCAGCTCTGGGGTTTAATACAGGAGGTAACTCAGGATCAGTAATGTAATGTATGTACACAGTGACTGCACCAGCAGAATAGTGAGTGCAGCTCTGGGGTATAATACAGGATGTAACTCAAGATCAGTAATGTAATGTATGTACACAGTGACTGCAGCAGCAGAATAGTGAGTGCAGCTCTGGGGTATAATGCAGGATGTAACTCAGGATCAGTAATGTAATGTATGTACACAGTGACTGCACCAGCAGAATAGTGAGTGCAGCTCTGGGGTATAATACAGGATGTAACTCAGGATCAGTAATGTAATGTATGTACACAGTGACTGCACCAGCAGAATAGTGAGTGCAGCTCTGGGGTATAATACAGGATGTAACTCAGGATCAGTAATGTAATGTATGTACACAGTGACTGCAGCAGCAGAATAGTGAGTGCAGCTCTGGGGTATAATACAGGATGTAACTCAGGATCAGTAATGTAATGTATGTACACAGTGACTGCACCAGCAGAATAGTGAGTGCAGCTCTGGGGTATAATACAGGATGTAACTCAGGATCAGTAATGTATGTACACAGTGACTGCACCAGCAGAATAGTGAGTGCAGCTCTGGGGTATAATACAGGATGTAACTCAGGATCAGTAATGTATGTACACAGTGACTGCAGCAGCAGAATAGTGAGTGCAGCTCTGGAGTATAATACAGGATGTAACTCAGGATCAGTAATGTAATGTATGTACACAGTGACTGCACCAGCAGAATAGTGAGTGCAGCTCTGGGGTATAATACAGGATGTAACTCAGGATATGTGATGTAATGTATGTACACAGTGATTGCACCAGCAGAATAGTGAGTGCAGCTCTGGGGTATAATACAGGATATAACTCAGGATATGTGATGTAGGCAAGTGAAAAAAACCAAAACAGATCTCTGGCTTAGTTGGGTTTTACACTTGATGTTATTACACTGTCTAGCTTGGTATGTGATTGTCCCCATCGGTGTAAAGTGTGTATTGGTCCTCAGCACTTAACAGTTCACTCTTTACTCATCCATGATAAATATAAGTCTAGAACTTAAACCTGCAATTGCAGATTATTGGCCAATGAAGCTCTGGATTAAAGATATTAAACAGTTGTATAGAAAGAATACATTTCCCTATTACAAGTAGTGACTAGTGTTGAGCATTCCAATACCGACGTCCGATACTTTTGCGATATCGGAATCGGAAGTTCCTATAGTGCAATGACGCACTATAATGGAGTGTGGGCGGAGACCGTGTGTGTGTGGGCGGGGTCTGCGTGACCGTGGGGGGTTCTGTGTGTGCCTGCCGGGGCTCTGTACGTGTGTGCAGGCATCGTCCGATGGGACTTCAAGTCCCTGTCCACAGAAATCCACGAGTGTCCCACGACGATCTCCCGTGGAGAACGGCAGCATCAGCTGATGCGACCGCTCTCCAGGGGCTCCAGGAACACAATGATGAGAGGAAGGTATCCTTCCTCACTGTATTCCGCTGCCGCTATATAAAAAAAAATAAATAAAGTCCCTAGTCTCACTTTTGGCATTGCTGTGTGAGAAATTTTCCCACGCAGCAATTGCCATAAAGAGAGACTTTGAACTATAGTAACCTCAGTGATGCACTGCAGGAGCCATTGTCTCCTGTCAGTGTGTCACTGAGGGTCCTATAGAGCAGTGACATCACCCGATGTCCGCACATACCCCGCCCGCACACACAGACAGACACGCACAGTGTCCGCCCACACCCTTCCCCCCTCCGGAACAGGATGTAGGACAGAAAGGGCTTATTTACATTCCGATATTTGTGTCCCATTGACTTGCATGGGTATCGGTATCGGCGATATCCGATATTTTTTGGATATCGGCCGATCCAATCCGATACTTCTGGATATCGGAAGGTATCGCTCAACACTAGTGGTGACCTCTTCAATAGTCAGTACTTTTCCTCATTTATTTAGCATATATTATAAGAAATATCAGTAAAATATAAAGTCACAAGGTGAAAGCTATGTACAATAAGGAGACAGAGGTGGAGCCTTCATCCTGCAGATTCTGGCCAGAGGGAGCGAGTCTATGGTGGCCGAGTCCTCTGTGCCGATCAGAACATGTATATTGTCCGGCATAAGGAGGGTCGAGCGTCAGACATCACCGCCTGGTAAGTGACGTATAAGTCCACAGAACTGGAAACAGATGTCAAGTACTTTTATGGGCTCTCTCTTCTACATAAAGCTGCATCTATAACACAAAAGAGGATCCATTGTTACCAACAACGTGATGAACAAGCAAAATTATGAAAAGTGCAGTTGTGTCTAGGCCCTTGATGCCACATATAGCAGCTGTGGAGCCTGTAATGCATATACCGCATCAGTGAGGGTATTTCCCCCTTCCTTTCTACAAAGAAATTATCTTAAAGACTTAATGATACTTTATTTTTTCTTTTGCAATCACTTATCCACCACTAGAGGGCGCTCACTGTATAGGTCTGTATATTACCAGCTCCCCCTAGTGGTGGCTGCTGGCACAGAACTCTCAGGATTGAGGCAGGACAGGTGGCCGACGCGCAGCACGCACCTTCACCCCTAAGGAAGGTGAGGCTGGTTCTTCAGGAATGCTCTGCCCAAACTAAGATGTTACTTTCCCGTCCCATCAGTACTAATAGTGAGTGAGGGGAGAAGGCGGCTCCTGTACCCTCAGCACTGTCACGTCTTTCCCTCCTTGCCCAAGTACAGCTCAGGATGGCAAGAAGAAGAGTTAAAGGGGTTTTCCATGACATATAAAATATATATATTTTTTTGCATGTGAGAAAAGGAAATAATTGCTCAGATTTCCAGCACCACCATTGTGGTGGTCCGCAGTGACTTCCTTACATCTCATCATGTGCAGTTTATCCACGTGACCTTTAGGGTCAATCAATGGCTGCCGCAGCCCAGAGCTGTACATGGCTCGCAAGTCAGTGTCCTATAGTGAAGAGTTACGTCCTGTTCTTTCTATAGCGCCAACACACCCCGTGGCGCTGTACGCAGACGGTCACCATACACCGGCGTTCTCCTTTTCAGCATAGGAACATTTCTTAGCCATTTAGATGTTTTTGCAGAGTCCGGGGGTCCGCACTGTGTATGTCCTGTGTGGAGCTACTGACCTTTAATATGTCGGAGGTCATCGTCTTGAGAGGTATGAGGCGCGGCTCCTGCATGTGTACGTCCTGCTCATCAGCGAGGATCCAGGGGAAATCCTGGGGAGGAAGGAGACCACAAATAAACCCTGCAGCGGATCACTCACCGGTCACGCTCCAGGAGAGAGGATCGGCGGATCACACACCGGTCACGCTCCAGGAGAGAGGATCGGCATATCACTCACCGGTCACGCTCCAGGACAGAGGATCGGCAGATCACACACCGGTCACGCTCCAGGAGAGAGGATCGGCGGATCACACACCGGTCACGCTCCAGGAGAGAGGATCGGCGGATCACACACCGGTCACGCACCAGGAGAGAGGATCGGCGGATCACACACCGGTCACGCTCCAGGAGAGAGGATCGGCGGATCACACACCGGTCACGCTCCAGGAGAGAGGATCGGCGGATCACACACCGGTCACGCTCCAGGAGAGAGGATCGGCGGATCACACACCGGTCACGCTCCAGGTGAGAGGATCGGCAGATCACACACCGGTCACGCTCCAGGAGAGAGGATCAGCATATCACACACCGGTCACGCTCCAGGAGAGAGGATCGGCAGATCACACACCGGTCACGCACCAGTCACGCTCCAGGTGAGAGGATCAGCATATCACACACCGGTCACGCTCCAGGAGAGAGGATCGGCAGATCACACACCGGTCACGCACCAGTCACGCTCCAGGTGAGAGGATCGGCGGATCACACACCGGTCACGCTCCAGGAGAGAGGATCGGCGGATCACACACCGGTCACGCACCAGGAGAGAGGATCGGCGGATCACACACCGGTCACGCACCAGGCGAGAGGATCGGCGGATCACACACCGGTCACGCTCCAGGAGAGAGGATCGGCGGATCACACACCAGTCACGCTCCAGGAGAGAGGATCGGCGGATCACACACCGGTCACGCACCAGGCGAGAGGATCGGCGGATCACACACCGGTCACGCTCCAGGAGAGAGGATCGGCGGATCACACACCAGTCACGCTCCAGGAGAGAGGATCGGCGGATCACACACCGGTCACGCACCAGGCGAGAGGATCGGCGGATCACACACCGGTCACGCTCCAGGAGAGAGGATCGGCGGATCACACACCAGTCACGCTCCAGGAGAGAGGATCGGCGGATCACACACCGGTCACGCTCCAGGAGAGGATCGGCAGATCACACACCGGTCACGCTCCAGGTGAGAGGATCGGCGGATCACACACCGGTCACGCACCAGGAGAGAGGATCGGCGGATCACACACCGGTCACGCACCAGGCGAGAGGATCGGCGGATCACACACCGGTCACGCTCCAGGAGAGAGGATCGGCGGATCACACACCGGTCACGCTCCAGGAGAGAGGATCGGCGGATCACACACCAGTCACGCTCCAGGCGAGAGGATCGGCGGATCACACACCGGTCACGCACCAGGCGAGAGGATCGGCGGATCACACACCGGTCACGCTCCAGGAGAGAGGATCGGCGGATCACACACCAGTCACGCTCCAGGAGAGAGGATCGGCGGATCACACACCGGTCTTTTTCTTGTATGTTCACTATGGGACAGGTTACATGCCAACCCAGCAGAATTACAGGACCGTAAAGTGCCGGTGTCAGTTATACAGGTGACGTTGAGTACCTGATTGTCAGATAATCACATTTCCCCATTGAGGGATTCCCAGGATCCGGACCGGCGGCCCAATCAGTGATCTGTGGCTGCAGACGGAGGCTCCGAGAACGGCCTCTTATCTGACGGCGTCCATGGCGCTCCTCGCCGTCGCCTATTCACAAGAGGAGCCACAGATAGGAGACCGTTCTTGGGGTTCCCGTCCTCCAGCCATAGATGCGTCAGGTAGGAGACCGTTCTCGGGGTTCCTGTCCTGCAGCCATGGATGCGTCAGGTAGGAGACCGTTCTCGGGGTTCCTGTCCTGCAGCCAGATGCGTCAGGTAGGAGACCGTTCTCGGGGTTCCTGTCCTGCAGCCATGGATGCGTCAGGTAGGAGACCGTTCTCGGGGTTCCTGTCCTGCAGCCAGATGCGTCAGGTAGGAGACCGTTCTCGGGGTTCCTGTCCTGCAGCCAGATGCGTCAGGTAGGAGACCGTTCTCAGGGTTCCTGTCCTGCAGCCATGGATGCGTCAGGTAGGAGACCGTTCTCAGGGTTCCTGTCCTGCAGCCATGGATGCGTCAGGTAGGAGACCGTTCTCGGGGTTCCTGTCCTGCAGCCAGATGCGTCAGGTAGGAGACCGTTCTCAGGGTTCCTGTCCTGCAGCCATGGATGCGTCAGGTAGGAGACCGTTCTCAGGGGGTTCCTGTCCTGCAGCCAGATGCGTCAGGTAGGAGACCGTTCTCAGGGTTCCTGTCCTGCAGCCATGGATGCGTCAGGTAGGAGACCGTTCTGGGGGTTCCCGTCCTCCAGCCATAGATGCGTCAGGTAGGAGACCGTTCTCGGGGTTCCCGTCCTGCAGCCATAGATGCGTCAGGTAGGAGACCGTTCTCAGGGTTCCCGTCCTCCAGCCATAGATGCGTCAGGTTGGAGACCGTTCTCAGGGTTCCCGTCCTCCAGCCATAGATGCGTCAGGTAGGAGACCGTTCTCGGGGTTCCTGTCCTGCAGCCAGATGCATCAGGTAGGAGACCGTTCTCAGGGTTCCTGTCCTGCAGCCATGGATGCGTCAGGTAGGAGACCGTTCTCAGGGTTCCTGTCCTGCAGCCATGGATGCGTCAGGTAGGAGACCGTTCTCAGGGTTCCTGTCCTGCAGCCATAGATGCGTCAGGTAGGAGACCGTTCTCAGGGTTCCCGTCCTGGAGCCACAGATTGAGGCCGCTGGACCAGGTTCTGGGAATTGATTTGCACCAACTCTAATCCCGAGGGATGAAAACTTCTGCACCGGACTTTACCTTTATAACCTGAATCTTCTCCATGTTCCTCGTAGCGGCTTCTCTGGTGTGGACCAGTAAAGTAAATGTGCAGCCTGCAAAAGCAACAAGGTGATGACTGCGCAGAACTCGGATGAGGCCGAACTCCAACACATTAACCCCTTCCTCTTGTGGCCATTTAGCACTTTTGTGCCTTTTCTTTTTGTGGGAAGATCTGTAGTTTCTATTCATAATATTAACTTTACCATATAATGTACGGAAAATCGGATTAAAATCCAAAAAGTGACATAAAATGGTGAGAAAAAAAAAATGCAGTTTCTCCTTGGGTTTTGTTAATATGGAGTCCACTGTGCAGTAAAAATCCCGTAGTAACTAGTGATAAGCGAACGTGCCGGGATAAGGTGTTATCTGAGCATGCTCGGGTGCTAACCAAGTGTCTTTGGCATGCTCGAATATTATGTTTGAGTCCCCGCGGCTGCATGTCTCAGGCTGTTGGCCTATTCCTGCCATGTGTTGTAGCTGTCGAACAGTCGCCACAGCATTGAATCTGCTTTACTGCCTCACCGTTACCAGATCAATGGCGGTCCTGGAGTTGAGACCCCCCAATCATTAAATGATGACATAGTCTAGTAGTACGTCATGACTCCGTAAAATGAGAATAACTCCTGTAAGAGGCTACAAGTGACCGGTGCCGGCTGTCACACATCCCCGGTGATAACAGCTGGCACCGCTCTCTAGATTCACCATTACCGCCACCTAGTGGATGAGGAGTACCTGGCGGGTTGTTGTCCAGGACGGCGTCGCAGACGCTGATCTTGAGAATGAACGCCCGCAGTAACTGCTCCACGTGAGTCAGCAGCGAGTCCGAGCTGTAAGGACACAAGAACAAAGACGCCATGAATCTCCCCCACTGCAGAAGACTAATATCAGGGATACACGGCGACATCGCGATCCTGCTGACACACTGTGACGAAGCATCTAACGATTCCCTAATAAGTCGCATTGCGTCCTGCTCCAGAAGCTTCACGTATGTCACAGGGTACAATCAGGCACCAATCACATGCCATAGACTTCAATGCGACCGGTCACACGATGAAGCCCCAACACCAAGGCAAACTCTAAATATACAACTATATAATACAAGGCCCAAAAAGCAATTCCAGTTCAGGTCATCAGAAATGATTTTTGGCTATGAAAGTGAATTATTAATATTACCACTAGTGCATATAGGGATAGGATCTTGGAGATGGGAATACCCCTTTAAGTCGTTGCCCTGCAAATACAAAAATGGCTTCTGGAGTAAAGCTTTCGAGGAGACCCTGAGCACAGCCGCCCGCACGCAGTGATGTGAATTACGGCCACTGCCCAGACTTCAGCGATTGCCATTCAAGCTCGATCCGTTACCTGATGGACAGCAGAGGCGGCTGCGCGATTTCAAACACGAATCTCTCCACCGGGTGGTGCTCTTTATCCAGGATCACCAGCACCACCTTCTCCACATCATTCTGCAAATAGGTAGGAAAACACGGGTCACAAGACGGGAGAGGAGGATGTAACCACAGGACGGACGGACGAGAGGAAAAGAGGATGTAACCACAGGACGGGCGAGAGGAGAGCAGCACGTAACCACAGGACGGGCGGACGAGAGGAAAAGAGGATGTAACCACAAGACGGATGGACGAGAGGAAAAGAGGAGCGCGTAACCACAGGACGGGCAGACGAGAGGAAAAGAGGAGCGCGTAACCACAGGACGGACGAGAGGAGAGCAGCACGTAACCACAGGACGGGCGGACGAGAGGAAAAGAGGATGTAACCACAGGACGGGCGAGAGGAGAGCAGCACGTAACCACAGGACGGGCGGACGAGAGGAAAAGAGGATGTAACCACAAGACGGATGGACGAGAGGAAAAGAGGAGCGCGTAACCACAGGACGGGCAGACGAGAGGAAAAGAGGAGCGCGTAACCACAGGACGGACGAGAGGAGAGCAGCACGTAACCACAGGACGGGCGGACGAGAGGAAAAGAGGATGTAACCACAGGACGGACGAGAGGAGAGCAGCACGTAACCACAGGACGGGCGGACGAGAGGAAAAGAGGATGTAACCACAAGACGGATGGACGAGAGGAAAAGAGGAGCGCGTAACCACAGGACGGGCAGACGAGAGGAAAAGAGGAGCGCGTAACCACAGGACGGACGAGAGGAGAGCAGCACGTAACCACAGGACGGGCGGACGAGAGGAAAAGAGGATGTAACCACAAGACGGATGGACGAGAGGAAAAGAGGAGCGCGTAACCACAGGACGGGCAGACGAGAGGAAAAGAGGAGCGCGTAACCACAGGACGGACGAGAGGAGAGCAGCACGTAACCACAGGACGGGCGGACGAGAGGAAAAGAGGATGTAACCACAGGACGGACGAGAGGAGAGCAGCACGTAACCACAGGACGGGCGGACGAGAGGAAAAGAGGATGTAACCACAAGACGGATGGACGAGAGGAAAAGAGGAGCGCGTAACCACAGGACGGGCAGACGAGAGGAAAAGAGGATGTAACCACAGGACGGACGAGAGGAGAGCAGCACGTAACCACAGGACGGGCGGACGAGAGGAAAAGAGGATGTAACCACAGGACGGACGGACGAGAGGAAAAGAGGATGTAACCACAAGACGGATGGACGAGAGGAAAAGAGGAGCGCGTAACCACAGGACGGACGAGAGGAGAGCAGCACGTAACCACAGGACGGGCGGACGAGAGGAAAAGAGGAGCGCATAACCACAGGACGGGCGGACGAGAGGAAAAGAGGAGCGCGTAACCACAGGACGGGCGGACGAGAGGAGGAGAAGAGCGCGTAACCACAGGACAGTCGGGAGGAGGAGAAGAGCGCGTAACCACAGGACGGGCGGACGAGAGGAAAAGAGCGCGTAACCACAGGACAGTCGGGAGGAGGAGAAGAGCGCGTAACCACAGGACAGTCGGGAGGAGGAGAAGAGCGCGTAACCACAGGACAGTCGGGAGGAGGAGAAGAGCGCGTAACCACAGGACAGTCGGGAGGAGGAGAAGAGCGCGTAACCACAGGACAGTCGGGAGGAGGAGAAGAGCGCGTAACCACAGGACAGTCGGGAGGAGAGCAGCACGTAACCACAGGACGGGCGGACGAGAGGAAAAGAGGAGCGCGTAACCACAGGACGGGCGGACGAGAGGAGGAGAAGAGCGCGTAACCACAGGACAGTCGGGAGGAGGAGAAGAGCGCGTAACCACAGGACGGGCGGACGAGAGGAAAAGAGCGCGTAACCACAGGACAGTCGGGAGGAGGAGAAGAGCGCGTAACCACAGGACAGTCGGGAGGAGGAGAAGAGCGCGTAACCACAGGACAGTCGGGAGGAGGAGAAGAGCGCGTAACCACAGGACAGTCGGGAGGAGGAGAAGAGCGCGTAACCACAGGACAGTCGGGAGGAGGAGAAGAGCGCGTAACCACAGGACAGTCGGGAGGAGGAGAAGAGCGCGTAACCACAGGACAGTCGGGAGGAGGAGAAGAGCGCGTAACCACAGGACAGTCGGGAGGAGGAGAAGAGCGCGTAACCACAGGACAGTCGGGAGGAGGAGAAGAGCGCGTAACCACAGGACAGTCGGGAGGAGGAGAAGAGCGCGTAACCACAGGACAGTCGGGAGGAGGAGAAGAGCGCGTAACCACAGGACAGTCGGGAGGAGGAGAAGTACACGGAACTACAGACCGTTCCAGGAACCCGGAGAACGCTCGTCCTCACCTTCTCTATGAGCGGCTTCACGCAGTGCAGGGTGTCCTGGATGTAGCGGTTTAGCTCAGGGTGACAGGACATCTACAGCAGGAAAATATAACAACTGAATACATTTCATTTCCTCTTAGGCATCAGCTCTGCTTCTGGGAAGAGAAGTGCAGAAGTATAAAGCATGTGGGAGGGAGGGAGCAGCTGAGGCCTCTAATAAAAGAAACATGAGTGTGGGGGGGCAGGACTCGCAGGTTTTCTCCATCACTGGGGTGGGAGCAGGACTCTCACCGTCTCCATCCTCAGACAGACGTTAGGACTAACGATGAGCACACGTGCTGGGATAAGGTGTTATCTGAGCATGCTTGGTGTGAATGAGTGACTGACATGCTCGAATAATATTTTTGAGTCCCCGCGGCTCCATGTCTCTCAGTTGTTTGACATCCACAACACATGCAGGGATCGCCTAACAAACAGCAAATGCCTGCATGTGTTGCTGCTGTCTAACAGCCGTGAGATATGCAGGGACAGGAAGGACGGGGGAAGGGAGGAAGGAAGGACGGGGAGAAGGGAGGAGGAAGGACGGGGGGAAGGGAGGAGGAAGGACGGGGGGAAGGGAGGAGGAAGGACGGGGGGAAGGGAGGAGGAAGGACGGGGGGAAGGGAGGAGGAAGGACGGGGGAAAGGGAGGAGGAAGGACGGGGGGAAGGGAGGAGGAAGGACGGGGGGGAAGGGAGGAGGAAGGACGGGGAGAAGGGAGGAGGAAGGACGGGGGGAAGGGAGGAGGAAGGACGGGGGGAAGGGAGGAGGAAGGACGGGGGAAAGGGAGGAGGAAGGACGGGGGGGAAGGGAGGAGGAAGGACGGGGGGGAAGGGAGGAGGAAGGACGGGGGGGGGAAGGGAGGAGGAAGGACGGGGGGGAAGGGAGGAGGAAGGACGGGGGGGAAGGGAGGAGGAAGGACGGGGGGGAAGGGAGGAGGAAGGACGGGGGGGAAGGGAGGAGGAAGGACGGGGGGGAAGGGAGGAGGAAGGACGGGGGGGAAGGGAGGAGGAAGGACGGGGGGGAAGGGAGGAGGAAGGACGGGGGGAAGGGAGGAGGAAGGACGGGGGGGAAGGGAGGAGGAAGGACGGGGGGGAAGGGAGGAGGAAGGACGGGGGGGAAGGGAGGAGGAAGGACGGGGGGAAGGGAGGAGGAAGGACGGGGGGAAGGGAGGAGGAAGGACGGGGGGAAGGGAGGAGGAAGGACGGGGGGAAGGGAGGAGGAAGGACGGGGGGAAGGGAGGAGGAAGTACGGGGGGAAGGGAGGAGGAAGGACGGGGGAAGGGAGGAGGAAGGACGGGGGGAAGGGAGGAGGAAGGACGGGGGGAAGGGAGGAGGAAGGACGGGGGGAAGGGAGGAGGAAGGACGGGGGGAAGGGAGGAGGAAGGACGGGGGAAGGGAGGAGGAAGGACGGGGGAAGGGAGGAGGGAGGAGGAAGGACGGGGGAAAGGGAGGAGGAAGGACGGGGGAAGGGAGGAGGAAGGACGGGGGAAGGGAGGAGGAAGGACGGGGGAAGGGAGGAGGAAGGACGGGGGAAGGGAGGAGGAAGGACGGGGGAAGGGAGGAGGAAGGACGGGGGAAGGGAGGAGGAAGGACGGGGGAAGGGAGGAGGAAGGACGGGGGGTGGGGAGGAAGGGCGGGGGGTGGGGAGGAAGGACGGGGGAGGGGGAGGAAGGACGGGGGAGGGGGAGGAAGGACGGGGGAGGGGGAGGAAGGACGGGGGAGGGGGAGGAAGGACGGGGGAGGGTCGAGCAGAAGTTTACCAGCTGTAAGGTCAATGTCACAATGACCCCCGAGGATCAGGTACCTGCACTGGGACATTGTACTTCTTCCTCTTCTGGAAGATCCCGATGGGATAGACTTCTCGGACGTACAGAATTAGATGGACGGCCACCTCCAGAAACTCACACAATATGTCTGCCACCACTGAGGAGAGCAGCAATGAAAAGGTTAACATTTACCATTAGACCCAAGATTTACCCCTGTAACCCCCACCCAGAGTCCTTTATATAAAGGACCGCCCCCTCGCCCCCAGCACACACAGCACCCTCGCCCCCAGCACACACCGCCCCCTCGCCTCCAGCACACACCGCCCCCTCGCCTCCAGCACACACCGCCCCCTCGCCTCCAGCACACACCGCCCCCTCGCCTCCAGCACACACCGCCCCCTCGCCTCCAGCACACACCGCCCCCTCGCCTCCAGCACACACCGCCCCCTCGCCTCCAGCACACACCGCCCCCTCGCCTCCAGCACACACCGCCCCCTCGCCTCCAGCACACACCGCCCCCTCGCCTCCAGCACACACAGCACCCTCGCCTCCAGCACACACCGCCCCCTCGCCTCCAGCACACACCGCCCCCTCGCCTCCAGCACACACCGCCCCCTCGCGTCCACCACACAGACCGCCCCCTCGCCTCCAGCACACAGACCGCCCCCTCGCCTCCAGCACACAGACCGCCCCCTCGCCTCCAGCACAGACAGCCCCCTCGCCTCCAGCACAGACAGCCCCCTCGCCTCCAGCACAGACAGCCCCCTCGCCTCCAGCACAGACAGCCCCCTCGCCTCCAGCACAGACAGCCCCCTCGCCTCCAGCACACACCGCCCCCTCGCCTCCAGCACACACCGCCCCCTCGCCTCCAGCACACACCGCCCCCTCGCCTCCAGCACACACCGCCCCCTCGCCTCCAGCACACACCGCCCCCTCGCCTCCAGCACACACCGCCCCCTCGCCTCCAGCACACACCGCCCCCTCGCCTCCAGCACACACAGCACCCTCGCCTCCAGCACACACCGCCCCCTCGCCTCCAGCACACACCGCCCCCTCGCCTCCAGCACACACCGCCCCCTCGCCTCCAGCACACACCGCCCCCTCGCCTCCAGCACACACCGCCCCCTCGCCTCCAGCACACACCGCCCCCTCGCCTCCAGCACACACCGCCCCCTCGCCTCCAGCACACACCGCCCCCTCGCCTCCAGCACACACCGCCCCCTCGCCTCCAGCACACACCGCCCCCTCGCCTCCAGCACACACAGCCCCCTCGCGTCCAGCACACACCGCCCCCTCGCGTCCACCACACAGACCGCCCCCTCGCCTCCAGCACACAGACCGCCCCCTCGCCTCCAGCACACAGACCGCCCCCTCGCCTCCAGCACACAGACCGCCCCCTCGCCTCCAGCACACACCGCCCACCTCGCCTCCTGCACAGACAGCCCCCTCGTGTCCAGCACAGACAGCCCCCTCGCGTCCAGCACACACCGCCCCCTCGCGTCCAGCACAGACCGCCCCCAGCACACACCACCCCCTCGCGTCCAGCACAGACAGCCCCCTCGCGTCCAGCACAGACAGCCCCCTCGCGTCCAGCACACACCGCCCCCCTCGCCTCCAGCACACACCGCCCCCCTTGCCTCCAGCACAGACAGCCCCCTCGCGTCCAGCACACACCACCCCCTCGTGTCCAGCACAGACAGCCCCCTCGCGTCCAGCACACACCGCCCCCTCGCCTCCAGCACACACCGCCCCCTCGCCTCCAGCACACACCGCCCCCTCGCCTCCAGCACACACCGTCCCCTCGCCTCCAGCACACACCGTCCCCTCGCCTCCAGCACAGACAGCCCCCTCGTGTCCAGCACACACCGCCCCCAGCACAGACAGCCCCCTCGTGTCCAGCACACACCGCCCCCAGCACAGACAGCCCCCTCACCTCCAGCACAGACAGCCCCCTCGTGTCCAGCACACACCGCCCCCTCGCCTCCAGCACAGACAGCCCCCTCGCCTCCAGCACAGACAGCCCCCTCGCCTCCAGCACAGACAGCCCCCTCGCCTCCAGCACAGACAGCCTCCAGCACAGACAGCCCCCTCGCCTCCAGCACAGACAGCCCCCTCGTGTCCAGCACAGACAGCCCCCTCGTGTCCAGCACAGACAGCCCCCTCGCCTCCAGGCTCCAGCACAGACCGCCCCCTTCGCCTCCAGCACAGACAGCCCCCTCGTGTCCAGCACAGACAGCCCCCTCGTGTCCAGCACAGACAGCCCCCTCGCCTCCAGCACAGACCGCCCCCTTCGCCTCCAGCACAGACAGCCCCCTCGTGTCCAGCACAGACAGCCCCCTCGCCTCCAGCACAGACAGCCCCCTCGCCTCCAGCACAGACAGCCCCCTCGTGTCCAGCACAGACAGCCCCCTCGTGTCCAGCACAGACAGCCCCCTCGCCTCCAGCACACACCGCCCCCTCGCCTCCAGCACAGACAGCCCCCTCGCCTCCAGCACAGACAGCCCCCTCGTGTCCAGCACAGACAGCCCCCTCGTGTCCAGCACAGACAGCCCCCTCGCCTCCAGCACACACCGCCCCCTCGCCTCCAGCACAGACAGCCCCCTCGCCTCCAGCACAGACAGCCCCCTCGCCTCCAGCACAGACAGCCCCCTCGCCTCCAGCACAGACAGCCCCCTCGCCTCCAGCACAGACAGCCCCCTCGCCTCCAGCACAGACAGCCCCCTCCGCCTCCAGCACAGACAGCCCCCTCGCCTCCCGCTCCGCACCTACCCTGCCCGAAGTTCAGGTCCTGCCGTGTGATCGTCGTCATTGTTCCATCTATGAAATAAAGGTGCAGACACAATTACAGGAGGACACTGCGGGCAGTGACAATGGAGCCGCCTGTGTGCAGTATCCGCTCTGCTCAGCAGGTGGCAGCACTGCTCTTATTCTTCCCATGTGTTTCCCTGGGTATAAAAGCAGGAGGAAAACTAATGGCAGAGAGTACGGGGCACAGACACTGCTCTCCCCGGTGCCCCCCGTATACGGACCTGAGCGACCCTGACACCGGCTGCGACCACCGCCTGCGCCGAATCTACGGAGACCCGGTCGCACCAGTGATGACGTCACGACAACGGCCCCGCCCCCTACACGCCTTAGTCCCGCCTCCTTCTCCCAGGCTCCCACAGGTCCTAGCGCCGCCGGAGAACGGAGCCGACTGCCGCTGCTGGTGGATGTGTGCGTCTGGGACTTGTAGTCCTCCTGTAGAGCCGCACCGGGTGTGAATATGCTGCATTATACATAATGATGCTATATTAATATGGAGAATGAACAGGTGTATCTAAGCCAAGAGTGTGATACACGACCAGAATATACAGGTGTATCTAAGCCTAGTGTGTGATACAGTCTGAGGGGAGCAGAATATACAGGTGTATCTAAGCCTTGTGTGTGTGATACAGTCTGAGGGGAGCAGAATATACAGGTGTATCTAAGCCTTGTGTGTGATACAGTCTGAGGGAGCAGAATATACAGGTGTATCTAAGCCTTGTGTGTAATACAGTCTGAGGGGAGCAGAATATACAGGTGTATCTAAGCCTTGTGTGTGGTACAGTCTGAGGGGAGCAGAATATACAGGTGTATCTAAGCCTTGTGTGTGTGATACAGTCTGAGGGGAGCAGAATATACAGGTGTATCTAAGCCTTGTGTGTGATACAGTCTGAGGGGAGCAGAATATACAGGTGTATCTAAGCCTTGTGTGTGTGATACAGTCTGAGGGGAGCAGAATATACAGGTGTATCTAAGCCTTGTGTGTGATACAGTCTGAGGGAGCAGAATATACAGGTGTATCTAAGCCTTGTGTGTGTGATACAGTCTGAGGGGAGCAGAATATACAGGTGTATCTAAGCCTTGTGTGTGGTACAGTCTGAGGGGAGCAGAATATACAGGTGTATCTAAGCCTTGTGTGTGGTACAGTCTGAGGGGAGCAGAATATACAGGTGTATCTAAGCCTTGTGTGTGATACAGTCTGAGGGGAGCAGAATATACAGGTGTATCTAAGCCTTGTGTGTGATACAGTCTGAGGGGAGCAGAATATACAGGTGTATCTAAGCCTTGTGTGTGTGATACAGTCTGAGGGGAGCAGAATATACAGGTGTATCTAAGCCTTGTGTGTAATACAGTCTGAGGGGAGCAGAATATACAGGTGTATCTAAGCCTTGTGTGTGATACAGTCTGAGGGGAGCAGAATATACAGGTGTATCTAAGCCTTGTGTGTGTGATACAGTCTGAGGGGAGCAGAATATACAGGTGTATCTAAGCCTTGTGTGTGATACAGTCTGAGGGAGCAGAATATACAGGTGTATCTAAGCCTTGTGTGTGTGATACAGTCTGAGGGGAGCAGAATATACAGGTGTATCTAAGCCTTGTGTGTGGTACAGTCTGAGGGGAGCAGAATATACAGGTGTATCTAAGCCTTGTGTGTGGTACAGTCTGAGGGGAGCAGAATATACAGGTGTATCTAAGCCTTGTGTGTGATACAGTCTGAGGGGAGCAGAATATACAGGTGTATCTAAGCCTTGTGTGTGATACAGTCTGAGGGGAGCAGAATATACAGGTGTATCTAAGCCAAGTGTGTGTGATACAGTCTGAGGGGAGCAGAATATACAGGTGTATCTAAGCCAAGTGTGTGTGATACAGTCTGAGGGGAGCAGAATATACAGGTGTATCTAAGCCTTGTTTGTAATACAGTCTGAGGGGAGCAGAATATACAGGTGTATCTAAGCCTTGTGTGTGATACAGTCTGAGGGGAGCAGAATATACAGGTGTATCTAAGCCTTGTGTGTGATACAGTCTGAGGGGAGCAGAATATACAGGTGTATCTAAGCCTTGTGTGTGATACAGTCTGAGGGGAGCAGAATATACAGGTGTATCTAAGCCAAGTGTGTGTGATACAGTCTGAGGGGAGCAGAATATACAGGTGTATCTAAGCCTTGTTTGTAATACAGTCTGAGGGGAGCAGAATATACAGGTGTATCTAAGCCAAGTGTGTGTGATACAGTCTGAGGGGAGCAGAATATACAGGTGTATCTAAGCCTTGTGTGTGATACAGTCTGAGGGAGCAGAATATACAGGTGTATCTAAGCCTTGTGTGTGATACAGTCTGAGGGAACAGAATATACAGGTGTATCTAAGCCAAGTGTGTGTGATACAGTCTGAGGGGAGCAGAATATACAGGTGTATCTAAGCCTTGTGTGTGGTACAGTCTGAGGGGAGCAGAATATACAGGTGTATCTAAGCCTTGTGTGTGATACAGTCTGAGGGGAGCAGAATATACAGGTGTATCTAAGCCTTGTGTGTGATACAGTCTGAGGGGAGCAGAATATACAGGTGTATCTAAGCCAAGTGTGTGTGATACAGTCTGAGGGGAACAGAATATACAGGTGTATCTAAGCCTTGTGTGTGATACAGTCTGAGGGGAGCAGAATATAGAGGTGTATCTAAGCCTTGTGTGTGATACAGTCTTAGGGGAGCAGAATATACAGGTGTATCTAAGCCTTGTGTGTGATACAGTCTGAGGGGAGCAGAATATACAGGTGTATCTAAGCCAAGTGTGTGTGATACAGTCTGAGGGGAGCAGAATATACAGGTGTATCTAAGCCTAGTGTGTAATACAGTCTGAGGGGAGCAGAATATACAGGTGTATCTAAGCCTTGTGTGTAATACAGTCTGAGGGGAGCAGAATATACAGGTGTATCTAAGCCTTGTGTGTGATACAGTCTGAGGGGAGCAGAATATACAGGTGTATCTAAGCCTTGTGTGTGTGATACAGTCTGAGGGTAGCAGAATATACAGGTGTATCTAAGCCTTGTGTGTGATACAGTCTGAGGGAGCAGAATATACAGGTGTATCTAAGCCTTGTGTGTGTGATACAGTCTGAGGGGAGCAGAATATACAGGTGTATCTAAGCCTTGTGTGTGGTACAGTCTGAGGGGAGCAGAATATACAGGTGTATCTAAGCCTTGTGTGTGATACAGTCTGAGGGAGCAGAATATACAGGTGTATCTAAGCCTTGTGTGTGATACAGTCTGAGGGGAGCAGAATATACAGGTGTATCTAAGCCTTGTGTGTGATACAGTCTGAGGGGAGCAGAATATACAGGTGTATCTAAGCCAAGTGTGTGTGATACAGTCTGAGGGGAGCAGAATATACAGGTGTATCTAAGCCTTGTGTGTGATACAGTCTGAGGGGAGCAGAATATACAGGTGTATCTAAGCCTTGTGTGTGATACAGTCTGAGGGAGCAGAATATACAGGTGTATCTAAGCCTTGTGTGTGATACAGTCTGAGGGGAGCAGAATATACAGGTGTATCTAAGCCTTGTGTGTGATACAGTCTGAGGGGAGCAGAATATACAGGTGTATCTAAGCCAAGTGTGTGTGATACAGTCTGAGGGGAGCAGAATATACAGGTGTATCTAAGCCTTGTGTGTGATACAGTCTGAGGGGAGCAGAATATACAGGTGTATCTAAGCCTTGTGTGTGATACAGTCTGAGGGGAGCAGAATATACAGGTGTATCTAAGCCTTGTGTGTGATACACGACCAGAATGTACAGGTGTATCTAAGCCTTGTGTGTGATACAGTCTGAGGAGAGCAAAATATACAGGTGTATCTAAGTCTTGTCTGTGATATAGTTTAAGGGCATGAAGATGGGATTCCTGATAGGGGAGAGCATGAAGATGGGATTCCCGATAGGGGAGAGCATGAAGATGGGATTCCTGATAGGGGAGAGCATGAAGATGGGATTTCTGATAGCGCAGAGCATGAAGATGGGATTCCTGATAGGGGAGAGCATGAAGATGGGATTCCTGATAGGGGAGAGCATGAAGATGGGATTCCTGATAGGGCAGAGCATGAAGATGGGATTCCTGATAGGGGAGAGCATGAAGATGGGATTTCTGATAATGCAGAGCATGAAGATGGGATTCCTGATAGGGGAGAGCATGAAGATGGGATTCCTGATAGGGGAGAGCATGAAGATGGGATTCCCGATAGGGGAGAGCATGAAGATGGGATTCCCGATAGGGGAGAGCATGAAGATGGGATTCCCGATAGGGAAGAGCATGAAGATGGGATTCCCGATAGGGCAGAGCATGAAGATGGGATTTCTGATAGGGGAGAGCATGAAGATGTGATTCCTGATAGGGGAGAGCATGAAGATGGGATTCCTGATAGGGGAGAGCATGAAGATGGGATTCCTGATAGGGGAGAACATGAAGATGGGATTCCTGATAAGGCAGAGCATGAAGATGGGATTCCCGATAGGGCAGAGCATGAAGATGGGATTCCTGATAGGGCAGAGCATGAAGATGGGATTCCTGATAGGGGAGAGCATGAAGATGGGATTCCCGATAGGGGAGAGCATGAAGATGGGATTCCCGATAGGGAAGAGCATGAAGATGGGATTCCCAATAGGGCAGAGCATGAAGATGGGATTTCTGATAGGGGAGAGCATGAAGATGTGATTCCTGATAAGGCAGAGCATGAAGATGGGATTTCTGATAGGGCAGAGCATGAAGATGGGATTTCTGATAGGGCAGAGCATGAAGATGGGATTTCTGATAGGGCAGAGCATGAAGATGGGATTCCTGATAGGGGAGAGCATGAAGATGGGATTCCTGATAGGGCAGAGCATGAATATCGGATTCCTGATAAGGCAGAGCATGAAGATGGGATTCCTGATAGGGGAGAGCATGAAGATGGGATTCCTGATAGGGGAGAGCATGAAGATGGGATTCCCGATAGGGGAGAGCATGAAGATGGGATTCCCGATAGGGGAGAGCATGAAGATGGGATTCCTGATAGGGGAGAGCATGAAGATGGGATTTCTGATAGCGCAGAGCATGAAGATGGGATTCCTGATAGGGGAGAGCATGAAGATGGGATTCCTGATAGGGGAGAGCATGAAGATGGGATTCCTGATAGGGCAGAGCATGAAGATGGGATTCCTGATAGGGGAGAGCATGAAGATGGGATTTCTGATAATGCAGAGCATGAAGATGGGATTCCTGATAGGGGAGAGCATGAAGATGGGATTCCTGATAGGGGAGAGCATGAAGATGGGATTCCCGATAGGGGAGAGCATGAAGATGGGATTCCCGATAGGGGAGAGCATGAAGATGGGATTCCCGATAGGGAAGAGCATGAAGATGGGATTCCCGATAGGGCAGAGCATGAAGATGGGATTTCTGATAGGGGAGAGCATGAAGATGTGATTCCTGATAGGGGAGAGCATGAAGATGGGATTCCTGATAGGGGAGAGCATGAAGATGGGATTCCTGATAGGGGAGAACATGAAGATGGGATTCCTGATAAGGCAGAGCATGAAGATGGGATTCCCGATAGGGCAGAGCATGAAGATGGGATTCCTGATAGGGCAGAGCATGAAGATGGGATTCCTGATAGGGGAGAGCATGAAGATGGGATTCCCGATAGGGGAGAGCATGAAGATGGGATTCCCGATAGGGAAGAGCATGA